>NW_020664464.1:305962-499979 GCF_002925995.2 Terrapene triunguis
TGAGAGAAACTAGGTCAGTATTCTTTAGAAATGAGGAGATTAAGGGAAGATCCCACTGAGATAGGCACAATTCAGAAGGGAAGAGAAAGAATAGATACTTCAAGGCTGCTTGACCTAGTATCAAGTACAAAATACAAAATACAAAAAGGTATGAATTGAAGTTATGGAATAAATTGTGAAGGATAATAATAGGTGCAATTGGAATACTAATAACTGATTAATAATAAAAAAAACACCTAGCTCTTATACAGCATTTTTCATCAAAAAGTGTTTAAAAGAGGGTAGATATACTATTGGATACAACTGTTAACTCAACATACTAAATACAAGGAGATGACTTTCATGGGCCTCTTCACGTGACCATAATCCATGGGGTAAAAAAGTTCTCATGATCCAATGCCGTCAGCATCATCACAGTTTCTCATATATTTTTTTAGCTCCTTTAGCTCTATTAATTTCTTACTCTAAAAATCCCATCCGATGATATTATTTATTTATTTTTTAAAGTCAGCTATGTATCTAGAATCTCTCCTTTTACATTGCTTATTGCTGAAGTATGAGCCTCTAATTCACTCATGAATTATTGTAACTAATCATTGTGTGCACTTGCTGCAGCCTGTAGTCTCCATCACCACTGGAGTTAGCGGGTGTGTTGGGGCAGGAGTGTGTGGGTGGGAAGAGGGCATGATAAAACAGAGCAGAGCTACACAAACAGGAGCCCAATTTAGAGAAGCCTCGCAGCTGCTCATCATCATGTTGAGGCTGGGGTTGATTCAACCAGCCCCCTGATACCCTTTTCCCATACTCTCTCCCCACTTCCCAGATCTATATGATGATCTGGTGCACTAGAGAATCTAGGCCAATGAGTCTACTTTAAAATTATTTTTGGGGCGGCATGTCGAGGAAAAGGGAAAGGTAAGGGTGAGAAATTTATTAGATGCAAGAAAATAACATTCACTCATGAAAAAAATACCATACAGTTCCATGGAAGATATTAAAACACCTCAACAGCACCCATCAAAGAAGTGCCAGGTCCAATTTGTGATTATCACATGAGTAATCCTATTGACTTCAAGGAGACTACTTGGGTGAAAAAGGCAATCACAATTTGGCCCTTAATAAGCAGCAACATATCACCGAACCTGTGTTTCTCCCACCTTTTTTCCCAAATCTTTTCAAGGCATGCCTGCAATTGGCCAGTGACACTTTTAATATGAGGATATCATCCCTATTCTCTCCTGCTGGATACAAGTAACCCTACTAACTTCAAAGAGCTGTGCACATATACTGTGGTGGAAGAGAAGGACCCCTTGAATAATCCACGCATCAATGATGGGAGGTGCAAATTTTTCATATATTGTATCCAACAATTTTATTATCATCATTGTTTAGGATACTATCCTCTATTGGGGTTTTCATACCATATTATGATGACCTGCACAACTGGTTGTTGACAAGTAAGAGACAATGGCACTATACCTGTTTACAGTAGCTGAGGATCTGGTCTCCTATTTTAGTAATTGTATTGTTTTAAAAAATGTACTGAACTACCACTACTCCTAACAAGACTTATCCAGTTCAAAACAAAATACTTATGTTATGCAAGACATATTAGTGTTGCACATAATTTGCTCATAAATGTAAAGTTTTCTTTCCTGAGTCTCCAAATGATTTTTTTCCAAAACTTAATAAAGGTCCATTAATTAATATAAAATTAAAATGGAATTTCGGTGGCGTTACACATTGTATCTATACTAGTGACAAATGATTTTATCAGGAATAATATTATTACAATAACTACCCTAGGAATAATGATTAGCCACTTAATGTAAAGTGTTGCCAACTTTTCATTTAATATTAGCAAATTGCATTGTTATTTTTGCAACGTAAAACTCTTATCATATTATTAAATTCTTGAATCAGATTAGAGATATGAACGTCGTGAAGATGCTGATATGCATTCCTTACACCGCTACTTGGCACTCGGTGAGCAAGCACCAAGGTCACTGACAAGCTCACTCTTGTACAGTATTGGACATTGTTGTTCTACTGAATCACGAAAAAAGGAGCAGTCACTATTTTCCAAAACAGCCTACTGTGGATCAAGCCCCAGGGGACAGTTTGTAAGTGTTTTGGCCTATGGAAAACAACCCTAGTGAGTTTAATCAGTGCATAAGCCTTCTGCCACCTACCTACATAGGAGTGAATTCCAAACAATAAAAAAGTATGGGCTCTAAAGTGCATGAATTGGGTCCTTAATTTTATTCATATTTTCCTATTCGGATTCTGGGGCCTGATTAATCCCTGCTAGTGCGAGGGTGCCCATATTACGTCAGTAGAGGCATTCTCCTCCAGATGATAGCAAACATTCTTTTCAGCCAGATTGAGAGCAGATATAATTTGCAGCCAAGACTCCATGGAATGAGCAGAAACTATAGTCACCCAGGTCACAGTTTTTGCCCAGCTAGCACCACAAATTGGCACTAAATGGCACCCTTAGCAGTAGTCTCCTCACCTTCTGTGCTGAGTGAATGAGTAAAGAAAATTAACTACCCACTCAACACTTAGAAGTCATCTCTATGGTCAGGTTTTAGGTGCATTGGTAGGACAATGAGAGAGCTCTTTCTGCTTTTGTCCATGCTGTACCTGTTGTTCATAAATGGCATAGTCAATTGCTTGACCACACTTTGGTTCATTATGAAATATATTTAAGAACCCAAATAACCAATGTCAGTCAGATTGTCATAAGCCAATAATAATATAGTACAGGGAAAAGGTTCAATATGATACCAGTCCCTGGGAAACCTCTCATGCTGCATTGTTACATTCACCTTACATAGAAGGTGTGCTTCCAAAATTACATCCCTAAAGACATCTTTTTATACCCAACTTGTTTACAAGCACAAGGTGCTGTATACATCATCTGAAACTGCATTTAATGAATCAGATTTATACCTTATTTTTCTGGTACTATGGTGTACCACTTATCTCTTTGTTGTGAACACATGCATTCCAAGTACCAAAGGGCATGAAGTCATCTCCTAGATTTGCACAAGGGTAAAACAACCATATGTCTTTTCCTCTTCCTTTGGGACCTACTAGTACAGGCCTGTGAAAGTAACTCCCTTTCTGTTGCTTTACTAAAATAATCATATGTCCTGATGCTGACAGCTTTCCTATCTACTTCAGCCAAAGTTTACTTCAGCTAATGCAAGGTGTTATGGGATACTTAGCATAAGTGTACAGGATTATTGTAATCAGTACAGGCCAATTTACATCATATAACTGCTATAATATTTGTGCTTAATGCATATATATATATATATATATATATATGAGGATAATATATATATATATATATATATATATAATCATATTAATAATGTGCATTATCCTCACTGTGTGTGTGTGTGTGTATATAGATATATTTATCTATCTATCTATCTATATATATACACACACACACAGAGTGAGGATAATACAGATTAATAATATGATGATCAGTCTATATTGGTCAACACTGCTCTGTGGATAGAGAAAAATTGACCTCACAATGCCTTTTATCCAACACCTTTCCATCACCACTAGCTTCACACACACACACACACACACACAGGCACAGGCACAGACTAAGGCACAGATTGGTCCCACTGAAGTCAGTGGGAGTTTTGCCATTGACTTCAATGGGACCTAGCTTTAACCCTAGAAGCACAGATTCCCTAAATGTGGAAGAGGAGTACTAAATAATTAAATAGTGTATTATTTATTTAAATAATTTATGCACTGTACTTATCTTTAGTCTAAATGCATCATGAAATTTTACACAAGATACACTTTATTAAAAAAAAAAAATGGGGAACCCAAACAAGGCAATACCTGTAGAAGAAAAGAAAGAAAGAAAGAAAGAAAGAAAGAAAGAAAGAAAGAAAGAAAGAAAGAAAAAGAAAATTTTCCTGCCATTACCTCTTCCTAACCCAAACAACCCAGCTGATTCTCCTTCACCCTCTTGATCATTCCCATATGTCCCATCTATCAATCTCGCTTTCCCTCCCCTAGAAAAATCTGAGAAAGCAATTGGGTTTTAGCACAGATCCTGAAGATTAGTCACTCAGTGCCACAAACACTAAAAGGAAATAATTGCTTAGATTCTGACAGCTTTTGTACTCGTGTATGAGTAAAATGGAATTTTTGAAGAAAACTTCTGAGTGCTCTAAATTGTGCAATTTGCCCACAATGGAATATGCCCATTGCTCTAGGGCATAGGATTTGCTGAAGTGGCTCTGTACTAAGGGTTCCCCAGTGCAAGGATTTTCTGGCTTCAGGGGAAACTTTTGGTGCAAAGTTGACGCTTTCTTTCTTCTTTGTCCTGAGCTCACTGCCAGCATTCAACAAATAATGAGCTATTGAAGAGGATGCAGGGATAGAGGGAGTATTCAATATATCTGCTGGATGTGTCTATTTTTAGGGAGATTAAAAAATGTTGGGATATGAGTTACTGAATGATGTTAAAAGATCTAGTGGTGAGAAGAATTTTGAAAATTAAGGTCACCTTTGTTAATGGCCAGCAGAATAGCGGTAACCACTCCAAAAGCAAACAAATACAAAAAACCCCAACCCTCACCACATAAAAAACGCCATGAGCAAGACAATACAGGTATCATGGAACTTTCAAACCACAATGTAACGTTCATAAAACAAATCAATATTGTAGTCTCAGGATTATGAAAAGAGATCGACAGAATCTGGACAAGCAGCCTATTTAAGGCAGTATAGCGACATAGCTAATACCTTAGTCTTGTGAATATCTGCCTAGCTCTTCAGCAGACACTCTAGCCAGCCAGCTCTATCAGGATAAGTTGTCAGCCAGCAGAGTGATGAATCTGCGTATAATGTGATGAGACTTAAGAGATTTACACTATAGAGATCTGTCTCTGTCTTTTTTTTCCTTTTACAATACCAATGTTATACCCAATAATAAAAATATGGATATGCAAAACACCAAAGGTTGGAGAGTTATTCTGAAATTTGGTCACGTTTCACCCAGTTCTCTGAAAAACAATATTCCCTGTCTAGAAAGCCGGTCAACCTGGAAAATGTTTTTTTCTATTAATGTTGTTTCCTTCTTCATAATAACCATGCCATTAAGCCTAAACAGAAAGGAAAAGATGTGGCTCACATACACAATACATGTCTTAGCCATATAGATGGAATTTGAATGTTTACATATGTAAATAAATAAAACATTGAAGACTTGCAGAGGTGGTCCCATATTAATAACTGTGTAACCACCTAGAAGCTGAAAAATGCATTTACAGGCTGAGATTTTCAAAGCCACCTAAGGGATTTTAATTGCAATTGGGCACCCAACCCATGAGGCAGTTTTGAAATCTTAGAACTCATATTTTCCAATTGATGTTTGATTTTGCTTTATTTTTCCACAGAAATTACATGGATTCTGGGGTTTACATTAAACAGTGTCTCCTAAGCATTTAGCACCATTGACACTGAAGTACTGATTGATAACCCATTGAAGTCAATGGAAAAACTTCTGCTAACTTCAGTAGGCTGATATTCAGGCCTTGTATGCAGGAGAAAAATACCCCACAGAAACATAAGCAGGAAAGGAAATAAACTCATAATCACAAAATTGTGTCTTAATACGGTTTTGGACTGTCTTTTCCTGTGGCTTCTTATAGCTGCTGCAGCTTTGTGCTGTGGTATCTTAAAACTGCTATAGCCTATCATGTGCCATGGTGTGTTAAAGCTGGGGTCTCCACTCATGGAACCACATCCATTCACACCTTAGCAACATGCCAGGTGGTCTGCACTGGAGATCGATCAACAGCCACACAGATATAGCTGTTCATAAGTGGAATATTTTCTATTTGTTTATTCCATATTTGCTGTGTAGCCAGAAGTGAGCAGTTAGAGTGACAAGAAAAATCAACCACAGTTGGCTCACAGAAAGAGAAATAGGGCTTAAAGCACACACTCTGAATACCAGGCCATCCACATCTTATGAGGTATAAACAGAGCCTAATGATACCATGGCATCTCAGACAATGTTTTGCAATGGTTCCCCCTTCCTTTATTTTACGTTCTTGCATACATTTCAACTTGCCACAGATTTTAACATTGAAAATACCTACAGTAACTGCATTTTAATAGTTGCCATTCACAGGAGTAGTAGTATTCGGAGTGTTTTTCATGGTTTTCATCATTTCCAAGTGAAAAGGGTGGGAGCATTTCCTCTCTCTACCTTACCTCATTCTCCCCCCCATTCAGGGGAAATGGGTGCTGAGGTAGCTCCTCCTTTTTCCCCACCAAATGGGAATCCAGTAGCTGCAATACCACCAATTTCATCTGCTCGGTGATTTCCTTACTCCATTTGTTTGAGCAGGGAATGCTCTTAGGAGTGGTGCTCAGATCCCTCCACTGGACACACATACTCACATTGCTGTTTTCTGTGGATCTTAGTGAAGAAGGAAAATGTTGAGCATCATGCAGTGTAAGGGGGAAGTGTGTATGTGTGTGTGCGTGCGTGTGTGCGCGCGCAAAACCAGGTTTCACGTGGTAACAACACCAATAAAAGCACCTGTTTTTCCCTGTATGCTGGGTAGTTATATTTTATTTCTTGCACCATTTCAGAATCCAAGATGTAAATCCTAAAGCAAAGCACAGAACATGAATTCAGAACATTCTGAATAGTCGACAGAACAGCAATTTTTATCTGAACTGACCATGGCCAACTTCTTAGATCTCAAAACATTTAAGGATCTTCCTCTTTACAACATTCATTTTCGAGGACATTTCCTTTCAGTTATATTGCAATTATATCAATTATTGCAAATCGAACTTGCTTGGACTGTGCTGTTTTTTTCTCTGTGGGCTACTGAAAAAGTACCCAAGACATCAGTATACTCAAAAGCATCATCCAAAAATAAGGCTGCTGTGAGTCTCCCTATGAGAAATAGTTTCCTAAGTTTCTTCTTCACTCTGAGATGTCCTGGAATTTGTGCATATGCTTTTTCAAACTCAACAGATAATTAAGTCATATACCCTCAACTCAAAGAAATACAAAATATTTTATTTTTGTTTTCATGTGAGCTACTGAGTTAGAGGCGAAGAAGGAGATGCTGAAGTGGCATGTTGAAACCTCCAGAAGCACAGCTAAGAATGCACAAAGAGGTTGAAGAGAGCAGAATGTTGAAGGATCACTTATAGAGCAAGTGATACTGGGCATATCTGCCATAACATGGTAACATTATTTAGATCCTAACAAATTTTTATGCCTTTTGGTAGGAGGTGCAAAAAATATATCAGACCCCCTTATAAGAACCTTTATAATTTTCCAGATCTAGGGTCTGAGATATTATTTGGAAATTCATGGCCTAACCTGTGAAGGGACTCTACTACCAGTACTGTTAATTCTTACTTTGTATTTGTTGTTACTAAACATGTGTGCAGTACTGCAAATCCATGTCTCTGCAAACTTAGATAAAATATGTTCCTTGCTCCAAAGAGATTACAATATAAATAACACAAACCTAAATACAAGTAAGATATAGGACAATGGTAAATCCTTCAGGAAGTCAAGCACTATCAGCCCGAATACCTAACAAACATGGGTCCTGGATCTGGCACATGGATGTCCCATTTCTTTTGTACTTGGAAATCTGACTTTCCAATGTGTGCAACTTTTTGAAAGGAAGATCTGAAGGAGGAAACAGTGTGTGCCTGGCAGATGAACACTGAAAGGACACCATGACAGAAGGCACAGAACCAAGGTTGACAAAAACAGCAGCAAGGTCAGGAAATGGGGGGAGGGGAGGGGAGGGGAGGGAGTATTGGGAGCAGAAGTAGGGGATATTATAATTTGTTGTCACTTGTTTCCTGTCAGTTCAGCAGCAACTAAGTATAAATTAACTAATCTGCAAATCGGGTTTTTAGAGAGTATAGACGATTAGCTATTCTTTAAAAGAAGTTCCCCCTCCCATAACAAAGCACAGCAGTGGTACAATAGAGTCATCATAACTGGCACTCTCCAGTGGAGACAAATATGCCTACTGAACCATCATCCTGGTTATTAGAGGTTCCTAGGAATACATTGTGCTGGGAGATACTTACTCGTATGCAGCATTGCTCTTTAAAAAGTCATGCTACGAATTTATTAACTAAAGACTGACTCAGGAGCAAACTGAAGCGAACTAGGAGCCTTACACCATGAAATTTATGACACCAATACCAATTTACCTGTGTTAACTAGGTATGTTGTTTAATGAATAAGTGCAATGACTAAACCTTGCATAAATGAAAATGTGTTGCAATTAAATATGTTCCCAGAAAATCATCTCAGTTTAGCACAAGTGCCATTTTCCAGCAATTATATGGATTCAACCATAGCACCATGTTCCCACAAGTCAGAGAAAATCATGAAGCACTGTATTAGGTAGGCATCTTCGTTGAGGCTATAGGAATCCAGCCAGGAAAGCATTTTATTCTTCTTCCTTCCTCAAGTAAACACATACCTCCTTTCCAACAGCAGTGGCTTGTCTCTCATTAACACACTGAAATTTTGTCTTGCGTTCACAGACTTACCGGACTTGTTTCATATTCACTAACTAAAAAATGTTCTAACAATGTCAATAAATCATAGAGAAACCAAGCAACCCAGGATTGGGATTCAAGGCTTGTGCAGAAAAGGCTTCCTTAACTGGATAGCACCTGGCAATAATATTCCCATCCTACAAATGAATTCTCAAAGCACCACAAAATGAAGCAGCTATCAAAATTAAGCAAACCTATTAAGTCCATCTAAAATATTATACATACACACAGATACATATTTTGTTAGATTTGAGTTAAGATTGCTAGATTGAATATCCAACCAACATAAACCTTAAAAAAACATATGAAATTGAGTACAGATACACTCAATGCCTCAGGAAAATTGACACACAAAGTATATTTCTCCACCTTCAATTTCATCAAGATCCACTTCTTCCTTGCTGCCTACAAGAAACTAACCAACTAAAAACTGGGCGAAGGGCAGGCAGATATACTTAATGTGTCCTAATTTAATTTAAGACCGTAACTATATTGCATTTTTTTTAAAAAGTTGGTTGGTTTTTGTCTTTTTGTTGATGCAATATAGCCTGATAAATTATTACTTTTGCCATTACTGTTATTAACTGTTTAGATGCACTGTGCAATAAACTATGCTCTCAGTTTTGTTGATCTCCTCTATTAACCATTCTTTCTTTTATTGCTGTATATTTTGCATAACATTTACCTTTTTCACACACTGGCGTTCATGAAAATTCATGGACATCACTACATTTTTCAGTTTTTTAATCAAAACTTTCACAAAGTAAACCATTTAATTTCACTCACTTGTAATCATGACACCTTCCTCTAATCAAGGTGTACCGGTTACACCGCCACTGTGAAATTTTCCTTGCAAACAGATGTCTCATTCCTTCTGTATCCTGGAACTAGCACAGATTTAGTTTTGTTGTTGTTGTTGTTTTTGTTTTTTGTTTTTTTAATGTACGATTTAGTTTTTAACAGTATTTTTCTGAAGTGAGGCCTTAGTCATACAGCTGTGTCTACTGCTATGTCACTAGGACAACTTTCCTTATGATACTTGTTGATAAACACTAGATTAATCAAAGCTTGGTTTAAAACAGCTGTGGATCACTCCAGGCTAATCCCATCTCTTGTCAAAATCATGTTTTGATTTGACAAGAGTAATTTCCAAAGCACATTACCTTACTTTCATCCGATCAGCGATGTACTACATCATGAATTTTACCTATCATGGGACCACTTCTTAGCAGCTTTCCAAGCAGATGTCTCATTCTGCTTTCACAGGGGAATAGGGAGGGTGAAGAACTCCAATGGAAATACAACTAAATGACCCATCTTCTGGTTTAGCATCAGCTTTAAGGCATGGAAACACCCCTTATTTCATCTGATGTGGGAATGGCTTTAGATTCAGATCAGTGTACTGAGCATATAAATAAGTTAATTTGCATGTAATCCTCATAAATGAATGTGTGGCTATTGTATTGTTTTGCTTTCTTCTCAGATGTTGAAAGATTAATGCCCTAAATGAACATATAAACCCAAGTGCTTTTCAATTAAATTTTGTAATACTTTATTACTAACTACTAAATAATCAGAAACCGCTAGAATTTATAAATTCATTAAAGAAACAGACAACAGATGGTAATACTTGTGACAGGGTTGCAGTTCTCTCTAGGGTTTACAAAGCTGCTATAAGTTTTTTACAGATGTTTTAAATCTTATCTTCATCTTCCTCTAGCTCCTGGATTTTAAGAAAAATGTAAAATATTATTGATTTCACACACACAAGGAAAAAAGATACCTACATTATCTATGTTGCAGGGGAATACAAATTCATAATTATAAAAGAGGAAGCTACCTAATTAATTGTTATAGGCTTTTAATTAAAGAAATTATTTTCTGGATTCCAGATGCTCAGAAAATGCTCCATTCTGTTACATTTAGAAGCATACACATTGCCTTAAAAGTTGTAAATCATGAGGTTGGAATTTATCCTGTAGTCAGCATTTAAATAAGATGTATCTTTTCAATGCTGAAGAGTAGCTTTCAAGGCTTTTAAAAAAATAAGTATCACTTCCTTTAGACTAATCCAGGAAATATTAACCCCTTCAGTCTGATGTGCCATTTAATGGCCCCTCAGCAACCCTCAGTAATCCAAGTTAGTGGCATTAATGGGGCTTAAAGCAACTTCCCCTGAATTCAGTGTGAGTCTTTCCTATCCTTCCTTAGCCCCTCCCTGCTAGGCTAAGCAGTACAGTGTCCTACCTCGTCTCCCTCATGCCTCTGCTACCTATATGCCATAGTAGAAATGGAATGCATATAGAAAAATAACAATAGCTAGCTTTTACATAGCATTGTTATCAGTAGATCTCAAATGACATTACAAAAAACATGGAACTATATGATTTTTTTTCCACACAGAAAACTATAGTAAGAGAAGAATGTATGGTCAGGCACTCAAAAGTAAAGAAGTGACAATATTAAGGATCAGCACCTAACCGTAACTTTGCATCCTTGTGTGTGTTACCACAATCACAAATGGCCAGATTCTGATCTCCTTACTCACAGTGAGATTTGCATTGAGTGATACCTTACTTATTACTCCTGGAGTAAGCTAGCACACTCAATGTGAGTAAGGGAATCGACATCTGAAGCTATGCATTGAATGCTTAAAATATGCTCAGTGTTACACAGAACATGGAGGAGACAAGGCACTTGCTCCAAGGAACATACAGTCTTGTCATTCAGAGGATTTCAGCATTTATATCTGACCAAAGTATTTATGTTACACTATGTTTTGTCTGATGAAGAGCTACTGTCTGTTTACTAAAGGAACCTCTCTCTCGGTATTGGTCTGCATATTGATTGGATGATACATTCATTCATTTTCTTTTTTATGGCAGTTCTTTCTTGGTGTTGTATGAATTCTTTTTCAAAAGAATACTGGAACTGAAAAACCCTGCAGCAGCATCAGATTCATTAATTATTTTATTAATTCAGCTAGTCATCAGGTACAATTCATCAACTGTGCATACCTTTGTGTTCTATTTTTTTGCCAAATGCATCTTCTCTGGAATTTAAATGATGAAGAAAAAGTGGCTGACTAATCTGAATTTCTCAATTTATTCATGTTCAATAAAAAGCTATTCATCAGCTTAAACTCTGCTGTGAGTTCAAATCAAATTTAAGCCACCTGGGAGTAAACAAAATTGCTCCTCTTCCCAAGCACATTGGCTGTAGATAAAAATAACAAATGCATTTCCAAGAAGCTCAGGATACTGAAACCTCAGTTTTTCACTAACAGATTTTACTGAAATGATTTAAAAGTTAGAAAGAGACTCCCTGGATGCACTTTGGATTTTACATTTTGGCTCCCTGTTTAGTTAACTCAAATTTGAAAAATAGAGTGGTAGGTAAAATCTCATTCAGAAGTTATAAATTTGATTCTGTTTTGATAAATATCAGTACTTAGATTCAACATGCATTACCAGTAAGTTACAAGTAATACTGTCACACCTCCTTAGCTATTATTCAGCATCATCTCCACCTCATATCCTGCTACTTCTTTCCCTCCTCTCCATCTCCCACTCACCCACAATCTCTCTACAATTTTAAAAAGAAATGGAGGATGGGATCTTTACTATTACAATTATTTTAAAGGACTCTGCCATCATAGATGCTGACTGTGCCCCAGACCACATGAACAGTGAGGCCTTGTCTACAAAATGCATAATGTTAGAAAACATGTTAGCTAGCATGTTCTAACTAACTTGATGTTAAACAACAATTTTACCCTTAGTGTGAACAAGGGCACATTAGCCAGTCATGGTTAACACTTATGACCCTGTTTGATATGATCTGTCCCCTTCTACATGGCCGGAAAGTGCAGACAATACAATGTTTGTTGATTTGAAATCTGTAGTACATACTAAGTCTCTAATTTCCCATGAATCAAGTATGAGTCACATTGATTAATTCATTAGTAGAAGGTGATCAGATGCCACAGTGAGTAGACGAAAAATACCTTACCGCTCAGTTCTGCAAACACTTACTGCAGTATTACTGCAGTGCTCAGAACCATTTACTGCAATGGGCTAGATGGTGTCAAGGAGGAGTAGCGTGGTATCCTACATGCAGTGTTGGGAGCCATTCTGAATAGAGCCGGCAAGGAAATTTTTGATGAAACATTTTTTCATCAAAATTGATTTTAATTTCTTTTTGTGGGAATGTACCAGTTTTTAATACATTTTCCTCAGGAAAGGTTTCTGGTCAAAACCAGAGAGTGAGAAAAAGAGAAAGCACAAGAAGAATAACCCATGACTTGGTGGTTAGGGCACTCACCTGGGAGGTGAGACACCCAGCTACAAGTCCCTGCTCTACCTGATTTGGAGCAGGCACTTGGACCTCGGTCTCCCATGTCCAGATGAGTGTCAAACCATAAAACTAGAGTCAGTCGCTGCTTCACTTTGTCAGTCTCTTCTGTTGGAATGGTTCCATGTTGTATAAATAAATATTCATTATGAAAAAGAGAGAGACTGTATAGGCCAGTGGTGAGGGCCCACACCTAGGATGTGAAAGACTCAGGTTAAAGTCCTTGGTCTAAAGCAGGCAAAACAGTGACTTTAATTTGAGTCACCTATATCCCAGGTAAGTATCATAACCACAAGGCTGCTTGGGGTGGAGTGGGGTCTCTCTCCATCAAAAAACTTGGCAAGGTGTTGGTTTCATTCTGATGTGGACAGGAAAAGTTTCCAAATTGTTTTCAGATTGAGCAATGAAAATCAATTGAATTATTTCTACGTACCCATTCTCAGTGCTGCTGTTTTTAGGTTGCAAACACTGAAGAGGAACAATTTCTTTGTTTAGAAGCAACTGTTTAAAAAGCAATTTTAAAAGTGCCACAACCACGGAATTATTTCTATTGGCCTTTTAGAAGCACGATTTTACAATACATAAGCTTTATTAAAAAAAAGTGTAAAAAAAAAAAAGTAACGAGGCAGACAGACCCTGGGGAGGATCCTTGAATAACAAAATAAAAGAAAACTAGCAGAAATATTCAGACTAAGTGGCTGGAGTAGTAGTATTAAAAAATAAATCCTAATTTTTTTTTATCAAGCCTCTGTAATCATCCTCCTCACCAGTCACAGAAGGGGACAATTTATTTGCAAAATTGGTTTCCCAAGTCGAATAAGAAGTAGATGGAACTTGAAAAGAAAAAAAAAAAGTTACAGGACAGGAACTTATTGAAACTGTTTGAATCTCTGCCCCCTCCAACGGGGGAATCTGATAACTCAGATTCCCAACAGAGTTCTCTAAAAATGTTTAAAGTGAAATGTTCTGCTTTACAGATCTGATCTTGATCCCATAAAAGTCAAGTGTAAAACTCCCATTGACTTCAGTGGTGCAGGATCAAGGCCATTCTCACTTGGGTATTTAACATTACAAAAAGAAACTTCACCAGATGCCACATACGATATCAATATCAACCATGTTCTCAGTAAAGGGACAGCTGAAGATGAATGAGAGAGCTATAGGATTGGTGGTGGTGTATTTTGTTTGTTTGTTTTACACTTAACTCTGATTTATAGTCGGTTGCCAGGGTCCCTTGACTGGACACCAGAGCAGATTTGGATGCAGAGTCTGACCCATGTCCTGAGAGAGGAGATTTGGAAGAAACGGGGGGCACGATGACATCTGTTTCAGGTATAGGTACCAGGTTTGTCTGGGCAATGCTGATGCTATCAGGATGACTTTGGCTTGATCGATTCTGATCTTGTGCAGGACCCTAGACAGCAATGGGGTGGGAGGAAAAGCATACAGGAGTGGTGCATGCCATGGAGTGAAAAATGCATTGCCGCTGGATTCTCATCCCAGACCTGATCTGGAGCAAAGAGCTGGACATTTGCTCTGTTTTTTGGCGAATAGGTCTATCGCGGGGAACATCCATTGTTGAAATATGCTCCTGATCACACAGATATTGATTTCCCACTCAAGGTCGTTCAAGAACCTTCTATTTAAAGCATAGGCCATGATAGTGAGACCCTGGCAGGTAGATGCCTGATATGTATTGTAAGCACCATGTCCAGAGTTTTATGGCCTCCGTACATAGGGAGTGTGATCTCTCTCCTCCCTGTTTATGTGGAACATGCAGACTACATTGTCCGTCATGATCAGTATGTTTTTGTCTTTGATCAGAGGCATGAAACGTGCACAGGCATACTAAACTACGTTTAGTTCCAGTACATTGATGTGGAGTGTTGATTCGGAAGAAGACCATCTTCCCTGTACTGTGAGCTTGCCCAGTAGAGAGGCATCTGTTGTGATTATCAATTTGGGAGGAGGCTGAAGGAAAGGGACACCTGAGCAGACATTGTGCGGGTGAGTCCACCATTGTAGTAAGTCCTTGACCTTTATTGGCATACTCTGAAGTTTGTTCAAATTGTGTGTGGTGTGAACACCACCTTGAGCTAACCCTGCAAGCAGTGCATGTGCAGTCTGGCATGTTTCACCACATATGTGATTGCCGCCATATGATCTATTAGCTGAAGACAGGTCCTGGCCGATATCCTTGGGTTGTGCACCAAGGTATTGATGAGGTTCGTTCGAGTGGTGAATCTCTGAAGAGGTAATGATGCTGTTGCTTCTAGAGAATGTAGGTGTGCAACGATAAAGTCCAATTTCTGGGCAGGTGTTAGTGTGGACTTTTGGACTTTTATTTGTAGACAGAGACTGATGAAGAGTAACATTGTCTGGTGTGTGACCGTGACAGCTTCTGCCCGAGTGTGAGCCTTGATGAGACCGTCGTCTAAGCAGGGGTATATCATGACCCCCTGCTTGCAAAGGTGGGCCGCTGCCACAGCAATGACTTTTGAAAATACTCACGGGGCTGTGGAGAAGCCAAAGAGTAGTACTGTATATTGGAAATGATCCTGTCCCAGTACGAACCAAAGAAATTCCCTGTGCGTAGGGCATATAGTAATGTGAAAATATGCATCTTGCCAGTCGAGAGCTACAAACCAATCCCCATGTTCCAGTGCTGGAATCATTGTAGCTAATGTAACCATCCTGAATCGTCGTGTTCTGATTAATAGGTTTAGCTTCCTGGAATCGAGGATGGCTCTCCATCCTCCAGACTTCTTTCGGGTTAAAAAATAATGGGAATAGAAGCCCTTCCCTCAGTGACGTACCATAACTGGCTCTACTGCACCCAGTTGTAGGAGATGCTCCACTTCCTGTCTCAGGAAGGGCTCATGAGAGGGGTCCCTGAAGAGGGACGGGGCGGGAGGGTGGGTAGTAAGGATGGAGAGGAACTGGATGGCATAGCCGGTCATGATGACTTCCAGTACCCATCTGTCGGAAGTGATGGTTCACCTGTTTGGATAGAACGGTATTAGATGATTGGTAAAGGGACGGTTGGTGGGAGGTAGTGTTGGCAGCAAAAGTTGGGGGAGGTCTGGCAAGCCCTCGACCAAACCTTCAAATCTGCTGTTTAGAGGTTGATTGTTAAGATGTGATGGGTTGGGAGGAGCTTGGTCTGCATCTGGGCGGTCTCTGTCTATGCCTCTAGTTATCATACTGTCTCGGCTGCTGTGTGTACGGGACCTGTGTGGGACGCTGCAATGTATAATACCTGTCTTGTTTGCATTTTGTTGCAGGTGTATAGATGCCAAGTGACCTGAGCATGGCCCTCAAATCTTTCAACAAATGGAGCAACGTGTCAATCTTAGCGGCAAACAGTTTTGGACTCTTGAACAGAAGTTCCTCTACCATGGCTTGGACCTCCCTAGGGAAGCCCGACAGGTAAAACCAAGAGGTCTGGCGCATTACTATGGCGGTGGCTATGGTCATTGCCGTCGTGTCAGCAGAGTCCAAAGAGGCTTGGAGGGCAGTTCTAGCCAAGAGGTGGCCCTCGGAAATGAGTGATGTAAACTGCTCTCTTTTGTCCTTGGGTATGTAGTCAATAAAGTCAGAAAATTTGGAATCATTTATATGGTCATACTTCTCCATAAGTGTTTCATAATTGGCAACCCGGAAGTATAGGGTCGCTGATGAACAGGCCTTGTGGCTTAGTAAGACCAGTCTTTTCCACTCTTTATCATAAGGGGTGGTTCTAGATTAATGCTGTTTGCCCCGTTCGTTAACTGCATCAATGACCAATGAAATTGTCTGATGGTGTGTGAATAGAAATTCCATCCCTTTTGAAGGGACATAATATTTTTTGTCCGCTCTCTTACATGTGAGCGGGATGGTAGCAGGGGGTCTGCCAGATGTTTGTGGGGGGTTTCGTAATTGCTGAGTTAATTGGAAAGGCAATCCTGGAGGAGATGGATATGTGAAGTATGTCCAAGGGTCGTGACGTAACTTGGAGATCTCCTCTAGGATTATCCGGAACGTTTCTGCTATTCTTTTGAAGAGCTCCTGGAAATTGCTGAAATCATCTCCAGGAGTAAGCATAAGGGGAATAATAGTCTCATCCAGTGAGAATGAAGTGCAGGTGGCAGGATCCGCCTCCTGAGCTAAAACTTCTTCTATCTCCTCAACACTCTGTTCGGGAGGGGCAGCTGGTGGCACTGTGGATCGTGCTGAAGAGGGCCTATGTATCTCTCTGATGCCACTTAGGGATCTGGGATAAAGCTGTGTATAAGCTGCCCATGGTTCCCAGAATGCTCACTGAGATGGGAAGGGCGTATGTGAGGGTGCCCAGGGGTGACCATCCCACCCCTGAAATTCAGACCCTGGCAGAGGCTTAGGGCACTCTTGATGTGCGGCATGAACACTGCCTTGCATAGGTGGAGATTACTGGGAGGAGAAAGCCTCCCCTCCTCGTCTTCATCCTCTGTGCTAAAGAAAGGAAGAGCAGATGTATTTAGTGAAGTGAGCGGTAGCGAAAGTACTGAACCAGTATTGGTACTGGGGCAATTTTCAGGTCCTTTCAAGCAAGAAACTGTTGAGGCTATGGAACTGATGGAGGTACCTGTGTGAAAGGTGGTACGGAGAATTGTGGCAGTACCAAGGGTACAGGTAGGAAAGGAGCTGACAGAGAGCACACCGAGGATGGAATAGCAACTGTGGTGCAATGTCTATGCAATTAAACATAGGGCCAGCAGATGGCTCTGTTGCCTTTTGAACTGCAGAGTTACCCGGTACCAAGTGCTTTAGCTGTGTTGCAGGTACCAAGGTGGAGGAGGCGGTCTTCTGCCTGCCCTCCTAGGATCTGTGGCTGTGACGGTACCGATGTGGTGGATGGAGTGGGGGAAAGTTTTGTCTTTGACGCGGTCTTGGTAGGGGGTGTTAGCTCTCCCCTTTCCACATCCTTTAGGAGACAGGTCCCTTCCTTTCAGGGTAGAGGAGGGCAGTCTGTTGGAAGCCGCCTTTGATGATAGGGCATCAGGAGAAATTTGCAAGCCCAGGTCTGAGGCGGGACGGAGAGACTTTTCCACTAAGATAAGTTTCAGTTTAAGGTCCCTCGCTTTCCTTGTCCGAGTCTTAAGATTGTGGCAATGGGTGCACTTCTGGGGCACATGAGTTTTTCCCAGGCACCAGACACATTGTGAGTGTCCATCAGAAAGCGGAATTGCCTCACCAGAGGAGAGACAGCATTTACAGCCAGGCGACCCTAGCATTCTGAGGAAAAATAATGTCCCTTAAGGGGACGAAAAGAAAAAAGTGTTTTTGTTTTTAAGCAGGGAGAAAAAGAAAGGGTTCTTAACCAACTAACCTAACTACATTAAACTACTTGACTAATCTAACTAAGCTAATTCTGAGGTAAAGTGAGCGAGTGCACTGCTGGAGCGCTGACTCGGACCAAGGGCAGTTAAGAAGGAACTGGGGGGTGGGAAGGCCACACAGCACTAGGTAATTGCCACTGCTGGCACAAGACTGGGTGAGCACATGTGTGGCCCATCCAGGTACTGTTATCAGAATTCTCTGACTAGAGGCACAGGGCGCACAATCACCTAAAGTGGAGCACCCACAGGGATGACACTCGAAGAAGAACCCGAGTTCTGTTCTGTGCACCAACAGATCTACCAAAGGAGACCCAGACTAGGTGGTTCAGTGCAGCTCAGGAACAATTATGCATTGATCTGGGTACCAACTTACTGGGGAATGAAGGTAACAGAATTGTCTTGCTAGCAAGCTAACAGAGAATGGTACTGGGCTGTCTTCATGATAATTAAATTAAATTAAATTAAATTAATGGAGATATCCTATCTCCTACAACTGGAAGGGACCAAAGGTCATTGAGTCCAGCCCCCTGCCTTCACTAGCAGGACTAAGTACTGATTTTGCCCCAGATCCCTAAGTGGCTCTCTCAAGGACTGAACTCACAACCCTAGGTTTAGCAAGCCAATGCTCAAACCACTGAGCTATCCCTCCCCACTACCTGTGGTATGAAAAGCCTCTTTAGCTAGATTTTTTTTGGCTGGATATGGCTGCAAATGTTAAGGATTAGTCACTTCCCTGTCTTACCAAGATAGGCAAGCATGATAAAGAACAAGAACTCTTTCAGCTGAAATGCCCCAACTTACTAAGTCCTAGGAGTTCATACAGATTGATTTGAAAGGCCCACTATCAGAACAAATCAGTAATTTCCGGTAGAGTATGAGCCCACTGAAAGAAAAGGGATGAGACAGTTATGGGGGCACTCATGAAACATATGTTACAGTTCAGCAGATCAAGTTGTCTCTGCAGTGATCAGGGAAGGAATTTGAATCACCGTAGTTACACAAGGTTTGCCAATAACTCCAGCTACTCAAGGTGAGGACCAATGTTGCCCACCGATGAGTAATTGGGAGTAGAGAAAGTAAACTGTACCATTGGTGCTATTCTTAGAGATTTAGTCAGTGAAGACTAACAAGACTGGGATAAAAAGTCATCTTTTGTTGTCTTTGTATATAGCAAGAGCCAGAAGCGAGCATGCCAGGCACAAGATGCCAAAAAAAAAAAAGAAAGTTATATGTCCATCCAGCAAGGAGAGAAGTTGTTGCTATGCAACTGGAAAACGCTGCCTGGAAAAAATCCCAAACATACTCCTTTTTGGAGGGGTCCTTACACAGTGATTAACAAACTAAACTACTTATATCCTTGCCAATACAAAATGCAAGAGTTTGCCTTTCTGTAGTGCATCTTGAACTACCCATCTAATTGTATCTATAGATCTAGCTTCCTACACAGGCCCCATTGCTGTGGAATTTGATAGTCTCTTATGTTCGGAGGCAGCATGATTTAGTGAATAGGATATTGGATTAAGACTTAAGAGCTCTGACCCTGTCACTGACCTGCTACGACACAGTGGGAAAGTCACTGCTCTCTGTCTCTCCTTCCCCTTCAAACGTTGGTTGTCTTGACTGTGTAGACTGTATTCTCTTGGGGCAGGGACTTCCTCTCAGCATGTGCTTGTCTCAGTGTGTGCTTGTAGAGTGCTTAGGACTTTGTTCCCTAATTTCCATTGGAACTTCTAGGCACTGGAATACATATAACTACTACTAAGCATCTCCTTTCTGACCATTTGCACATACGATAGCTTCTATTCCAAGAATTTGTAAGCAGGAATATTTAAAAAGGTGTGAGATAAAGCAAGCCTCCTACTTCCATACACTTTTTTTACACCCTGTACTTGGTTGTTTCTCCTGATAAAACCTGGCCCTCCCACCCCAGCAAGTAGCTTATCCTAATTTACACTCATAGCCACTTAACACAACTGTAATTTATGACATCATCATATAATCTTTCAATTTGGTTCACAGTGTACAAATATCGCCATGCTCTTCAGTCTATAGTTTAGAAGAACAGAACTGCCAATCACTAATTCAAATGTCCAAGTTTATAATTCAGAAGTTATACAAAAATTAATACTGGATCAAAGTTCAGTAACAAAACGAACAACAAAAAGAAAATACATTGAGAAATTGTCAATTTTATGCTGAGGAAAAGACAGTAATTGTATCTACTGAACTTACACCTTAGGAATATTCATTTATATTAACTGGGACAGAATTGACTGAAAATCATTACTTCTGTGGTGTACTATGTTCTTGAATAAGAAGGCAAATATTTTCCCCTCAAATCCATTGTGCCTTAATGCACTATACAGTAGTGATGCAAGTTATTTGTCTATGTCAGAACATAATGCTGTAGTTTCCATTATACTTTGTCCACCAAATGGTCAATCATGGACGAACAGAGACCTGGAATAATGATGTGGTGTCCAGATATCACAAAGATGGTACATTAAAAATGCATAAATAAATTCCTTAGAGATGTGCAAATAGACATATAATGGAGATTTTAAGTGTGTGCAAGTAATAAAACCATTACATATCATTTTGGATAATTCAGCTATACATGGCCTGTTCTCACCGGTGTGAGTGTTAATATAAAATATCAAGGAAGACAACACACTATATCTACCCAGCAGCAGATCAATAGATAGCCATGTAAATATCAATCAGACCTGGTGAAAATATTCATAGCAAATGTGGTGGTCAGGGCCTCGGGGGATGGGGTTGATTTTGTGTTTTAAAGTCACTGAAATATATCTATTTACTAAGTTCGGAGCCAACAGGCAATTTTAAAAACAAACCAACAAATTCCTTAGTGATAATACATGGAAATGTTCCTATGTGAAAAAATTATGACAGAGTTTCATGATATTGAATTTCTAGCTGGGTTGTTTGGTTTTGACTGATCACATAACTTACATGGTTTTGGTTCTAGATCCTTTCAATATGTAGTCAAAAGAAACAGCCAAGCCATTTAGAGTCATTTTCTCAGATGGAGGAGCTGCATTGTTGTATCCTCCTTCTGAACCAATTAAAGAAAAAAATGGGGCACCGGGATTGTCTCTCTTCTGTTAACTGCTGCAGTGAGAATGAGAGGATCACTTATCCCCCTAAACCTCCCAAAGCTCCATCTAGGAATTATGGGAGGAATGGCATACTGGCAATCCCCAAAAGAACCAAGAAGAGAGACTGGTTTTTCCATACATACCATCTGTGGTAGCAATACCTGAGGGTTTGGAAGGATATTGTGTGGTGAAAAAAGGGTCAAGTGACCTGAAGAGGTTCACCACTGATTCAGACAGTTGGGATAAACTTCCAAACAGAACCCCTGAAGGAAAGAAGTTAACATTTCTGTACATGTAGATTGGCTATGTAAATGTAGGGGTTTGCATGTTTTAAATGCAATTCCCCTTTTATTCAACGGAATAGCTATGGCCTTCTCTGTTGTCCAGGTGTTACCTGACCTATCTGTATAATAAATAATAATCATAATTAATAATAATAAAAAGAAAAGAAGAAGACGAGAATTGACAGTTCTAAATAAATGATTTGTTAACAAAAACCTGTTGGACTGGTACTACATCCAGACAAGCAGGGGGCTATTTTTAGGACAAAGGTTGGGCTTTTTTCAGTGGGAGTTGTGTGGCTAAATCCCCTAGTTGGTTCTGAAAATCTCAACCAAACTGTTTGTATTCTGGAGCAATAAATTACTCTCATAACCTCTTGGAAAAAGTTACTCAGGAAGTGGCATTAGTAATTTGGAAAACTTTTTGACTGCAATTTTCTGCGTTATGCTTCATATTATAGTTACAGCATTGGTACTGCAGTGTATTGTTCAAAATGTAGCTATTTTCTTGGCAATCCATTGACTACATTGATCTACCTCTGTGTATTTATCCATGCTTTTTAGGCTAGATTCATTGTTGGTGCAAGTGAGTTCAACTCCCATGGCTTCAATAACTATAATGTCTATGAGCTGGAAATAGCAATCCAGGCAAGATTTTCATTATTCTGAAAAAGTAGTATGGAGTGGTGATTGTTGGATTTTTGTTTGTTTGTTTTATTTTGCGGTTTCACTTTTTAACTACGATGTGTTTTTTCACTGGTTTTCTTTTCTGCAGTGTTGAGATGTCTGCATTTTTCCTTTTGAGCATCAGTGCTTCATGTAAATATGCCCTTGCATAAACAACTTTTTTTTATTATTTTGGGGGGCCAAAGTTAAAACATAATGAATAGCATGACTAAATTTGTCCACTTTTAAATACATTGAGATAAATGAGCTTCTGTTCCGTACTCAATGTTTCCTTTTTTTATTAATGCAATAAATAAATGTTGGGGAGCTAGAGACCACTCAGACCCCCAGTTGTCTGCATACAAGTTATAGCCCAAATGAATATACCTTTATGCTTTGGGATCCCGTTTGCCCCATAGGCAGCGGACAAACAATGAAATGAGTCGGGATTAGTTTATAAACACTCTCACATAAGAGGATTTCCTAATTTATTATTGTGTACCCCTCCTGCTGTGATATATTTTAAGTACAGGTTTGCAGTGATCACTCACTGTTGCCTCCTAGGATGCTTCTCTTTTTCCCAATATCTTCTACAATGAGTTTTCTTAAAGAGATACAATAATTAAAAAGAAAATAAAGCCTGTCCATGTATTGCCTGTTCCCTGTTAAGGGCCAGGTTTTCAGAACTCTAAAAATCGAAGGCTGCATACACAAACCCCATGCATTTTCTTCCGTTTTGTGAGTGTAATTATTGTGACTAGACAGACATCTAAATTACGGTAATTGTACATGTAAAGTAGACATGCATTTGTGCATATTTTTCCAGGCAGTCCTAAACTCTGGCTTTTTTGTAAATCTGAATATCTATCAGAACCAAGCTGGAAGTTGTAATGTTTTCTTCATTATGTTGTGAGCTTCCAGCAGTGCCCCTCAGTCCCTTCCGGGAGGGGGAGGGGGGGGGTTGATCAGCAATCTCTATGCTCCAGCCACCGTGGTCAACCACACACCCCAAAGTCTAATCACTTCTGTCAGGGATCTGGTGTGGTCTATAATGGCCACTCCCTACGGCCAACGGCTGGGTGTAGTACTGCAAGGAGGGAAGGGGGGGACCCAGGCCCGCTACTCTGGGTCCCAACCCAGGGACCCTCTAGTGGCAGCCATCCTGCCCTCCTTCTCTCCCTCCATCTGTCCATGTCCCTGGGCCGTTTCCCCTTCGGCCCCTCGCACTGGCTAGGCCCTTCCCCTCAGGGCCTGCAGCCTGGCAGACACCGGGCTGGAGTTCCTTTCCGCTCCCCCAGGCCTGCCCAGCACTGCACTGTCTCAGGTGCTAGTCTCCCCCTCTGGAGACAGACCTTCCCCTCTCGAAGGCCTGGGACAGACTGACTGCTCCCTTCCTGGGCTGAGCCGGGCCCTGATTGGCTGCCTCCAATCTGGGCCCTGATTGGCTCCCAATAAGCCCTTCTCTCTTATTGGCTGCCAGGCTGCACAGGCGCACTGGCCTGCTGCAGCCCCCTCTAGCATGGGGGTGGGGTAGACACCCCACCACACCATCATAGCAAAAAGGGACAATCTACATAGCAAAAAGAATCAAAAGATAGGCAACAATAATAAAAGATATGGCAAAATATGGTCTGAGAAAGTGACTAAGGAAGCTCATTTATACAGGTGAAGGATAAGATGACTGAGACAAGTCATACTACCATTCTATAGGTGGACAATAAAGAGGAACAATGTGTATGATTCTTCTCCAATATTCATAAAGTTAATAGAAGAAGCAATGATCTACCATTAAAGCAAAAACAATTATATTGCCCAGCAGGGGAATTTTACATACTGACAAGACTATCCCTTACCTTACTGTTAGGTGTGCAGCAAATCTCCAAAAAGGGCCATATTTTTGGAGTTTAATGAACCCCCACCACACACACACACCTATATCAGATATCATTAGAAAGCCTATTTTATGAATTTTTAGATGAGATGTGATGTGGGGCACAAATAAAAAAAACTGTAGGCAATGTAAAACAATGGTACAGAAAATAAGTGGTTCATTTTTTACACAGTTCCAGAAACACTGCAAAATGACTATGGCTACAGTTTTTTACTATTTATGTTAATATCAATACCTTAATATGGTGTTATTGGTCAAAGCTACCAAAAGACAATGTATTTTTTCAGAAATGAAGCTGTTTAGCCTGTGGCAAAGATGGCAAATATAAACATTTTGCAACATACTAACAAGAAAAGTTTTCACATCACATATTCTTAATTGTCAAAGTATCTCATAAATGATTATAATAGTTTTCTATATTTTCAACTGAAATTTGCTGACCATATCAACTCACCCTGAAGGTTGTGCACCAGTAGCAGTAAATTGCGTTCCCATCATTTGTACTGCATAGTGGGTAGATATAAATGTACATGAATTTCTAATGTAATGTTTCTCCATTTTTAAGCTTTTGTCCATATCATGTAGCATCTAGTCTGCCTGCTGGAAGGTTCTAATTTGTATTGCCTATGCATGTATTGCTAGCCTTTCAAATATTCTAGAAACTAGCTTTTTAATTCAGTGACACTTATGCACAGGTCGGTATTAGTTTTAGAGATGAAAATACACAGCTTCATATTATGAACATGCAAAAGCTATGACAGAAGAAAGTTGCCTGAGGAGGAAGTAGCGAAGGCAAATCCTTGCCCCTGGCTCTGAAAAAGGATGAAGAGCATGTTACAGTTCTTACCAGCCATCAACAATATGACAAAGTGACCCTTAATCACATCCAGAGGTGCTTAACAACATATCTACTGGACTGCATGTTATGTCAAATAAGAGTCTCTACTGAAAATAGCAGATGTTGGTGAAGAACAAATGGAGAGATTTGTGAGATGTGCACTTGATTCTGATGGGACGTGTAGCTTCTTCAGTCCAGTCACAAAACCCGGCATCAAACCATTTGCAGACCTGGCCAAGAAGACTAAATTTAAGTCTGCCAAAGGGAGGAATAATCACAGCAGCATGCAACAAAGAAACAACAGTGTACATCAGAGATGCTATGACCATCAGACAAATGATGGCTGGGGACAAATTCCACACGTTCAATGAATTAGCTGCTGAGTATTTGAGGCAGGTCCTAAAAGGATTTGACAAAGCTAACTCTGTAATCAAAGTCTTTGACAGATATGACTCTGTGAAAACTGCAGAAAGACAGCACCAGACAGGATCTCAGGATGGATGCAAGAAATACCAGATGATCGATGGATGTCCTGTGCTGCCATGGAAAAAGTTTCTAAATGTGGCATTCAACAAGCAGCCACTTGTAAAATTCCTCTGTGAACAAAATACATCTAAGAGTGTAGGAGTACACACCACAGAGTCCTCCTTTCTGGAGGCTTTTCCAGTGTTGAAGTATGTCCATAACAAATAGAAGTTCTGAAGAAATCCAAGACTTGTACAGTACTCAAGAGGAAGCGGACACAAGGATACTTCTGTATGTTGTATGTGCCAATATAGCTTTTGGGTCTCTTGGTGTCAAAGGAACCATAGTAATGAGGTCATGGAACACATAGACAACATGTGGATCGAAACAGGCACTATTACCAGCACAACTGACTAGTGTCACTTCCAAGAGCGCCGCCAGCTTTTTTGCCGCCCTTGGCGGCGGAGGGTCCCGCCCCCGAAATGCCGCCGCCGACCAGGGCGGCCGAAGATCTGGCCACCGCGGTCGCCGCCCCTCAAATGTTAGCACCCTAGGCGACCGCCTAGGTCGCCTAATGGGTTGCGCCGGCCCTGGTCACTTCATATCTGTGCATGCAATTTGTGATATGCTTATTTCTGACTTCTGCAATATACTTCCTGCTGTACACGCATTAGCAGGATGTGATTCTGTGTCATCCCTATTTGGTACAGGGAAAAATCAGCATTTAATGTTAAAATAAAGGCAGCTTACTACTTCAAACTGGGAGACAGTGACAACAAGTCACAATTTCTGTAGCAAGGAAGTTGGTAGCAGTGCTGCATGATCAGAACGAGAAAGAAAAGGAGACCCGCAAAGACCTGAATTCCTTGTGCCTCAATCTAGCCATCAAAGAGGACAAGTCTGTTGCCAAACTCCCACCATGTGAGGACAGTTTTGAAGAACATATCAAAAGAGCATCTTGGCAAACAAAGATTTGGATGTCTTTGCACATGGGTAAATCAGATATTGGACCACCACCCCAAAATGGAAAAATGTGCATGATGAACTACTTCCTGTATTCAAGGACCTAATGGCATCTGAGCTTCTACAAGATCTTATTTGTGTCTGTGCCAGTAGGGGCTGCTACACAATCAATTGTGTCTGTAGTCAGAACAATCTTTCCTGCACAGAACTGTGAACATGCCAAGGCAATGAAGACTGTGGTAATCCACACACTCTCAGCAGAGATCATATGATGAACAAGATGATGATGTTGATGTTGCCAAGAAATGACATCAGCACTATTACATTTCAATGAGACCCGTACCAGTTTATTATCAGATTTTGTTTTACCCTTTAAGATAATTGTTGGGATGCTTTTATGTCACAAAGACATCAAATTTTATATCTTGAAATACATAGTCATTAAACTAACAGAAACAAATGCCAATATTTCAAAGTGGTCATTTTAACATGTTGATAGTGGCACGGTTTATTCCCATTTCTGTGGTAATGACACCACATCATTCCTCATCTTCAAGTAGACATAATACACTTTGAAATGACGTATCTGTGTGTAGAGAGGGTACATTAAGTCAACCAAATCAGTGGGGGTCTGCCACTTACCTATGTGACCTGATGGACACAGGAGATAGACAGAAAACAGCTCTATAGGCAAAGTTCATTAAGAGTTTGGGTATCAATAGGATGAAGGTCACTATTGATACATATAAGAGTTCTTAACTGCATTAATAAATAATCTGGTTAGCTTCCCATTTGGGTTGTTTTAATGTGTTTCACATTTTCTGTTTACTTAATAGAACTGATCAGTAAACATGCTTTTTCCTGTCTGCAACTGTGGGTGATGGAGCGTAGCAGAGTTAAAGGAGCGGTGGACAAATACTGTATCTGACAGACTGTTCTAAACGGCTTTATTCAGAAGCAAAAATGAAATAAATGTACAAATGAAAAGGGGAAAAAAATTCTCTGTGCAGTAATGTAAAACATAAAGGGCACATTATTTTTAATAGTACTCTACCATGCCAGTACTCTACAATGCCTTTTTATGTTGTGGGCTGCAAAATCTGTCAAAAGTACTCATAAAACTAAACTGCAAACTGTTTGGTATTGTTCCAACTATTTCTTGGAAATAAAATTTGTTGCCAACACTATTTGTAGGGGCCATGTTCCTTTATTTGGTGGAAAATAGCATTAAAAGCAAAAAATTCTGAAAACTGACTGCACTATTGCTTTAAATGTGCAACTTTTTCCTTATATAAAGGTTCACAGAATCATAGAACTGGAAAGAACCTTGAGAGGTCATCTAGTCCAGTCCCCTGCACTCATGGCTGGACTAATTAGCTAGACCATTCCTGACAGGTGTTTGTCTAACTTGCTCTTCAAAATCTTCAATGATGGAGATTCCACAACCTCCCTAGGCAATTTATTCCAGTGATTAACCATCCTGACACTTAGGAAGTTTTTCCTAATGTCCAGCCTAAACCTTCCTTGTTGCAATGTAAGCCCATTGCTTCTTGTCCTATCCTTAGAGGTTAAGAAAAACAATTTTTCTTCCTCCTCCTTGTAACAACTTTTTACATACTTGAAAACTGTCATGTCCCCTCTCAGTCTTCTCTTTTCCAGACTAAACAAACCCATTTTTTTCAATCTTCCCTCATAGGTAGTGTTTTCTAGACCTTTAATCATTTTTGTTGCTCTTCTCTGGACTCTTTCCAATTTGTCCACATCCTTCCTGAAAGGTGCTGCCCAGAACTGGACACAATACTCTAGTTGAGGCCTCATCAGACTGTAGTAGAGTGGAAGAATTACTTCTCATGTCTTGCTTACAACACCCCTGCTAATACATCCCAGAATGATGTTTGCTATTTTTGCAACAGCATTACACTGTTGACTCATATTTAGCTTGTGGTCCACTATGACCCCCAGATCCCTTTCTGCAGTACTCCTTCCTAGGCAGTCATTTCCCATTTTGTATGTGTGCAATTGATTGTGCCTTCCTAAATGGAGTACTTGGCATTTTTCCTTTTTGAATTTCATCCTATTTACTTCAGACCATTTCTCCAGTTTGTTGAGATCATTCTGAATTTTAATCCTATCCTCCAAAACACTTGCAATCCCTCCCAGCTTGGTATCATCCGCGAGCTGTATAAGTGTATAACAGAATACACTTATACAGCTCGCGGATGATATCTTCATCAATGATTTAGATGTATTCTGTTCAGTAGCTTCATCTAAATCATTGATGAAGCTACTGAACAGAACCAGACCCAGAACGGATCCCTGCGGGACCCCACTCGTTATGCCCTTCCAGCATGACTGTGAACCAATGATAACTACTCTCTGGGAACAGTTTTCCAACCAGTTTTGCACCCACCTTATAGTAGCTCCATCTAGGTTGAATTTCCCTAGTTTGTTTATGAGAAGGTCATACGAGACAGTTCCTACCATTCTTTCTTCAGAGAGAGAGAGAGAGAGAGAGAGAGAGAGTGTTTACACACATGAAACTGACTCCAACACAAAACAAAGGGGAATACCTTTCCCCACACTGACTCTGGGTTGGGTGGCCTTGTTATTGGCCCTGGAGGGCCAGTCCTTCCCCTAAACAGGCAGTCTGTTATGTAGCTTCCCCTATAAGGAGGAGAGCAGCCCTCCTCCCTGGAGCAGCCTTTCTCCCTGCTGCTACTAGCATTGAGGCACCTAGTCTCTCCTCCCCTCTCTCACCAGAGGAGATGTTATTAAAGGTCTCTGGCAGCCCTTAATTGGACTCAGGTGTCCCTAAATGACCTAAGGTAATCTCTTTTCAGTTTATAGGGAAAAGGGCCTTTATCATTCTTGTGCTAATATACCTGCCTTCTACTGCTCTCTTACAGCTGTCCAGCCTGACTTTGTCACAATACACACACAGAGATTTTAAAAAGTGATTAGATTTTGAGTACCCATCTTGAAAGGTGCTGATTATCAAAGCGTGAATGTTCAGCACTTTCTAAAAATAAGACCCCTTTCAAATGTCTCAAGTTGGACACACAAAAATTGAGGCAACCAAAATTACTAGAAATTCAGAGCCATTATATAGACAAAGTTTGTGGGTGTCTGCTTTTATATATATATATAGAGAGAGAGAGAGAGAGAGACACACACACACACACACACACACACACACACACAAATCATCTAAAACAAATGTCAGGAATATCTTTATAGCTCACCGAGTATCATCTCGTCATGCCAGGTGGCAGTTACCAAGTACAACAAATTGACAAACAACCATTAAAAGCTTTAAAAATAATCTAAAATAGCTTTGTTATAAATAACAATATCATGACATTAAGCTCCCGTATCACAAGCCCTTCTAGGACTGAAAATGATTGCTTGATCCCAAGGGCAAGCTGGATATCCTCCATTTACCAAGTCAATAAAGCTCTTGGGTTATATCCTCAAGTGGTATACATCAGCATATTTTACTGAAGTCAAGGAAGCTACTCTGATATATTCCAACTGAGAATGAATCTGGCCCCATCCCAGCCCTGTAGGGCCAAAAAGGATGATATTTTTATGTCTAGAAAACCTGTCACTGATTGATGACTTAAAGTTGCCCAGCCTGGGCTTTGGTATGGGGTTGTGATTTTTTGCGACGACAAGGAGTAAAATTTCACCTATATCTCTGCTAAAAGCTGGCATTTTAACTTTTAGTTCAGGCATTTTCAGATGTACAATGCATCAAACCAGGTCACAGGAGGATTGAGTGTAGAGGAACTGAGGCCCAACAGATACACTGCTGAACCCTGCCACTGTTTTTAAAGGGGTGTAAGAGGGAGAAAGTAATCACTGGGACATTGCTGAGTAACAATGGGGAGGATATATCCACAATAAGTACATCAGAGAGCAGCAGTTTAGTGATCATGATAACTGATTTCTTCTTTAATTTACCATACCATTCCTCTAATTGCTGAAAACTTTTTTTTTTCCCCAGTATTGGGGACTTTGCTTGGGTGAAGTATATTGTGACTGAACTGGGCACCTTGGAGTAGTAGTCAGAACTACGAGATTACATATGAGTGGCTGAGATCTCTTTCCCTGAGTTAGTTGATGTATTTTTATATGAATGGTGAAAAACAGATTTACAGCTGCCATTTAGTGATTTCCAATTAGATTTTTTTTTGTTCTCTGATTATATGTTAGGACTTTTTGGTCATTTATGTTTTCATCACATCAAGATAGACTGGTATAATATGAAACACTTGTCCTATACCCTCTCTGCTGGTTGCTACCAAGATAACTGATTCAATTTAAAACTTTTACTGATGGTATATGAGGCTCTTAATCTGGGCTAAAGGTACTTGGGTGTCTGTTCACATAGGGCTGCTGAGGTCAGCTCCCCCCACTACCCAAAATGACCCACTTTTTTTTTTTTAACCTCACTCAGTCTGGATTGGCCTTCATTTGTCATGTCTATAGAATGTCTTTTCTAAGTATGTCTGCCAGATTACTTCTCTAATAGTCTTGATGTAAAGCCTTTCCATTCAGTTCAGTTCATCTTTTACCATTTCCCTTATCTTTTCATCATTTCCTCCTTTTGAATTTTCCTTTGTCCTTCTCTAGACAGAGTGGCAGCTTGTCTATGGGCAACGGGGCCCATTTCTGCACAGTGATCAGATCTATGAAGAAGGGTGGTCTGTAAACAAATAAATGAAGCTGCAGCCTTTTATCTGCTATGTTTCAGCCCCTTTGTGATGATATTTTCCGCATCCAGTAAGAGATAATTATATGGTCAATTATATTTCAACATCATGGTTTTCATTAGATCAAGTAAAAAATGCATAAACAATACAAACACTTATGCTTGACTGCCTAACATTAGGAGGAAGCTTCCCCTATGTGTATAATATTCCATAATTATGTAGGCTTTTTTTCTCCTTCTCAAGCATCTGCTACTGGCCACAGTTGGAGACAGGTACTGGACAATGGTTTGATGAGGTATGACAATTCCTATGGAAGAACAGGTCCATGCCAGTCTTGTCGGTGGGAAGGAAAATTAAAATCTCAGGAAACTCATCTCAGAATAATTTGAGCCTGATTCTCATTTACACTAAAACCACTTTGCATTGCTCTGACAAACTGAAGGGCCTTTATGCCCATTTTAAGTAGTGTCAGTGTAAAAGAGATTCAGGCCCTTCCTTTTTAAAACATGAGAAAAGTATCACTGGTGCATCCTGTGTTATAAAAAGTATACAAATACAAAACTAAATCTCTCTCTCTCTCTCTCTCTCTCACTCACTCACACACACACACACACACTTTTTACCAATGTAATTGTGAAATATGTTCTTTCTGTATTCATAATCAGGGAAGAACAGATGGTGATGGCACAGTTTGTAAAAAAAATGTGCCCATTTAAATACCATACAGTAGCCTACTGGTTTGTGGTTTTTTTAAAATTACTTTTAAACTTCATTTTAGGAAAAGAAAATGACTATAGATGCAGTAACAAAAAGCCAACTACAAGAAAATATATTTAACATACTGGAAGGATAAAAGCAACAGTAAGTGCCCACAACAGAATGGACAAGGTGGTGATATAATCACCTTACTGGTAGTAGTGACATGATGTCTTCCTACCTGCCATTTGATGGGTGCAAGCAATTTAAGAGGACTGGCTGATTCAGCAATGGAAAATGGTAGTCTTTCATTCACCAGGTATTCCTCCTCAAGGTTTTATTTCCAGGGAGCATTGTTTACAACACACCATTGTCTACAGTGAAGCCTGGATTATACACAGTTCTAATATCAATACAACTATTACATTTAGAGGGTGAGAGTTTTACTAAAGCAATTATACTGGAAAAACCCCTAGTATGGATGCAGTTATATCACTATAAGGGCGCCTTATACTTTTAGCTTATTCCCCCTTTATACAGCACCTTTATACTGATATAACCAGGTCCGCACTGTAGGGGGTGTACCACTGTTGTATGTAGAAAAGTCTTAAAAATTAGCCATTCTAACAATTGATGTTGGCTATTGTTACAGCTGAACCAGTGCTGAAAATATTTTAAATGCAAATGTAGACAAGACCAAACTTCACCTAGCACCATCAGCCATGGATTTCTAAAATGAGTCTGAACACATTTTGGTCCTGTCTCCACTGACAGTCATACTATTATCAGCCCCTGTTGCTCACACCTATTGTCAGCCACTCTAAAAGTATCTATAGTCGACAAGGTCAAGAGAGACAGTAATGATCTCACATAACTAGAAAAGAAACATGAAGGCAAAGAGACAAACGGGGTTAAAAAACAGCTCTGTAATACCATGACACAGAATTTTGCCTTCTCAACGGCCAGCTTTTCTGACTACCAGGTGTGAGAAGCTGCTGAACTTGAATTAATATGCAAACTAGATACCATTAACTTAGGTTTGAACAGAGACTGGGAATGGCTCGGTCATTACACTAATTGAATTTATTTCCCCATGTTAAAAGTATCCTCACATCTTTGTGTCAACTGTCCGAAATGGGCCATCTTGATTATCACTTCAAAAGTTTTTCTCCCCTGCTGATAATAGCTTCTCTTATTTAATTAGCCTCTTACAGTTGGTATGGGTACTTCCACCTCTTCATGTTCTCTGTATGTATAAATATCTTCTTACTGTATGTTCCATTCTATACATCCAATGAAGTGGGCTGTAGCCCACGAAAGCTTATGCTCAAATAAATTTGTTAGTCTCTAAGGTGCCACAAGTACTCCAATTCTCATGGAGTTTGTGAATTTATTCTGCGGACGTAATTTCACTTCCACCGAGTCATGCATCATTACCCTGTCCTGTACACTTGTGAGAAGTCTAAGCAGGAAGTTATTACCTGATTGCTAGAAAACAAGCAAGGTCTCTGAATCCAGAGTTGGCAATTTTAATGAGTACTAAAAGTTAAATATAGAGTCAGCACAGGAGAAAGAATGAGAAGCAGAGGTAGAAGTGAATAAACAGAGGTATGAATGTCTGTGGAGAAAGCAGAAGTAGACAACACTTGGTAGGGGAGATTTATAAGCTAAAGAAACATATCTTGTAAAAACTCCCAGCAGAAAAAGAATTCAGACAGGTTATATCTTGAAAGAGCAGTATTTTCCATGGTGAGTGTTGAGGATATCTTATGCTTCCATATACTTGCTCCTCTGCCTTATAATTTTGGAATATGGAAAACGTTAGCCATGGTAATACTCATCTATGCTGCTACTGTTTTGATATGTATGAAGTAACTTTATTTTTCATTATGTAATGCACAATTAGAAAACAAATATGTATTACATGTGCTTTTGTAAAGCACAAACCAGATTCTGATACTCTTACTCACATTGAGTAGAAATTGAGTAAAGGCTACTCAGCAGGAGTAAGAGGATCACAATATAGTTCTCTGGAATTTTTTAGTCTCTTCCTTGGCTTCAATTTCCTAGCCCAATTTTGATTCCTCATACAGTCTTAATAAAATGAAAAAAGAACATCTAAGCAATCCCAGAAAGTATTTTATCAGATTTCTGTAACACTTGTAATTTGGTTTAACAAGAAGTAGACCATGTGATATATGAATGGCTCAGGATAATTATTATGCAATGCATTTATCATCTTGTACATTTCTTTATTATCCCAAGTTAATATTAAAACATTCTCAATATTTTTATTCACATCTTGTTTCTTTAGAAATACAGGTTTTCAGTTCATAAACAGCATCTTAATTCAAAATTACTAAGTGCTATAAAAAAAGCTCAAACAGCAACTGTGGAAGTGTCAGATCATTAACTACACTAAACAAAAATGTGATTTCCATAGATATAAATCATTTGTCTTTATGACAGTACACTGAAAATTGCCACAAGATACACAGGACTGACTTAGCGGAGGCCAATCTGCTTTCTGGAAAAGGCAATTGCTTCAGAAAAGGATGAAATGTTAAGAAGACATTAATTAATACAATTAGATAATTATCTTACCAGCCAGAAGTAATGTAAATTTACAAGTCACACATATCAATGTCCCTACTAAGGCTAACAATCATCTTTTTGGGAGGTGCAAAATGAGAGGATAATCTGTCTTCACAACTGATAGTAATGGTAAAAGTCCTAAAGGTCTGCTGGTCTGGTGTGGATAAAATCCCCTTTCTCACTGTGGTAAATTCAGATGTAATGCTCAGGGTTGTTCTGTTTTAATTCTGCAACATTCCCACACTGCCTGCCAGAGCTTGCCCTGGTAACATGTTGAGCCATTCCACACACTCTTAGAATAATTCTAAAACCCCAAAGAATGTTTGTTTAATTTGCATGCAGTCATTGAGGGACAAAACAAACACTTCCTTGGGTGGACAGAACACCATCCCTTGGTTTAGAAAGGATCCCTTTTAAAATCTTAAATCTTATAAAAATCTCAGATACTCACAGAAATGATCTGATCCCAATGTACACCTGAATCATCAAGAGATGTAAGTGAGTTTATTTCTAGATAATATTGTCCTTATTTTCAGAGGTGCTGCACACCCACAATTCACACTGTCTTCAAGAGAAGCGTGAAAGGGCTGAGTCCTCATAGGACTCTACAACAGAACACAGATGATGTTAGCACATAAATTCACCCCCTTTTCGTGAGGCTGCTCTTTCACTAGCTCAGAACACAGAGATTGTAAATTAGCACCTTTTCCCTCCCACTCCCAACTTCCTGAGATTGATCTTTCACTGGCAGCTGAAGTAATCACACACATACAGCTGTTTCTACTCCATGCTAGAATTTTCTGCTCTACCTCTCTATTCAAACACAGTTTCCTCAAGCCCAAGGAGCCACTCCCAGCTTCCTTATATCCAGGATGGGGGGTCAACAAGCCACACCTACTACCTTGAATCAGCAGCAATCACTCAGCATTTCCATTCCAATGGGCTCCAGCAGGGGTGCTGGAACAATTTTTATAGTGGGGGTGCTGACAGCCATTGAACCAAATTGTAAACCCTGTATATGATGGAAACCCATAGGTGCGGCAGCACCCCTCAGTCCAGCACCTATGGGTTCCAGTGTCTAGAACAGTGTGATCACAACAAGATCCTGATACAAGATATTACAGGGATTTGAACACCTTTGAAAATCAGACTGTACACATGCTTATAAAAGGAAAACCTGTGTGGCCCAATGGAAGATGTATTCCTGAATGCCAATGCACTTGACCTTCAAGAGCCAATGGACTGTATCTATGGAGGGATTCCAGTTACATGATAGATATCCCAGCTGACAGGAAGAGGCAGTTTTGGGTCATGTGATTGTATGTAAATAAGCCAAGTGGTTCAGGAGAGTTAGCAATTGCAAAAATGAGATGGACAGAGTGTCAAATTGTCCATAAGCTGTGCAAATCACTCTCATCTCCTTCAGATAAACAACTTTTCTGAAAGGAAACAATTTTACATTATTTCAGTTGGATACTAACAGTTCCGGTAATTGTGCTCTTGCTGTCCAAGGATTTTCAGCAAATAGCCAAGAGATTTATGCCTTAACTTAGAGAAAACCATCCTATTACCTTTAGCACTAAAATTTCCTTCCATTATAAAATCTCCTGTGCTCTGCCTTCAGAATGATTTTTAAAATATTCTTTCTCCTCCATATTTCTTGTTTTTGTTAAGTTACTGTACACTATGTGAACAGTATATGCTATACACACATACAACTGGGATGTGTAAAATTCACTTTAAACCTTTTTGGAAAGAAAATTCCATGTTTGAGAGAGAGAAGGAAGCATTTTTCTAGGTTGTTTTAAATAATGCTGTTCAGAAGTTTGGAATGCTAGAAGTAGTCCCAAGAGAGAGGGATAAAGTACAGAGGATACAGTCAAAGGAACATGATAATTACAGTTTAGGTTGTGGGTCTGTGACTTATTACACAAATTCCAGTTGCATGTGTGTGTGGCATATAATATGCACACAGTGCACATGTTATATGTATATAATTTTCTGTAAACTACCTAAGTTTATAAAATTGTTTTCCCCCTATAAAATATGTGGTATATACAAACTATATGATGGTAGGTGTGGTCCCAAAGGTTTTACTGGCATTCAGTGGGACTGAAATGCATAGCTCATTTGTGGTTTTATCCCTCCAGAATAACAATTCAGCAATTCTAAACTCATGCAAATAAAATTTTATAGCTCACCATCATCACATATATACTACAGCAATAACTGCTACAATAAAACCATACCCATGACCCTTACCCCTTTTCTCCTTCTTCTTCCCTTTTTATTTATTTTGCTATTCAATTTTGAGTTCTCAATTGAAGTGGCTTTTCCTCTTTAAGAGTATTTGATTAATCTTACTAAGAATTGATCAAGTTTATATCTTAATTAAACTGATAATGTGTTTTATTGAAAGATTGTGGCTTGCTTTGCTTTAAAAAATATTAAAGCTTATGACTTCTATTTGCTAACTATTGCATGTATGGTGCTTATTTGTATGAAATAAGTGATTGACATCAGTTGGTAATGATTATGCGGTAGTTTATTTCCTGCTCATGAACTGAAGCATTAACAAGGTAATGGATGTTTTGGCTCTGAGGAAGACATTTGTACTGAAATGCTAGCTACATCTTTTATATTTTGAGTGTTCTATTTACAAACTGCTTATCTAATAAAATATTATTTACTATTTCTTGTAAACTATTTTTAGAAGTATGACTATTTTGTAGTAGAATTCAAAATCCTTTTCTTTTTCAACTTGCGTGTTTGAAGCTGGAGATGGGTTTTCTGGACTCTTGCATATATGAAATATTTTTCTAGAATATGTGCGTGATTACATACATTTTATTTCAGAGATAAGTGATGGGCAACATTCAGGTCTAGAACAATTACATGTTTAAGGACTGGTACTCCGGAACCAAACAGATCAGAAAGGGGAAAATTCCAGTTTCCAGATACAAGAAACATACACTACTAGCCCTGGGATATCCTGCAATATAAGAACTTAGCATTGCAATATTATGTATGTATGTATGAGGCACTTTTTAGAGTCTCTAAATTTTTTTATAAATTTTTTCCTCTTTCTCCAAGGCCAGTGCAGCTGGACTGCAAAGAAGTATGGAGAATTACAAAATATAGTACCAATAAATTTTCTGTAAACTACCTATGTTTATAAAATTGTTTTCCCCCTATAAAATATGTGGTATATACAAACTATATGATGGTAGGTGTGGTCCTAAAGGCTTTACTGGCATTCAGTGGGACTGAAATGCATAGCTCATTTGTGGTTTTATCCCTCCAGAATAACAATTCAGCAATTCTAAACTCATACAAATAAAATTTAATAGCTCACCATCATCACATATATACTACAGCAATAGCTGCTACAATAAAACCATAACCACAATTCCAGATAAATTTTTTTTCTGTGACTGCAATATCCCCAAACATGTATGATAAGATTATAAATATTACAATGGTCCCCATCCTGAAGACACTTATGCACATGCTTAACTTTACTACTGTATCCTTTGGGACTACTCACCACAGGCGTAGCGAGCGCCCTCCGTACCCCTCGACCGGAGGGGGCCCCGCAAGGAAAGGGGCCCCTAAAAGTGGCAAAATAAATACCGGATTCCAGTTTCTGCATTGTAAAGGGCCCTGCCCGGACATATGTTCGGAGGGGGCCACCATTCGGAGGGAGCCACGTTCTTTGTTGCTACGGCCCTGCTACTCACAGTAGTGAAGTTAAGCATGTGTGTGTTTGTGTAGGATTGGGGCCCTGGAGAGCTGCTCTGGTCACTTTATGAACACCACGCCCAAAGGGTTGAGTGGCTTTTAGTGATATCAGTGATTGCAATAACTCTGTTAACGTACCTGCTGAGGATATGCTATTTCAAGTAGTATATGGTAGGAAATAGGCACACAGGGACATCAGCTCATTGGGACTAGTGATGAGAGTCGGAACACGCACTCACTCCACAAACACAATTCTATCTGAAGGCGTTTGAAGGCTGCAAGTGGCAGCCGGTGGGAAATTCATGGTGATGGTGGGGAAACAATTTGGTAAAGGGGAAAAGAAGCAGGTTTGACTTAGGAAGTGGGTGCAAAGACAGGTAGCAATTGGAGGCAACTGGAAATAATTTGGTATGTGATTTGTGAAAGGGGAGGAGACAGAGAGAAGGAAGCTCTCTGGGCACTGCCCACAATATTAGTGGGAACACTGGAAAAAGCCAGACCCAAATATGTATATAATTAGTTCTGACCTAATTATATATAATTGATGAGCTCTGCTCTCAGAACTCGTTACTCGTAAGGGGCCAATATTCTGGAATACAGTGATTTTATTAGCTTGATGCTATAATTATTGTTGAGGTAGCATTTTAATTTAAGACCTGTTAATGTATAGCTTATAACTTTCCAAAAAATGACTTTTGTGCATTCACTTGGAGGCTCTCCCCCCCCGATAAGACAGAGAGTTGGGACCAGGACCTAATCTTCTCCTGCTCACCTCATCCTTCCTGTCACAAACAAACATAAAAACCAAAAAGCTGGAAGGTTCAGAACATGGGAATTATTTTGAAAATATGACCACTACCCACTGTAGTGTTTAGTAATCAGTCAATGCTTAAGGTGCTTGTAAGAGCTCTGTTTTATTCTGTGTCTAGTTCTGATTGACTGTGCATAACAAGAAGTTCAGAGTGTCCTGACTATACTCTCTTTCTGGAAAGTTCAGCCCTTAAAGTCAGAGTCCCCAGTACCACATCTACCACCTCTCCCCCAACACTGTGTTGTCCAGGAAGAGGAAGGCAATTTTTGTTCGAATATATTTTTAATTGTAAATGTCCCTGCAATGATGTACATTAATTTCAATCATTGTATTATATGGATATTTCTTTAATTTTCTTTGTTCTAGTCTAATCCAATTAAAAGGCACGGTAAATAATTACACAAGTTTATTATTGAATGACATAATAGTATTTGGTATATTTAAAAACGAACTTCTGAGGGCCAGCCTGCGGTGTGGTTGGTGAAGAAGCATTGGTGAGGAATTACATTCTTAGCACAATCTAAATTTACTAAATTAGTATTAGTAAAAAAAAATAATCTTACATTGTAGGGTCAGACATCTTGGGACTTTTCAAGGCTAGAAGCAGGTTTTGTATATTTCCTGAGAAAACTAGAAACTCTTCCCTTTCCAACTCTATAAAATCCTTGTTTCTCCTCCTGGTGGGTCACAAGTTATCAGATTCTTAACCTGTCTCTAATCCAGGACTATTACCTGCCCTGGGCCTCAAACCAGTGTAAAATAAGGGGAAATTCAACTTTTAGGTGAAATTGTTTTTTGCTTGTTTGTTTGTATGAAGCTGCTCAAAGGTTAGAAGTAGCGTGGGTGGAGCTGAACTAGTTGGTGGAGTTCAGGGGAGACATTCAAAGGTGCATTTCTATTGTAAACATATGCTCATACTAAAATGGGATTATCTTTATCCAGTGAGTATCATTTAATTCAATAATTTTCTATTCTATATTGTTTAGAGTTTGAGGTTTATTCCACTTGAATTTCATAAGGCAAACATCCTAGAAGTGAACCCTAAATCGGTCCAGAAGAAACCAGCATTTTGAAATAACCCACACATTTGCTGCATCTTTCAATTACAATTAAGTTTGTTTTTCTCTTCCCATTCACTTCCTTTAGCAAAGTAAGGCTCAATACTGTAAACACTTGCTCACACAAGTGATCCCATTAAAGTCAAAGAGATTACTTGAGTGAATAATGATTTTCAGGTTAGGCGCTCGCACGTGAGAGACGGGGTGGGGTGGGGGGGGGGGATGAATTTCCTCTTTCCTAGCCTCTACCTTTCTCCATAGATTTTCATTACAATTCATTAAGGACTCACAGACTGGTCTCTAATTTATAATAAAAGCTGCCAAAATTGTACTGGACCATTTTCAGCTGTTCAGATATTACATTTAATTAAAAGTCTCTTGTTTTGTTAATTGGCTTTAAATAAAAATCCCATGGATTGTACTTTAAACTCATAAATCACCAATTACATTTTGTGGCATCATCACCTAATCTAGTATTTTAGTCATACATACATTTAAACAGGAATCTAACAATCGAAGGTTTGAAAGGTAGAAATTATGAGCGGTGAAAAACTGAGAGGGAAAAATATGGATCACAAATAGACCCCACAGAGGCTTTATTGCTGTTATGACTCAGGAAAAGTTAAGAAAAGGCCATTGTTTTCCAAGGAAAGGTAACCGGATCTGCATACATATTAATGGACCATATTATATGCTATGGGTAAAAAGAAATAAATACATAATTATGATTGACAATACCTGAGAGGAAGACAGATCAGAGGCAACAAAAGAGCACAAGATTGAAAAATGTGAGCGGCTAAAGAGGGAGTAAAGTAATAGAGGCTGAAAGGAGTGATGATTGCCTGAAGAGGTGGGTTAAGAAGGATTCACAGAACAACTGATGCCTAAAGGGATTAGTATTACAAGCATCACAGAAAGAAGAGTGGCATAATGCCATTAGAGAAATATTAGAGTGAAGGATAAAGGTGACTGTACTTAGGAAGTAATGAAATTCAAGCAAACTGACAGTAGTAAAAGCAAAACTTTAAAAGCAGATAAATAAGCTGTCTACTGGTTGTTTAACAAGATAACTATTTCCAAACAACACTAATGGCCCTTTTCAGTTATGTTGTAAATACTGTACATTTCTCCAGGACTAGTAAGAGATGCAAGTTGATTATTACAATTGATCTGCTTTCTTTCACCCTCTCAGGTGGTGTGGACCAATCTAAAATTGGATTGGACATTTGGAAATGCAATGTGCAATGTACAGGAGTTGGAATCACTAAAGATCGACACACTAGTTGCAATAGTGATTATTGTTAATACACTGCTAATAAAAGGGTGGAACCCAAAGAATTGTTTAAGTGATTGTCTTCCATGACTGCACCAGTACTGACAAGGGACACTGACTGCTCCAAATAGTGTCAAGGTTGCCTCATCTTAAGATTCCATGAATCTTTTCCTCAGATGACTAGGGGCCAGGTGCGAATTGGCAACAATACCAACATGAAAGAGAGAGTTTCTTGAACAAGAGGTCTACAAGTTATCTGATTAAGAGATGTTGCATCTTGTCTTTCGAAAAAGAGGCTGTGATAGTCAACTTCAGTAGTGGCTCTGCTGCTCCTCCACAAGATTTTACCAACAAATTGCAAATTGTGGCCTAAAGTCCCTTGGAAACTCAAGACTGCAAGGAATCGAACCAGCCTAAACTTAAATAGATAGGTCCTTACTTTTGTTCCCTCCAAACATGGGGGTTAACTCATCTCCCTACTACAGAGAGGACCAATCTGGCCTTAATCCAGGCAATCCTCTCCACAAAATATATTGAAAACTCCACATAGCCAAAAACAGTCAATTTTGCCTTTGAGTAGAGATGGGCTGGATTCACCAGATCACCTGACGCCCTTCGACAGCTCCACTAATTAAGGTTACACAACCATGAGATGAAGAACACCACCTCTTATGACTCAATTTAAAAAAAATTCTCTCTCTTAGTTGGTCAGACTCAACTGTGATTTTCACCTCCAGCGCTCTACACTCCCTTACCACTTAATCTGTACCAGACAATCTTTATAGCAAGGTGATATGTGAGGATGACACAAAGGGAAGGAGCATCTAGGAACTAGCGGATCAATAGATGAAGTCAAAATATAATCACAGTATCTCAGTCAAACTATCAAATAGTGCAGTTCATCAGCTGGACTATAGTTTATTCAATGTATTTAAAGAAAAGACTAACACTGGTCTACAACTTTAGAAGAGCAGTCAGGGAAAATAATCATGCTAACTACCAATACATTTAATGAAGTAGACATTGAAGTGAGACAACCAAATTTCTACATGAATATAAAAATCTTTAGAAACTAAAAAGAGAGCTTTCTAAATATAATATGCCCACAGAAAAAAGATCATGAGCCTGTGCACAGTGCTTCCACACAAGTCAATGCACTTAAAACACAACAATCAACCACAAGGTGTGTGCATTTGTTTGTTCTTTTGATTTCTCAAAGGGATATAGATATTTAGACAAATTGCTGACACCCTGAACTAGTGTATCAAAGTTGGGTATTCTAATCCCGAGTGCTCTTTTCTAATAACCTTTATTCTGCCTTCAATAGGATGAATCATATTTTCCTTGTCAAAGACTTCAATCTTTAATCCAAAAAATGGTATGGTTTTAATCTATGTGGGAGCCTAGTGGCAACGTAAGTAGAGCAGAAAAAATTATAAATAAAACTCCTTTGGTAGAAAACTTGTATCTCTACAATTATCTATTGTAGGAAAAAAAGAGAAAATGCAGACTGAAACCTTGAAGGCAGAGATGGTAGAATAAAAACAAAAGACTCTTAGTAAGTTACATAACAAAAAGAAAAAATGTTGATTGACATATTACAATTAACTACATTACACAACGATTTTATTCTATTAACTTCCAGGTGGTGTGATTCGCAGGGGCTGACAGAATATTAGCACACCGCTATTTTTCCATTTGGATTTAGTGGGTTTAGTCCTTGGACCAATAATGGGTATATTTTTTATGACTTGCAAATATTTGTGGATCTGAATAATGGCCTATTTGTGCATCAGTAATAACAGGCATTTGGTATGACTAGCTTTCTCTCACCAATCATTGTATAAATATAAGTTTTAATTTTCAACATCCATCAAATGCTGTTTTAAACCACTAGTTCCGTTAGCTTCCTAAATACAGTGTAAACTTCCTACCTTATGGCTGAGGTCCAGCACATTTAGCAAAAGTTAACTAGACCCTCTTGGAGTTGATGGTAACTGAGGTATCACTTGTGGGCCGAGTTAATATGTTTTATGTACCCATAAGACATAGTAGTAAAGTGCCTTTTGAGAAATGATTGCCTACAGTCAGAACTTTTTAGGCAATGAGAAGTTAAATGCTTGATTGAATTCATGCAGGCACTCTACTACTGTTCATAAGATTATAAATTCATCCCAGTGTGGAGTGGTTCATGTACAACGCCTAGCACAACAGGGTCCTGACTCCTGGCACGTGACTATCACTCCTAGGCATGTCAGTAACACAAATAATAAATGCTCCAGAGTTAAGTGGACAAACAGCCTTGTGAATGTCACCCACTTCACCACTGAGGAAATTGTAATGGTCACGGAAATAAAACCTATTTTCACCAGGTCTGAGAAAACTACTTGCTAGTGAAATGTTGACCTCTTTCCTGGGCATGATGCACAGCAACGGCCTTATGTACCATAAGATAATATAAACAGAACTCTCTTGTCATTCTAGCCTTCTGACAAATCTGCTTGCTATTCAGCTGTTGTTTGATTTGCAGTTCTTTGATTTGCTGGCCTACAATCTGGTTCATAGTTCATCCATAATCTCCATAGTCTGCCAACAAATAGCTATATCTTAACAGCCTAGCTGGTTGGAAAACAAAAACAAAGCAAAAAAATCGCCAAAAACTGCCTTTTTGTTCTTTATAGAATTTTTTTGTCAATATTTTTATGACCATCTCCATTTAACATGATTCTTGCTCTAGCCTGTGTTCGTTATGGGCTATTATAACTGCATGGACTTTGGTAATTCACAAATGCACGTCTTGTATCATTCTGAAGTTTCTGTTGACTGAATGGACTCCTTGCTGAGAGTTAGTACTTAGTACTTACTGAGGCAGAAAATATGACATCTTTGAATGGAGCATGGTTGCAAAGGTTCAGCTGATTTCTCCAAGCTATGCTCTGGTATCAGCATGTATTCCACAATAGGGCAACTAATTTTCTTTTGCCTGGGATTTTCTCAATTGTCAAGCGATCACAAACAGACAAATTTCCCTCTTGTACCATTGCCTGATGTGAACCACAATGGAAGGCCTTTTTCTTTTTGGCAGGTAGTTCAGGCCCTTTCCCCTCTCAAAGCTGTCCTTCCAATATCATGACCAGATATAAATTAACAAATCTATTTACCAATGCAGCAATAACGAATTATTATGATGCATCAGAATGTGGTTTAGTTTGTAGGGTTCCCTACAGGATGGGAGGTCTTACAAGTCTTCTTTAAATTGTTGCCAGGAAGGCAGGTGCATTCATGGTGGTAACTGCCACACAAGCCACAGTTGTCTGGGTACACCACAAGAAGGACAGGAGATTTGTTATGGGTTTTAATCAGGCCGCAACTTTATTACATAGATGTCTGGGACTACCCAGCAGATAAAGTGTACAGCACAGGCAAGTCCATGCTTATTCAAATCAATTCTCCGGGGCTTCCACCTGCCCCCCTTTGTTTCCATCCAGGTCCCCCAGCCCACCCATGGCTTGGACCTTACCATCCACCAGCCTCACAAGAAGCTTAAGGAGGCCTATGAGAATGGGGGGGGGGAGGGCGGGTGGGTTGGCTCCCTGCCATACTGGTCATGGGAGTCCCCGAACCCCCTCCCCCATTCTGCTTCTTTATCCAGTACCTCCTTTTATCTGGTCACTCTCTGCCATCCCTATGGAGTACTACACTGGACATCCACCGAATATTACAAAATAAGTTGCGACATATGGCCTACCACCTTTTCTATTCACCAGAAAAGGTCCATCCTCACACCCGCTGTGAGAAAGGCGAAAAAACCACACTCCACCAAAGCAATTCTGGTGGTGTGGGAAAAATTCCTTCCCAGCCCCCCTTTAAAAGAGGCAACTACCGTGTTTCCCCGAAAATAAGACAGTGTCTTATATTAATTTTTGCTCCCAAAGATGCGCTAGGTCTTATTTTCAGGGGAGGTCTTATTTTTCCTGGAGCTTCGGGGCCTTATATTCCGGGGTGGCCTTATTATCGGGGAGGTCTTATTTTCGGGGGATGCCTTATATTACAGCAAGAGGCAAAACTGGAAGTAGGTCTTATTTTCGGGGGATGTCTTACTTTCGGGGAAACAGGGTAGCATAATGCCCACAGCAGGTCCTAATCCAGTCTGCCATTCGCCCCCACTTGCTGGCTACTAGGGGAGGGAGGGTGGGTGCTGGCTTCCTCGCTGCTTTCACATAGAGACTTGCCCCGCTCAGTTTTCGTACCTTTCTGCACATTCCTGGGGGGGGGGCAGGGTGAGTCATTGCTGCAAAGTTGACCACCGAGCACCTTTTGCAGCAGTTTCTGACCCTCTTCATCTCCCCCGCACTTCCAAACCACCAAGCAGAGCTGTCCTTCTTTGGGTAAGCCCACACAAATTCTGCCCCACCTTTAGTTGTGGTGCAGTCATTCACAACTGTAAATGTAAGGGGTTTTTAGAAGTAAAAATAAGAATTATCTTTTTTTCCATTGGCCAGCAATAAGGTATTTTTCTTTTTCTTAAATTAAACAAAATAAATGAATGTAATGCTTGTTAAAGGTGCTGAAATAAGAGCCATGAAGGTTGAAGTCCTCTGCACAGGATAACATTGTCCACTAAGACTGGAACTCACAACACATTTCACAGTAGCCACGAAGCAGCATTCAGATGGTAATGATTTTCAATTACTGACTGACCTGGGACAGATTTTAATAAGGTGTCTATTCACCCCTCAACCCGCTCATTATGTCTTTTTTACTAAGTGCATTCCATTACAGTGTGTATGAGAATATATTATTGTTCCTTTCCCCCCCAAAAAAGTCTCCAAACTGCAAACGTACATGTAAACTTGAATTACATTTCTTTGTGTGACCTTATTTTAAGCCTTGAACATAAATATGAAGAAAGCTTTTATATTCAAACTTTCTGCCCTCCTGAAAGCTTATGTTGTTCTGCATATCTCTTGTAAACTATTCTGTTTTTGCCACAATACTATGGTCACACACTGGGTGCACTTGACAACTATGGGGTCAAGATGCCAAGCTCTGAAATATCTTCCTAGCAATTGCAAAAGAGACAGACCTGGTGTCATATAAAATTTACATTTTCTTAAGCTTCTAGTCTCGTCTCTCGCTGGGTGTCTGCTAATGCATTTAAGGAGAGGAGTGGTTGGGCAGCAGATCAATTTTGTGCCATTCCTAAAAACATTTTTCTGTGACTAAGATTATGATGAAGACTTTCATTTGTTGTGTTTCTGAAAATTAATTAGTCAAATTTTCTAAAGATTAACATGGAAAACACTCTTTTCTCTAGGGAGATACTTTCCTGTTAAAACATGAAACTTATTTTATTGCCAAATTTGTTTATAATTAAGGCCCTACTTAATTTGCAATATTACAGAAATTGTGGATCCCACAATATTAGGCTTCCACGGCAATTTTTACGGTGAGAGCCTCTGCTCTCAGCTCCGAGCTTCCGCTGTCAACCCTTTTCCAAATTACTACAAATAATAAGGTCCCTTTTTACTTTTCTGTGATTTTCCATGGCTTGTCCACAACTCAGCTGCAATTTTTTGACAATCATCCCACGATTCAAATAGAGCCTTATTGATAGTAGTTTTATGTTATGTGTTTGACTTTTCCATGTCTAGAGTACGACAAGGAAGATTTTCCCCCATCACTGCTCCAAACTTCATGTCACAAATATGAAATGTTATATAGCTGGTTCAAGAAAAAAAAATGTGGTGAATGTATAAAGGTCAAGTTTGCAAACAATATCAGGTATAAATACAGTCTTTTCGAAAATATCAAAAAGCTGCATTTTCCAACTTTACCTCGTTTGGGATGAATTAATGGTAAGTCAGTAGGGTACTCTATTAATGGAAATATCTCAACATCATAAATTATAAGATTAATTTATCTCACTTCCAAAGCAACAGAACACAAGAAATAAATTGTGATATTTTTGTTACTGAGCATCATAAGACTTGGCAACATTGATTTATATTTAAGCTAATGACTGAGAGCTATCAAGACTGAATGTGTGCTGGAATGCATTGTGTGTGGGTGGGTACAATCTATAAGGAATCCATATGGAGCAAACATTAGTAATAATGAAATTTCAACACATGCAATGAGGAAAAAACATACGGATAAAAAGAGGTGGGGGCTCACATATATATCTTTACAATCACCAATATTCTAGAGTGAGGACATTGGGCACCAACTCGTTTCCTTGGTAAATGTTATATTATTAATATCCTTTCCATGTACCCACACATAGGCAGTATATATCAGCATAAATACAACCTTATAGTTGTCAGTCATATATTAAAGTTATAGCTTTAATATAGATCAGTGCTGTTAGGTTTCACGCGTCTCAATAATCAAAACTCAGAAGATGTGTGTGTGTCACATTTCTTGCTTCTGAAGAGCAATTAATCAGCTTCTAACATGTTATCTTATAATTTATGACAGAAACATTTTTCAGGTAATAGAGTAGCCAATTATTTTTTGACCTGACAGTAATCTGCAGTCAAATATTTTCTAAAAGTTTTTGTTAGCAAGTTTTTGTTGGCAAACCTGAACTTTCTATATATTCAAATAATGTTTTTTTTTTTACTTCATGAAACTATAATGTAGCTTACATTTCAATTTATTTTATTTTTCATGCTCACAATATTAATCTTTGAAATGAGGGGGAAAACATCTCGTCACAGGCATGAAAAAGTCAAACAGCTATTTTATTTGTATCTTGTGTAAATACAAGAACGAAACAGATGCTTATTAATTAAGTGTAGGCAGGTGATGACAAGGCACAATGGCACATTGCACCAGCTGTGAAAATTGCAGACAGCTTTTTTCCCCCTACCAGTCCATTTTCATATTATTCAACAGACGCTGCATGCAGCAGAAAAGGTGTCAAAACAAAATGATAGCGAGAACTAAGAAGTCATCTTTGCTAAAACTTTGGAAAGTTTTACCTGCCTTCTACAATCATACTTTCATGTGAAAGAGTATTAAGAAGTTTTATTGCTGTTCCAGTTAGCTTGCATCAGTCCCAGTTTTTCAGACACTGAATGACTAAAATATTATTTATGAACTAGTGTTGCAAACAATATGCCAACATGATCGACAGCACTGTTTTAAGTATGGAGGACACACATGCTTGCACTTGCACAAAAAGACCAAAATGAAAGTGTGCATTCAGAATAATGCTCAAGATTCAGACAAAGTGGAAATTGAAAATGAAAAACCAACATCAAGCGTGGCTTTTTTTTTTTTGAGTTCATATGAACTGTATATGCAGTATAGTCAATCCTTTTTATTTACACTAACTTAACAAAACAAAAAGGGTAGAAATGATCTAAAAGTAACAATAGAGAAAAATATTTTAGAGATGCATTCAAAATCTTTCTCCAAAACTCCAGTAAAGCAAATGGTAGAATGAGATATAAAGTTACAGGCACCATGCCTAAATGAGGTAGTAAAGAATGAGCGTTGCAACTAAGTAAATCTTCACCAAAAAATAGTTTGGTATTTCAAGTACCACTATGCCCAATTATCATCATCATTCTATCCATTATATCATTATCATCAGTGAAATCGGAACAAAGACAACAATTCTCTACTACTATAAAATGATGTCTGCACATATTATCGGAGAACTGTGATTACAAAATATTTTCCTTACATCCTCTGAAATTATTTATCCAATATTCTGACAGACACTGTGCTACCAAGCACTCAGTAACATCTCTCTCTCTCTTTCTCTCTCTCCCCCTCCCCTTTAAATACAGAAAGATTGGAAAATTTCTGAGATGAATGATCACCATCAGGAAGTTGGTTCTATATAAATATGTACACCAACGATAGTTAAAATTAACTTTCCATAATAGAGCTAAAACAAGATAATCTGTTCTGGAAATATTGCTTTCAACTAGCAGCACCTTAAAATGTTATACTATGTAAATAAGAAAAATAACTTTTAATACAAATGCATAAATAATATTCAACCATGTTGTATGTAGTATTACTTAATTTACATTTAGCTCAGTTACAAAGCCAATTTTTTCCAGACATTTTAAATGACTCATTAAGGTAGCTTTATATAATTTTATTGGGTTTGGGCATTTAACCAAATGAGCTTCAATGGCATTTCATATGCACAAACGAATTTTCTTAACTGGCACGCTCCAGTGGAAATAAAAGTTCCAATTAAGCAATCATTCCAATTACCAGAGACTCATAAGAATACATAGTGTGTTGGTAAATAGTCAATATTTTCTGCAATTCTTTAAAAATAGCCTAGTGAATAATAAGCTTTAAGGGTCATATTTTGCCTACATCCGTGTGCAGGGAGGTATCTCTGCAAAGCAGAGTGTGGAGAGTTATACCACTAAACATGCTTCCCTCCTTCCCCACTTTGAGCTTTGTAGGTAAGTGATTGAGCTGAACTATTCAGTATTCACACCACACCAAAAGCTGTGGTCGTAACCAGTGGCACATAATACAGCCTCAAGTTTCTCCTTCGTGCTGTGGAATCTGCTTTTAGCAGGAAGTTTGAGGAAGCAGACCTGGGTCAGGGAGCACCTGGAAATGTAGCTCCATCAGGAGCCATGCTCTCTAGGGACAAGCAGTAATTAGCGGGTCTGAGCATTAGAGAGGAGTCAAGGAGCAAATGTATAGATTATTAATATCTGCTACTACAGTATTGGGGGATCTGCAGGTTAAGGGGACAAACTTCAGGTTTCATCCATGGAGGGAAAGTGGAAAACCCTCAATGGATGAACTATTAGGCAACTTAGTGAGTCAAAATTTAATTGTAAGGCCATAATTACCCAGAATATTTTAGAATTTTGCTGTTGTGAGTGGGAAGGTAGAATTTTATCAGCTGCCCTTGCCAGACGTTCCTTTAAAACTTTACCCATAGGATCACCAAGCCTGCTTTTTGTTTTGTTTTCCTTCCCCACAAAGTTTGAATGATTGCATGTCTGAAATTATTAAGGCATACCAGCAGATGTGTTTGACAAAGCTATTTATCTCACACTGCTCTCACAGGAGCACAATAAAGTTATCGCTGAAATTTCAAACAAAATGTAAGCTTCCCAAAACCTTTTCTAATAACTACTCTCTCTAATACTATTTTGAAAGATCCCGATAAAAAAGTGTTTTGCAACAAAAGAAATATTTGCTGAGTAGTCAGTGATATTAAAGATAAACATTTAGTACTTTGGGGGAGAAAAAACTATTTGCTTTATAAGCCTGGTAAATTCTGCAGAAGATCAGAAGTGAGAAAAAGAGAGTCCTCTTTTTCTCCATTTGTATTTGCATACACTACAATAAATATTCCTAAATGTATTAATTATCTTGAAGAGATTTCCTCTTCTTTCTAAATATTATCTTTCAGGCTTTAATAAACAAACAATATAAAATATAAAAATCTGTCTCTGAAAACTAAAAAGTGGAGGGGAAGTGAAGCCATTTAAGAGCCCTTTCCATCCTATGATATCTTCTGAGGCTGCCCGCCTTTGAAGGTTAATTCCAATTTTTAGGGTGAGTTCAACCACAACAACCACTAAATAGAGCATCATTAGAGATTTAACACTACCACTTCCAAAAATCTGTGGGCTAGATTTATACAGGATAGCAGAGGAATATGAAAATTGCATTTTTTGCACCAGCAATGCCTGCTGTGTTCTCAGGAGGAGAATTCATACCAAGGAGAGTAGTCAGCAGACATGCCAAACCCGCAGAAATTGGGCTTGTTTTTGGCTTAATTGGCTTGTGAGCTGCTTGTTGACTAGTTTTTGGCTTGTAGCTTGTTTAACTTGTAGCTTGTTGCTACTTTTTCTTGATCGGCTCCTGGCAAGCAGGGGCAAAGGGCAAGCAGAGGCAAGGGGTGGAGAGAGTCAGGGGTGCACAGCGGGCCCACCACAGTCCCAGACTGCACGTCAGGGAATCTAGTCACAGAGTGTTGGGTTTCTTAGAGATTGTCTTGTTTTGGCCTTGTTTTGAAATGGGATTAGCTTGATTTTTGGCTTATTGTGAAGTTTCTCTTATATGTATGTACAGCATGTATCATACTTTGGGCACTATGGTCCCAATCCTGCAAACACTAGTTCATGTGCTTACTATGAGTAATTCCACTGATTTCAGAGGACTACACACAACTGTCAAATTAAGCATGTGCATAGATGTTTGGAGGATGAGGACATATGTATAAATAACAGTCCTAACTTGTGTAGCAAGGGAAATTAAATACCTTGCTATATACATTATAGCAAACTGTAGTAGCGCTGTCTTTTATAAATCCCTATTTTATATATTAGTTACCAAAAAATTGCTATGGGTTGAAATGTGCTGTGAGTCCTAAGCTTTAAGAAAAGAAACCTAAAGCAAAAACATTTAAAGTCTGCTATTTCCCAAAGCTTTTTTGCACTAAAATTTGTAACGTAAATAATGGATCCAATTTAAAAGACTAAATTTAGCACGACTGAGGCTATGGTGTGTCTAATAGCTATTGTTTGTTTAAAAGAAAAAAAATCAACTCAGCTGTAATTTAAACAATGGCAAGTACACACAAAAATAATCTCTTTTAAAAGAAAACAGCATTTCCTTTACATGTACAGTATATATTCCTGAATCCACTGTACACAAAATGGCTCCAGATTTCACCTGAAGTATTGAAATATTATTTAATATGCTAACATTTTTTGAAATGATCTAACATCTACATTTAGTTTTGGCAATAGGATAGACAAATTAAACTAATAACCCTATTAAAGTATCCAATATCTATTCTTCAGTGGCTAACTCAGGATCTGTGTACTAGTATGTTCTTACATGTATACAGAACATTAAAACCTATTCCTTTTCATACCACATGTGGTAGGCAGTTGTGAGCAAAACCTTTGCCTGACTGAAGAAACCCAGAACAATCAAATCTGACTGCATATTAGTTTTGTGATCAGCTGGCCAAAAGGTAGCTGTTTTGAATAAGAGGACAAGTATAAAAGGGCTTTTTAATGAGGGCACCACACAAAAAGTCACAGTAGGGCACTTACGGCCTGTGTACAAATGTCCTTGCCGGAGAAAGAAAAGCAGTTTTTGATATCGGATTTGAATTCAGAACTGCATATTAGCTGCAGATCTAATAGTGGAAGTACATCTGCACCTACGAATTGTAAGTGCTGTTTCTGCCATCAAGATCCCCATTCTGAAGTTTAAATATTTGTGACAAAAATGCTATAGAAAAGGAACAACAGGTCTACCCATTTCTCTACTAACAAAGAATTAATCCACTCCAGAAATCCAAACTCTGACTGTTCTGAAGCCAGGACAATAAGCAGATACATTTTATAAAAACTACAGAGATCACATTGGTCATATTCTCAACTCCAGGCACTTCCATGAAACACCTCTATTTATACAAGAGACATTAATAACAATGGAAAATTTATGTACAATATTGCTGCTTTTATGTAGAGATACATTTTGGAGTTAAACTGCCATAAAATTTAAAAAAAAAGCCTTAAACGTTGAAAAGACATAGTTAAGACGTCAACATTCCTTATCTTGTCTACTGGGGTGGGGGGTGGGAGGGAGAGAACCTGTCCAAAGCCTTGTTGTGGGTTAAGAATGGAGTTTTAGCCTTCATTTTGAATTTTCTGGCCTTTGCTGTTTTAAACAAACCCTTAATTTTTCTTTATCATGTCTTGTTATATGTTTGAATATACAGGACAGTATTGTTCTCAGATCAAATGCTGTATTCTACGGGGGGTTGTGATACAATGGGTGAGTTCACTTGATTTCCACCTCTGGAGATCTGGGTTCATTCGAGTCTTGGCTAAGGTCACAAGTAAAAAATAAATTTCATGCTCTCATCCTAGTCCACATCAAAATGCTACCAGATGATTGGCAGTCTGATCTAGAGAGGCACAGAAAAGGAATGTTAGAAAGAGATGTATGAAGATCCTCATACTGGAGAATGCAACACAGAGAATTAGACCTGGGGTGCAAAGCACCTTGCGATAGGTTGCATCGTTTACATGTAGCCCTTTGAAAAAGGTTGTGTGGTGCTGCACTGCCACAGCAGAACACTAGAAGAGAATGTGCCTCAGGAGGGAGAATTTCTCCCAGATTTCTCTATCATGCAGGGGCACTGTGCATTCTGTGTCATCCATTTGGTACAGCAGTCCTGCTGCTTAGTCTCATAAAGACTCCTAGTACGACCAGCTCTTGCACAGGACAAATAGGGGGATTGAGAAGGGGGTGGTTCTTGCATGCACATGCTTTGCACTTCCCTACAAGGGTCATTCTGGCTCCTAATATTTTTTGGTTTCATCCAACTGTCAGGACCTGAAGTGTCTCATACTTCCATGAGTGACTGACCAGCATCAATGATCTCTCACGGAGCTCAAATATTTTGGCATTTTCAGGAACATCCCTCGCATATGTTGCATATATTGTTCCAAATGTGAACAACCTCGATTACCTCTGTAGACAAAGATATAGAAATAAAATCCCAACTTGAAACAACAACGTACTCTAAAATGGATGTTAACTTGGATGAAACTGATTGTGAACTAACTGAAAAAGATTTAACAGACAGGGGAATGGAGCAAATATCCCAGACTCATTTTTATTCCTTTTCTTGGGATATATTTTCTTTTCAAATGACAATATTAAAATTCAGTATTCTCCTTATTCTGTTAATTGTCTCTTCTTCTTTGCTCCCCTCCATGTGAAGAGTTCACTCAGAACTCCTGCCACATTCACGCCCAGCTGGCTTAAGATTGGTTCTTACTACCCATACTGGACTGTAAATTAAGTAAGGAGTGAGAAAGGACTGGTGGGGAGGAGGGGAGAATCAAACCACTCCCCTTCATCCAATACCTTGAACTTCACTGACAATTCACTCAACAGCACAGGAACAAAACCATCAGTTCTGTGTGCATTTCATCTGGGAGCAGAAGTCAGACTACTCAGCTGGAAGTAAGAAAAATGCAGCCATCAGGAAATTTTTTCTGCAAAACTCGTGCATGAATCAGTGCATGCTACTTTGTCTTGTCATACGTATAGCCTATTTTAGAGACAAAGGCAGGCACCAACTACAGAATGGTGGCATTAGGATGTAGGATGAGTGGCAAGGAGAGACAAACTATCGAATAAAAATAGTAATTAGCCCAGATACTATAAAATATCAACGAATTAATGCTCTCAAAATGCACTGCAGGCAAGTACTCTAAGTATTATCATCATACCAATTTAACAGATGGGAAAATGAGAATTTGAGTCATATTTCCAAGGCTATAAAGTGACTGTATCAGAGCGGGGGCTACAACTAAAATTCAAACCACTAAAACATCTTTTCCTATAAAATTTTGAATTCTACTGTTTTCTCTGTGAATGGACCCTTTTCTTTTTCATTGTGATTGTGGCCCCCAAATGTTGGTGCCTTAGCTTACAGAGCATTCAGAAAACTTCTGTAGCTAATGCCTACTCTGATAAGGTGCCATTGTATCAAAAGCATAACATACAAGCGTGCTAGTAGATATTCTTTGTAAACCACCGATTCTGCAAAGAGGCAGTATTCACTACTCCAGTAGTTAAGAGTCAGTGCTCTGTGTTTTGATCCCCCCCAGCTCTGTAATTAACTCTCTGTGAGATCAAGAAAGTTCACTTTGGCCCAAATTTTGGGTGCTTCAGTTTCGGAAAGTCAATCTGAAATACTTAAGGCTCTAATGTTCAGAGGTGTTGAGCGTCCTCAGCTCCTATGCAAATCAATGGAGCACGAGAATTTTCCAGACCTCTGAAAAATCAGTCTCTAGGCATTTCATATTGTGCAATGAAAAAGTAAGGGTCCCAAATTTAGTGAACACTTAAAAATAATTAGGCCTTTCTCTGTGAATTGCTGAAAAAGAGGATAATAAATATTCCCATGGCTACATCACAAGTCTGTTTTAGTCTTAATACATTATTGTCTGTAAAGAGATTTGAGACTCTCAGATGAAGTGCTAAGTACCATTATTTTTATTTTGGTATATTTATAGTAATTTACTATGCTGTTTTGTCTTGAAATAAAATCTGTGGCTATTGTTACAGAAGTCATGAAACAATATTTCAGTCTCAGTAGATCTATTTTCAGGAAAGAAGAACTTTAATTTTTCATAAGTAAATAAGTTAACTGATCATAGAAATCTTCTGCATCCTGAATTCAATTGCTAGGTATTAACCACAAGAAAATAGATGTTTTATGTATTTTTATATTTCAAGAGTCAATAAAACAACACAGCCTGGGACGCTGATTTGAATTTGATATTGGAGATGGTGCAGTAGATGGGGAAGGCTCTGAGTTACTACAGAGGATTCTTTCCTAGGTGTCTGGCTGGTGGGTCTCGCCAACATGCTCAGGGTCTAACTGATCCCGGGAAGGAAATTTTCCCCAGGTCAGATTTGCAGAGACCCTGGGTTTTTTCGCCTTCCTTTGCAGCATGGGGCTTGGGTCACTTTCTGGTTTAAACTGAAGTAAATGGTGGATTCTCTGTAACGTGAAGTCTTTAAATCATGATTTGAAGATTTCAGTAACTCAGACAGAGGTTATGGGTCTATTACAGGAGTGGGTACATGAGGATCTCTTTCCTGTGGTGTATGGGAGATCACACTACATGATCACGATGGTCCCTTCTGGCCTTAAAGTCTATGAGCTGATTTGAATTTGATATCTGAGATCACAGGAGATAAAGCTTTCACAGTCAAAGTGGAAACAGATACTATTACACTAGAGAACCCACACATCGTAGGTCACTTTGGGAAAGTATAAATATTCAAAGACAGGCTTATCTTACGTTGGCTTTGAGCAAAACACCAGGTTTTCTATATTTTAAACGATTTAAAATTAGGTGCATTCACTCATAGTAACTTCTATTTTAGTATTCCTTAATCAGCATTTCAAACTAGTTTGTTAAAAAACAACAATTATCATATCTGCTACATGTTTTGTTAATTCACAATATTTACCAGCTTTACAATACAACACAGCATTACTCTGTATTGAACTCCAGTGTGAAGTACATAATTCTGCATTTTTCGTAAAGGTTGTATTTAATTATTAATTCTCCTTGTCCATTAGTCTCCTAGTTTGTTATAACTTGACATATTTTATTTACTAATTATTCTTCATTGCTAGTTTACTGCTGTATGTACTTTACTTCATTGTACCCCATTGTCTTGTGGCACAGCTCATGTGTTGAGAGAGAAAAAAAAAAGATGCTGAAACATAAAATATCCAAGGAAATAAAAGGTAAAAAACTGTATTTAACATTAGCATTATCACACGTCACGGATTTTAAAGATAAACTTGCTGCATTGTCAAGCATAACTTTACATTTCAACGTCATTGAAAAATCGTAAGTTTAAATTATTTTTTATTATTTAAATGGACACTCATACTGGGATGAGTCATCATAATGTTTCTTTTAAGACAAGTATAATGTGAAATGTAACAATTTAAATACTCTGTATACAGATGGGCCAAAATTGGACCTTTCTTCCAGCCCTCCTGGAACTTTGAATAGATAAAAAAAAACTGCCTTTGGTATTTCTAAGGTTCCTATAACAGTGCCATTTAAGTGCCGGTTGCCACCTGTCTCTGAACATAGTATTGGTTTTTACAGAACTAACACCTGACTGACAGGGGTTTGGAAAACCAATTCCAAATCACCTTGATCTGTCCATCAGAAATTTGAGACACAACCAATCATGACCCCCCAAAACTTCGATTTGATAATGGATCTAAATCACCCATGGTGTGCAAAGCCCAGCTGCTGAGGATTTGCAAAACCCAAATACAGATGTAATGTCGAAAGCCATACAATGTGGATAATTGCTAAGACCAAAACTACACAAAGACAGTTTCCAAAAGTTTTGTCAGGTTAGATGTCCATAAGGGTCCTTGAAAGACAACTGGTCAAACCACAAGCATGATCTTTAAACCTTCTCCTTTCTGTGTCTGGCTACTATGAACTAATTTTCTTACGTTAAGGTATGGAATGATTGCTGAAGTTGCACAGACCCGTTGAGTTGACAAGGGTCAGTGTCAGAAGACATTCTGTTGCTAGGAACTACGAAAGAGTCATGATAATGTGCGTTTTTTTTTTAATTTTAGATAAGAAATTTTGATTAGGGAACATAATTAACATTTAATTAATTGATGCATCAGTGGTATCTATGCCTAACCAGGAACAGATGAAACATTTAATGTATATGTTGATAGGTCAATGCAAAATGAAAGTCTTCAACGTCAAACCAACCAAATTGTTTCAATTTCCACAAAGATTTGTCAACTGCTTGATTAGGAAATTAAACGAGGGCATCATTCCATTAAGAATAACAATCAGGCATTGATACAGAGGTTAAAATGTATATACCTATTTCATGCTGTTGGTGAATAAACAAATTAAGAGTGTTCAAGAAGAGATGACTCAAAATTATTATATCACTGTTCAAAAGACTAATTTTAAAAAGTTTACAAAAGCATTAAAAAATGTGGATAAGCTTTGCAAAATGACCAGAAAACTTCAAAATGGACTTTAAAAAAGGAGACATACTATATAACAAGAATATAACAGCAAGAGAAAATGAGAATGTTAGCATAGAAGGTTATACTACTGAACAGAAGGGCCACACAGAACCTATGCAAACACTTGGAGAGCAGTGGAAAAAAAACTCAGATCAGGTAACCATCTGTCAGTAAAACTGCTGAAATTGTAAAAAAACAGAATCAGGAGATTCCAAGCCATTTGCATGCGCAGATTTATGAACACTGGGTTCTGAGAACAAAATCCACAGCAAGAGTGAGCAATTACAATATGAAATTACATTTGATGGATTCTATTTAACAGAACTGTGAAAATACAACACTTGAAGCACAACTTATATTCTTATATAGTTCACAAAATCTTTTCAAAACTACCCATCAAAAAAAATAAGTAAATAAAAAAAAAAAACCCTGGACAGGATGAGAACTTGAGAACTGGATCTTTCAGTTGACCAGTGAAGGCCCTTCCTAATGGTAACAACTAAAACTTATCACAGATAAACCTCTTTTCAATATTTTCTTTCATGTCCCTAAGACATGACCACAGCAATATCATTACAAGATATAACTATAATATCGTTATAAACTGACTATCTCAAACTGAACTGAACTATCTGATCTTGCCATTATGAACTGTCACACTGAACTGAAGAATTAATCTGCTGCTTTCTCTTGATGTGTAATGAAGATGAATTTCCCATGTGATGATTTGGATATACCAAAATTAAACACTTCTCAGTGAGTATATATCTGTGTTATTGAAGCCTGTAAATGACTTCAATATATAATACATTATTTCTCTTTCTCTAGCATATTTAACCTTAGCTGTCAAGAAATAATTTTAAGTGGTTAAGAAAGATAAAACTGGTATCTTTGTTATGTTTAATACAACTCTGCTTCAGAAGGAAACTTTGTTTATATACAATGAAAAGAAAGTATGTATGACTAGAGCACTTAAGTCATGAGTTTTTCAAATCATAAATGATTTGTGATGTCACACAAAACAGAGCTTCTCAGACAAGAGACAGGAGCTTGAATTAATGAGTTATGAATTATGAACTGAAGGATGCCTTTTTAAAAGTGCCAAAGTGAAATAGAAACCTTTTCAAAAGTGACTTAGGCACCTAGGACTAGATTTAAAAGGCATTTAGTCCTCTATCTAAACATGCGGATAGGCACCTAATGGGATTCTCAAAAGCTCCACAGCACCTAACTGTGATTGACTGATCACCTTTAAAAATTTTAACCAAAGAGTTTACATGTTAACGTTTGATTAAAGTAATGTAATAAACCAAAATTTCATTTTATACATTAGCTGTGTTTACAGTTACTGGTAATATAAAGAGAAATTAGAAATTGCTTAGACTCATTAAAAACATACTTGGGATTGTTGTGTGGACAGAAAAGAGTTGCCTATGAATTATTATTTGGAAAGACAATTTCAATCATACTGACATTTCAGTAGTTAAGTAATTGTTTAAATTTTTAAATTTCAAACTTTAGAGTTACTTTTGGTTGAAGGTGCCACAAGTACTCCTGTTCTTTTTGCGGATACAGACTAACACGGCTGCTACTCTGAAACCTTTTGGTTGAACTGTCATTGACAGTTGTCATGTTTTAATTAACAAAGATTAATTCAATCATTGATAAGAATTTGTATTAAGGATCCACAGTTTCATATTGGTACCAATATAATTTCTCCAGAATAGTGTGGCAGAAATGTAACACTATGTGATATGATGTGGGTTTACTTTGATTTGATTTTTTACTTTTTGGTTCATTTTAACATCTTATGATTAAATTCATTCTTACTTTGTAGTTTCCTGTTTAACTTTAAATTATATTTTGATTAATAAGAGTTTGTGCTTTAATTTAAGCAATTGGAAATTTCACTGTATTGTGAGAAACCTTGCCTGGATAACTGGTTAATTAAATTTGCTTAACCAATGTGTTTTATATACTGTATCAATCTTCTCTAACGTCCTCACATATACTCTCCTCAGCACTTTTTTAATGCTAAACCATCTTAATTTCAAGGCCACACAACAGTAAGGATTTCATTCTACCTTTAAAAGAAGAGTCGCATGCTGCTTTGCTTCAGCAAGAGGTCATTTACTTTGGAATAACAAGAATACTAAATTAAAGAGGTGATCAGTTTAAACTGTTGCTCACCAGAATAGACTTGTCATTTACAACTGGGTCTGAAACTGTGAGAAGAAAATGCCTACTAACTTTCAGGTTAGAAAGGTGTAAATTGCTTGCCCTCACACTACATGAAACAGAAAGGTTGAGAAGGTGTTTTATTTTTGTATCTAAGTTTAACTGTAATAAAATCCTTTGAGAGTGTCAATAAGAGTTGGGGGGGAGGGAACCTAGGATAAAACAGTGGTTTCTCTTTCTTCAATCCTTGTTGTTCACATTTTCCCCCTCATCCCCAAAAGTTAGGTCATGCCAGGAATATTTTTAAACTTTATTTATATTCCTTTTCAGATTTTTGAGTTACACTCATATCCCAAGAGCTTGGTCACTGAATTTCTGGCTGGTGGACATGGCACAGTAGCCTAAGCAAAACACCATGTTCACAAATCATGGGAAACCAATGGGTTCTAATGCTATCAGGAGTGCCAGTCCTATACCTTTCAAGAATGAATTAAGTTCTATTCAGTTCCTGAATTGAATATCCATGTAGCATGCAGCTACCAAGAGACAGATTATTATTTTTTCTTATTATTATTTGTAATACTCTAGTGCCTAGAAGACCCAGTCATGGGCTTCAGTGGAGCCATGCCCATGTATATCAACTGAGAATCTGGCCCTAGATATTTCACAGTTAATTTCATAAGAGCGGGTGGTGGTTGTTGACCATTTTTTTCTTAAAGCCCAACAGTTTTGCACTGTGCTACTGGTTTTGTTCGCCATCCTTAAAGCAAGAGATTATTGCAATAGGTACTGCATATGCACATTAGGGGGAGAGCCTTTGGGGTTATAGCACTATATAAATGTAAAATGTAATGTTGTACTTGAAATATTAGATAGCTATCAAAAGATGACCACAACAGGAAATCCCAAAGACCTGAAACCCAGTACATATTGCCCAGTATATTTTCAATATCTACTTATTGAAATAGGGCACATGGGATGAATGAAGATGTTTCATTTATACTACTTAAACTAGAACAACCAGAATGGTTCAGCCTACTAAATTCCACACTGAGTTACCAATATAGCAACAGGGCAGAGTAAACCAAGTTAGGTAAAATCCACCTTAACAATGACTGAACTCCGTCACCTAATTACTACATATATTTAAACACTTTCAACAATCTGAGTATTCAAACCTTTTCAAATTTGAGCTCACACACATACTACAGCTCATTTGATAGCTGCAAAATCTTTGATTTAAAAAAATCAGAAGAAATAAAATCAAGGTAATATAGTATCTGAAGAATACCATAAGATTAACTTGAAGGAATTGTATTATACTCCTACATCCCAGTATAAGTAAAAGTATCTGCCAATGTCAACTAAGTCTAATGGGTTGCGCCGGCCCTGCCTGCAGCTCATAGAGAAGACATAGCCTTGGCGAACGTTATTAACATTGTAAAGTCACACACTCAAAAGTTAGGAGTGACCAGAATTAAGATAACCAGTGCAACCTTAATTCATCCCCCCGGCATGTTCCTTATGATCCAATCTTTAATTACGTGCTGACACTATTTTTTCCATAATATGCCTGCCATAATTTGGTGTACTGGCTGGATGCTTATTAATGATCAATATTTTGTTTTCTCTTTGTTGTTCAAAGTGTGGCCCCAGACCATATTTACTGCACACTATTCAAACCTTGCTCTGGAGACAGAATTATTAATTTCCTCATGAGCCCTTTAATGGCATTCTTTACTATAGTATCTGAATGCTTCACAAACATTAAAGAATTTATTTTCAAAACATCCTTGTGAGATGATGTGGTACTATTATCTCTGTATTTCAGATGGCAGCTAAGGATGACAACTAACTTATTAAGGTCAAAAATATCCACTAACATTGGATGCCCAATTTGAGATTACTAGGACCTAATGTTTTAAAGCACTGTCAGTTCAAAGCACACTTCCCATTGACTTCAGTTGCAGCTCTGAGAGCTCAGCACGTCTGCAAATCAGACTCCAGAGTCTCAAATCACGCACCCATAAAATGAGGAATATATAGTTAATGATCAGCTGTGGAAAGTTTGGTTTAAGTGACATGCCCAGCATCACACAGGAACTTTGTCATTTCCTAACTTCTGAGTGTGTGATGTGCAACCTTAATAATGTTATTGTAATATAGTCTTTGTGTGTAATTTCCTAGGTGTTTAAAAAAGGAAAACTGAAAAAACAAATTCAATTATGTGGCATCATATTGACACCCATATTGTTCATCAGCAGGGCTGGAAACTTTAAATCCACAGATCTCTGCAACTTGTGGTAACAGACTAACTGACAGCAGTAGGAAGTTTTAATTCTCTATGTGGAGATGGAACACTTTGCCAGTGGATTTCAGATATTTGCTGACAGGAGGGGAAAGGTGAGATTCAGGAATCTTAGGTTCCATTTCAGGCTCTGGAGATGAGTGTGCTCAAGTGGGCATGAACTCTTCCACCCATTTCTCTCAAATGTAACTTCTCCTTCCCCATCCCGTCCAACCTGTCCTTGTCCCACTCCTGTATTTTCCCAATCCCTACCTCCTTGTCCCAGTCTCATTCTCCACTCTTCAGACTTCTCATCACAGGCCCAGTCGGCCTGCCCAGTCAGTTCTAGTCTCAGCTTTCTGAACTCCCCATCCCAGTCTTCCACTTACTCCCAGTCTTCTTTCCAGCTGCACCACTGGGTCCTTGTCATCAGTCTCCCTGCCCAGCCAGTCCCAGTCCCTTCAGCTTTTTTTCTTCTGCATTTGAATCAATTAGCTTCTTCTTCCTCCTCACTGCCTGGTCCCAGTGGGGTAACGGAAAGAAATGGGACAGACTGTCTCCCTGCTCTCAGTTCAGGTGCACAAACCTGGATCTGAAATGGTCAGCAGCATCCCACGAGCTGCAATTACAGGAAGAGTCTTGTTCACTCCTGGGCTGGGGTAAGCTCAGTGAGGATGGAATCTTCAGGGAATTTTGCTGCTAAAATCTAAGTCATCTGTATGAGCATATGCAAGCTATGATTTTTCAAAGGTTTATAATTTGGCCAAGTAAAGACTCTAAGATATGGGGAGGCTAGAGCTTTTCAAAAACAGGGAACTAGAATTTTAACATCATGGGCAATACAAGATATTTTTCACTATTTCCATTCTCAAAAACAGCTGTACTATTTTAGCTAAGAATTTTATGGAAAAATAAACAAATAATTATCAGCCTGTGGCAGACGCCTGACATGAAAAATTTCAGGCCAAACCATTTAATTTTGGCAAAATTATAACCAATTGAAAACAGTCTTGTAATGTGAAATGTGAGGCAATCTTGATAGCAAGTGGTATTATCAGTCCCCCTCATAAAAATAAGAATGCAAAGCAGGAGGTAATTTATTTCATGAATGAGTAAGGCTTCTTCATGTGCACATGCAACTCTTGTAAATAAAATAAAAGGAAAACATTATACCCAAGAGTATAATAAGTGCCTGGTATGGTTAGTTAATTTCAAAATGAGGCAATACAAAAGCAAAAATGTCATATTTGTATTGTTGCCTTCACCAGTACTTTATTGCCTTGTTTTTTCCATGAACAATTTTTTAAAAATCTACTAGCTTATTAATCAGTGTGTGACTTCGGTGATGTCTACATTTCAGCTGGGAAGTGAGAATCCCAGCTGGCATAGGAATACCTGCTTGAGGTAGCACATAAAATAGGCTTGTATCTGCAGTAGCACCAGTCGGGGCTCAGGCTAGCCATCCAAGTAAGTAAAGGGTCAGGTAGGATTGTACTCAGGGCCGCTAACCCAAACGGCCACCTATGCCACAATGGACACAGTGCTATTTTTAGACACTAGCTTGAGCAGAGCTAGCACAGGTATGTCTATACAAGCTGGGAATCACATCTCCCAGCTCAACTGTAGATGTAGCCTTAGAAACAATATTTAATAAGGGCTATCTTTGTTTTTGCAAGACCAAAACCAGGGGTTTTTGGACCAGCTGGCCAAAAGACCTAGAGGAATATTTCTTCACCAATGGCTGCAGACCACTTAAACAAGAAGTAGGTGGAGGCTTTTTCTAATCCTGCTGCTATAGTTTTGATCAATGGTCCCAGTCTCCCAAAGGCCATATGAAATTTGTCAGGGGAGTATAATGGTTCATACCAGGCATTATCCCACACCAAAGATCCATATAGGGAGATGTTGCTATCCTGGCACCCCACTCCCTTTCTTGAAGACATCAGGAAATGAATCAGATGAAGATCGTCAAGATCAACCTCAAAAAGATATTTAAGTGAGTAGAGTAGTATTGTGGAGGAAAGAAAGAAAGAAAGAACTTTGTAGAGGGAGGTTTGGGAACACCAAACCTATTCTCAATTGCTTTGCTCTAGAAATGTATCAGAGGTGCAACAAGAGTTTATATGTATGAATCATTTCTCCAAAGTGGGAAACTTCAGGCCAGTAGAAGTATACACATCAGTAATTATAAAAAGTTGTTAGAAGCATTCTGATAAATGTGGCGTGGCTTGGAAGAAGGAATAAAGCTTGTCTTAATCACTAAAAAGGCTATCCAATTATTCTTTAGATTGAAAAATATTATGTAGGTCAACCTGGACATACATTACAATTAAACCTAAGCCAAAGTAAATCAATCTTCTCTTGTAGCAAGAAGGTAATGAAGCAACTGCTAGTGATGACAATTGATATCTGTGGTGTCAAATATCTCATAAGCAGGCTTATTTTTCTCTTTACACCCAAACAGAATCGCCCTGTTATCACAGTGATAATATGAAGGGTAAGAAAAATACATAAGGGACTCTGCAATTTGTTTTCATCATTTTGTGAATAAGGCCCAGTTTTTATCAAAATCAGCTTATCTGACACTGCCTTACTTATTTTCACAAATGTGTCTTGTCAGCAAATCTATTTATACAGTTCCAGTGGCAAATAAATAGCATACACGTTAAACATTACTCCCTGTAGAGTTTGACAGAAAAGTTTAAAAAAATGCAAGTGTCAGGCTTCTTAAGTCAAAAAAGCTTCCATCATATTCTCCAGTTTATAATTTTTTAATGAGAAAATGATGTATTGAGGTATCACATTCATCATTGTTCCATTAGGATTGATGCATACTGACATTATGTCTAGGACCTTTCATAAAAAGATGTGGTGATAAGTAGACATTTATGTTGGCTGTAAAGCTATTAAAAACACTGAAAAGTGACGAAAGGAGTCAAATAAAATATGCCATAAAAATTACCCACGCAAAGATGATCATCAAATATTCTCCTGACGAGGGTGGCAGAAATCATTGTAAAACTCATTTACTTTATCCCTCTCCTATAAAACAGATGAGTTTCAAACAACAGATGTTACTACCTATTAGACAACTGAAAAAGGAGGTTACTTACCTGTACCTGGAGGATTTTGGAGATGTGTGGTCCCTATCTGTATTCCATACGTGGGTGCGCATGTGCGCCATGTGCTTGAGTTCCAAAGTGTTTCTTAGCAATATCTATTGACCCGCACATGTGGTGTGCATCCCCTCATGCTTCCAGCCAATGGTATAATAGGTTTTATGGGTTGATGCCTCTCCAGTCACCCTCTTATTGTTTTGGAATCTAGTTTGAAGAAGAAGGGATGGAGGGTGGGTGGAATACAGATAGGGACTACACATCTCGAAGAACCTCCAGTTACAGATAAGTAATCTCCTTTTCTTCTTCAAGTGATGGTCCTTATGTGTAGCATCGTGTAGCTTCCACTCATGAATAAAGTAGAAAATCCTCCTGAGCATGTCAGCCAGGGAATTCTGGGTGCCTTGTAGGTCTCTAGCTTGAAGTGTCACATGGTTCTTGATGCATCAGTTCCAAAGGCGGACCAACTCAAAGCAGAGGGAGAGGGACTTGGTGTCACCCTGCTTGTTGATGTACCCCACTGCTGCAATGTTGTCAGAGAGCAGTTGAACATGGAGGGAGTGAATGAGTGGGAGGAAACCTGGCATGCTAAATGGACTGCTCATGGCTCTAGCATGTTTTTGTGCATCCTGGCTTCTCGTGGGCGTCCACACATCCTGAGCTGTGTGTCAGTCCAAGTGGGCTCCCCATCCCACAAAGGAGGCATCCATTGTGATGGCGGCCTGTGGTATGGGAGGGGCAAAGGGGTGCCAACCATGATCTTGGAAGGGTCAGCCCACCATGTGAGGGAGGCCAGCACGGCCCAGGGAACAATGGGAGAATGGTGGGAGAATAGGGCAAGATGGCCCCCAAAGACAATATGGGGTGGCATCGGGGGAAGTTCATGGGTCTCAACATGCACATCAAAATGGAGATTTTGCTTGGTGCTGGAAGAGAGTTGAGGAGGTAGTTGTGACAGATGCAGGGAAACATGGCCATTGAGAGCAGTCCTGTCTACATAAAGCCTTCTGCTGATGCTGACAGTAGGCCAGGTAGGGAGCGTGTGATCGTGGAAGGAACAGTTGCCTCTATTGCCTGCGTCTCAGGGCTGTAGTCCCGCTGAAGAATATACCTTCTTGACCAGCAGGTTCATCCTCTTTGCTGCCCTGTCCAGAAGAATAGACTTCTGAGAGTGCTGGAGTACCTGCTCTGCTGTCGCGTGGACAACCAGAGAGCTGGTGGGTGGATGTGTAAAAAGAAAATCTGTCCCTTTATCAGGTATGAAATACCTCCTCTCCACCATTTTATGTGTGGGGGCACAGTAGTCAGGGGTGTGCCATACCACCTGCGCTGGTTGGAGGATGGCCTCATTAATGGGTAGAGCTACCCGAGAAGGCCCATCGGGTTGGAGGATGTCCAGGAGCTAATGTTGCATGTCCTGAACCTCCTCCAATGGGATACCCAGGTCTGCTGCTTCCCTCTGGGGATGGCCATCCAGTGGAGAGAGCAATAGTGGAATAAATGCCTCATCAGGCAATGAGGATACAGCAGTGGGGACTGGCGGAGACAGCAGTACCGATTTGATATCTTCCTCTTCCTCATAAACTGATGGTGCCAGAGGGTGAGCGGGGGGATGATTAATAGAATGCCTGCTGGGGCCTGGCCTCGGCAGTAAGGATCCCAGTGTCCCCAGTATGGCCGGAAAGAAGAGTCCCTCAGATGTGCTGGGCACATATAGCGGCACCAGGCCTCCATTGCCGGATCATATGCCAGAGGGTAAGGCAGTCTGAGCTGTGAGTCCAGATTTTGGCATGACACTGGGGAGAATGAGGGTTCTGGCTTCAAGAATTTCACAGACTCTGAAAATAGTTCTGGCAAAAGGGGGACTGGGACAGGCTTCTCCGGCAGCAGCAGAAGAGGTTTAGGCACACGGTACACATGTGCTTCCATGTGTGGAATACACATAGGGATCATCCCTCAAAGAAGAACAATTACAAACTGGGATTTAGTCAAGATAGAAACACCCCAGTGGTTTAACATCATTACCGAAACCTAAAAACTAAAAGTCATCTGACGTTTTACCTGCACCAAATAATAGAGAATGTCTTCATGTAAGTCACTAAAATAGAAAAGAGGTGTGTTTTAGTTTCAGAGCTGTGTAGCTTAGTGGTCTGAGCACCAGACTGGAAGACTGAGTCAGATCCAGACTGACCTTGACTCCCTCTGTGTTTCTCACTTATCCTCTGACTCACTTTCCCTACATTACATTTTAAAAATAGCATATGTTAAACTAACCTCACAGCCTTAACAGAAGTCTTATCGAATTTACTAGAGAATGATAAACATTCTAAAAACTTTGAAAGCAATCTATAGAAATCTGGAGCAAGCATTGCTACAATGATTGGGGCCTGACAGGCCTACCACAATTGTGAGCTCAACTCTGGGAAAGTGGAAATATTTATAAAATGTTCCAATCACTTATAACAACACAAGTTGATGGGGAAAAGTAACAAAAATCCAATACAGTCTGTTATATATATATATTTTTAATAAAAGTCAGCAAAAGGTGAAGACTGAAAGACTGGGTTAGTCCAAACACAAAGGCTCTAGAGATATAACTCAAGGATTGTTTTGATATCATGTCTGGTAAACAAGAGAAGTGTGGGTCCAAAAATCAATGGGCCAGGATTGGTGTGTCAGATATTAAGCCTAATTAGTATATAAAATACTAAGAGGATAAGGTATTCTGCTCATCACCCCTTTTTGGGGTCCTTAAAAAGAAGGGGGGCTTTGGAAGAGGAATGGATGGACGGAAGGATTCCCAGAGGAGGGGGAAAATCCAAATGGCCTCTGGTTTGCTCCAGGGACTGTATAGATCATTCATGAGTCTTTAGCCATAGGACCATCGTGACACCCACACTTCAGGATACCAGTGGGGATGCCTGACCGTCACCACCATACTATCTGAGACTCCAGCCTGAGACATTCAAGATCCTGCTGTCTCCCATTACCTAGTATAGCTAACACTACACCAATTTTTTAAAAAAAGTCTCCAGAGGCGATCCTGGCAATTACAGGCCACTTCAGTACCAGGCAAATCGGTTGAAACTACAGAAAGAAGAAAATGATCAGATATATAGATTAACATGATTTGTTGGCAAAGAGTCTACATGGCTCTTGTGAAGGGAAATCATGCCTTACCAATCTATTAGAATTCTTTGAGAGGTTCAAGAAACATGTGGTCAAGGGTGATCCAGTGGATATAGTGTACTTTGATTTTTAAAAAAACCTTGGACAAGGTCAGTCGCCAAAGGGTCTTAAGCAAACTAAGGGCATGTCTACACTAAAAACTTAAGTCGACCTATATTAGGTTGACTTACAACCACCACAGTAATTACTGCAGTGGTGCATGTCCACAATATCTTCCTTGGGTCAGTGGTGCATGTCTTCACCAGGACTGTTTCCACTGGCCTAAGAGGGGCAGTGTGGGGAGCTGACAGCCTGGTCTCTTAGCTCCGCTGGCAGTTCCCCACTGGGAGCCGGGCTGCCCCACAGGCTCCTGGTGGGATGCCCCCTCACTTGCCTCCCCTTTCCCTGCCGGGAGAGGGGGAAAGCTGCCCGGGCTTCTCACCCCTGGAGAGTGGAGTCCAGCTGCCCCAGCTTCTCCCCTCCCACCTGCACCCCCCACTCACTCCCCACGGGGAGCCAGGCAGCCTGAAGTTCTAGCCAGAAGTTCTAGCATGGAGCAGTGAAATTGACAAGACAACCAATGTTCCTGGCTAGGGTGGGAGGGAAGCCAGTTGGGCTTTATGCCCCTGCTCTCAGCCTGGAGCAGGGTCCATCCACCCAGGCTTCTCCTCCCCCACAACCCCGCTGGGAGCAAGGTCCAGCTGCCCAGGCTTCTTGCCTCCACTCTCAGCCGGGAGTGGGGTCCAGACAACTGGGCTTCTCGCCCCGGCTCCCAGCTGGGAGCAAGATACAGACACATGGGCTTCTTGCCCTCAGCTGGGAGTGGGGGACAACTGGAGTCGTGAAATTGACTAGAGAGCTCACAGCCTATGTAAGTAACAAAGTGTCTACACAGACACTGAGTTGCCCTAACTTCACCAACATAAGCCCTACGGCTCCCATGGAGATGGAGTTATTATGTCAGCGTTGTAGGGCACTTACATCGGCAGGACAAAGCTGTAGTGCAGATACTGACATAGTTAGGTCCACATAAGCTGCCTTACGTCAACCCAACAGTGTAGTGTAGAGTAGACCACTTCTAAGCTGTCATAGGATGAGAGAGAAAATCCCCTCATGGATCAGTAAAAAGACAGGAAACAAAGGGTAAGAATAAATGGTCTGTTTTCAGAATGGAGAGAGGAAGATAGTGGAGTCGCCCAGGAATCTGTACTTGGACCAATGCTGTTCAACATATTCATAAATGAACTGGGTAAAGGAATAAACAGTGAGGTGGCAAAGTTTGCAGATATAAAATTATGCAAAATAGTTAAGTCCAAAGCTTATTGCAAAGAGCTACAGTGGGATCTCACAAAACTAGGAGACTGGACAACAACATGGTAGATGAAATTCAGTGTTAATAAATGCAAAGTAATGCATACTGAGAAACATAATCCCAACTATACAGACAAAATGATGGGGTCTAAAATAGCTATTACAATTCAGGAAAGAACTTGGAGTCATAGTGGTTAGTTCTCTGAAAACATTCACCTAATGTGCAGCAGTGGTCAAAAAAACTATCAGAATGTTAGGAACCATTAGGAAAGGGATACATAATAAGTCAGTAAATATCATAATGCCACTATATATGTCACAGAGTGTGGGGAAGCCAGGGCCCTGCACCCCTCTTCCTGGGATTCACCGTGACTCTCAGCCAGCCAGTAAAACAGAAGGTTTATTAGATGACAGGAACACAGTCCCAAGCAGAGCGTGTAGGTACAACCAGAACCCCTCAATCAAGTCCTTCTCGGGGGTTTAGGGAGCTTAGACCCCAGCTTGGGGTTCCCTGCGTTGCACCACCCAGCCCAAACTGAAAACAAAAAAAAAATCCTCCAGCAGCTTTCTCCCTCCTCCCCTCTGCTCCTCCTCTCCTTTGTTCAGTCTCCTGGGCAGAAGGGGTCACTTCTCCCAACCCCCCTCCTGGCTCAGGTTACAGCTCAGGTAGCTTCCTTCCCATCCCCAATGTAACTCCCCTGCAACATTCCCAGGTCAAATCCGCCCTGCTCCCTGCTCCGTCACAATATATCCATGGTACAGCTACATCTTGAATAATACATGCAGTTCTAGTCAACCCATTGCAAAAAAGATGTATTAGAAATGGAAGAGGTACAGAGAAGGGCAACAAAAATGATTAATGGTATGGAACAGCTTCCATATGAGGAGAGATTAAAAAGACTGGGACTGTTCAGCTTGGAAAAGAGATGACTGGGAAGGGATATGATACCAGTCTATAAAATCATGAATAGTGTGGAGAAAGTGAATAAGGAAGTGTTATATACCCCTTCACATAACACAACAACCAAGGATCACTCAATGAAATTCATAGGCAGCAGGTTTAAAGCAAACAAAGAAGCATTTCTTCACAGAATGGACAGTCAACCTGTGGAACTCATTGCCATGGGATGTTGTGAAAGTGAAAACTATAACTGGATTCAAAAAAGAATTCAATAAGTTCATGGAGGATAAGTCCATCAATGGCTATTAGCCAAGATGGTCAGTGATGCAACCCCATGTTCTGGGTGCCCCTAAGTCTCTGACTGCCAGAGGCTGTGACTGGACAACGGGGGTTGGATCATTTGATAATTGCCCTATTCTGTCCATTCCCTTTGAGGCATCTGGCATTGGCCACTGTCGGAAGACAGGATACTGGGTTAGATAGACCATTGGTCTGAACCAGTATGGTATGTCCCTTGTGTACTCCTTTCCAACCCCATTATCTTCCTCCTGTTCATTCTCTCTCTCTCTCTCAACTTTTAATCTGATTCCAAAACCAACTATACCACATGCACCAGTACACACGATGAAATGGTCCATTCAGTTCTGTCCAATTTAAGAAAAAAAACAGTAAAGGAGAGGGACCTGACCAGACCCACCAGATGATGTCCCAGACTGGGGATGTGAGCAGAGTTCACAGCCAACCTGCCAGTCCAAAGCATCAATCTGTGACTGACCAGCAGCCTGGTATCCCAAGAATATCAACAAAAGCTGTATTTTCCCCACCTTTATTATCCTACTTTTCACCAGTGGGTAATGACCTCTGTGAAAATCCCTTGACACAGAGTCAGTGTTAACAATACATATCTGGACCACAAACTGTTCAGAGACCAAGTAAAGTCCAATGTGCCTTAAAAGCTTGTGCTGGGTGTGTTAACGACTGAAAAGGTTTTATCAGATCTTTGAATAGCTGAGAGGATAAAATAAAGATTTTGTCAAGTAGGGACAAATTGTCTTCTCAACTATAGAGCATGAGATACTCTTCTGAAGACAAATGTTCAGTCACCTATTTTTCAAAGTGCTTTCTTCCCAGATTCCAGCCTTTAAAAAAAGACATTTATATTGAATCAGTTTAAGATTTACAAAAGAACTGTGAAGGCTACTATAAATACACCATTAAGATCACCAACTGTGAGTTCTTCTACTTATATCTTATGTAATGTTTAAAACGTTTCTGAACAACAGTTGTATTATACACCACTATAAATGTTCTCAAATTTGTTTAACTGTTATTTGAGTAAATAGTAGATCAAATTACTTTCAGTTTACTTCTTGGATCAAGATCAGGTCTAGTGGAGAATGGATTAATACCAATTGTTTATCTCACAGCAATTACAAGAGTCAAGCTGAAATACATTTCAACAGCCTCAGCAGATTTCCTAATGCAGTTTGCATGATCAAATAATTCCTATTAACAATTTGAAAGTCTCATTATGCATAGGCCCTGGTGCCTTTTTCAGATTCTAAAAAGTGTAGTCTTTTAATTCTTCTATTTAAATACATTTTAAAAAGAATACATTACTTTTATATTTGCAACCTTCTCAGCCTGAAATTAGTTACTAGTTCAGAATCTTCCATAAACTATACTTAATACAAAATCAAGTGAGGTCAGTTTATGTTACAAGTCTCCAAATCATGCTAACTATGGTTGGACCAGTTACACAGAAAGCACTCTAGTCAATCAAAAATAAAGCAATGGAGGTGAGCTGCAATTTACCAATGCAGTTTCCCTGTTGGAGCCAAACTGTAATGAATGCACCCAGCTCAGTGAAAACAGCTCCCATGTTACATATATGAATACTGTGGCTTCATACACAACCAAAACTTAAAAGAATATATGTCCCTCTACGAAGAAAGTGAACAGTATTAATGTTGAGGTTCATCAAACTAACCATTATATATCGGCAGCTGAATGTATATATCACTTAGTGATATAGCCTTGGCCTATGGCAGAACTTTCACCCTATAGCAAACAGTGACAGCAAACAACAATGCCAGGTGAGGCGGCCTCCAGATGTTCTACTAGTCAACACTCTTGTGGTTTTGTAATTCAGCACCAGTTTATAGATTTTAGGTAAGTAAACGTCACACATATTGTCAACATAGGGCTTGAATCTGCACCTCTGAATTTAGTAGAAGCTCATGGAGATAACCCTCAATATCAGAGGTGGGCAAACTATGGCCCGCGGGACCATCCTGCCCGGCTCCTGAGTTCCTGGCTGGGCAGCTAGCCTCTGGCCCCTCCCCCGCAAGCAACGCCACCGCACAGGCAGCGCTCTGGGTGGCTGGGCTGCGCGCTCATGCAGGGCAGCGCGGCAGTGTGTCTTGCTCCAGCCGGAAGGCGCGACTCCAGACATGCTGCTCTGAGCGGCATGGTGGGGGGGGGGGGTTGGATAAGGGGCAGGGGGTTCTGGGGGGCAGTCAGGAAACAGGGAGCAGTGGCCGGTGGATGAGGCAGAGGTTTGGGGGGGGGGCAAAGGGGATTGGATATGGGGTGGGGTCCTGGGGGGCCTGTCAGGGGGCGGGGGTGTGGATAGGGGTCGGAGCAGTCAAGGGATAGAGAGCAGGGGGTTGGATAGGGGTTGGGGTCCTGGGGGAAGGTTAGAGGTGGGGTCCCGGGAGGGTGCGGTCAGGGGACAAGGAGCGGGGGAGGGGGTGGATGGGTGGAAGGTTCTGAGAGGGGCAGTCAGGGGGCGGAAAGCAGGAGGGGGGTCAGATGGGGGTGGGGGCCAGGCTGTTTGGGGGGCACAGCCTTCCCTACCCAGCCCTCCACACAGTTTTGCACCCCGATGTGGCCCTCGGGCCAAAAAGTTTGCCCACCCCTGTTCAATATCCTATATTACTATTATAGGACACTGTTCCTTGGACACTTGGGCATATATATTTTTGCTAGACTCTCAGAGTTATTTATAAATAGTGGGCCTGATCCCATTGACCTCAATGATCTTTGCATCAGGCCCACTGAGACTCGTTTTAGGACTAGTTCCCAAGTAGTGTTCTTACACAGTTTCACAAAAGTAGTTTCAATGAAAAGGCTTAAAACCCAGATGAATCAATAATTATTAAATGAAAAGATCTGCAAAAAATATCACTATGCAAGAAAAGTCTTCACATAAATCACAACAAATGCAATTTGCTTTGATTTGAATTTAAATGGAAGCACAAAGTGCCCAGGTGGTGAAACGACATCTCTGGAAGCAGAAGAAAGTTAGATGGGGAGCCTGAAAGACTTAATTGCCTTCCCCCAGGATATTTCCTAATATTAGATTTCAGTAGCCTTCTATCTTTCACCAAAATTAAAAACCTAAAAAATCTTTTGGGTCAAATGAAACATGTTTCATGTCATTTCAAAAAAAACATTTTTGAAACAAAGTATCAATAGAAATGAAATGTTGAAACAGATTTTTTGAAAATTTCAAAATGAGATTTTTTGAGATTTTCAAAAAAAAAAAAAAATCAGACAAAACTATTCGCCAAATTTAACCTGAATTTGTCAATAGTTTTGGTGCCCAGAAAAATGCCTTTTTCATTGAATTTATTATTTGGAAAAAATTAAAATAAAAATCATCCAGTTCTAATGCTGTATGTGGATCATGCACATTTTCTTTTGAAAATAAGTTCAAAGTTTCTATTATAGAACATACCTTTGTTATGACAGCCACAGGACATTTGGTTTTAAATAGCACAAAATTAATTACTCTTTGGTGAGATGCTCAAAAACTATGTTGATAACCACCACAGAAAAGCCTATAGACACAATAATAATTAATGTGTTTGCAAATTTATGATATGAATCTCAAAATATTTGAGCAAATTTTAGGAACAAAACAAAACAAAATAATAAAATAAAATAAATAACTATGATTATATACTTTGCACTTAGATAACAACTTTCATTAGAGGATCTCACAGCACTTAGAAAAGTGGGAAATTAATTGCTGAGCAACATTCCGGGTTTCAATGAACAAACAGAAGAACATTCTACAGAACACCTTATTATCGAAACTCTCTGTTGTCTGGATCAGCCCATTAATTGAGTTTGAATGTTGACTTTGGGACTAACATTGTTACTTGTAAGCTACAAAAAAAATCGATGTGGAAGCTCACGTACTTAAGGTCCCACTGGTCATTCTTCCCACTGGCAATATTGATGGGAGATACAAAGACTTTAAATAATTATGTATGTTCCCTACTCATTTGTACCATATAATTTGCAATAATTATATTTGTCTAGTTTAGGAGAGGATGATTGGAAGATTACACTCTCTTCTAGACAAACAGATAGAGCTTATCTTTCTGAAAAAAAGTAAACTCCCAGGATGGGAACTGAAACATTTAAATGTCATCTCATTTTCCTCTGCAGCCTCCAGGGTTATTTTTCTTTTTAACCACATATGAATGTCCCCAGACAATCTTCCTTTTATTTATTTTCTTTAAAGAGAACAAAAGAATTTAGAAACAAAATAGAAGGTGGAACATTTATCTCTCATTTCACCAATTAATGTTTAAGGCTTTATAAAAATTACTTGTCTCCTTCTTACACTTTTTCTACCCTTCGCTCTAATGCACCAGATCCTCGGTTGGTGTAAATCAGAACTGCATTAACTATAGCACAAGAGAATCTCCCACTATTTTCATGTTCAGACCATGAATTGTAGAGTCAACACCATGTTATGTGCAAGGTTTCAAGGCACTACACTGGATTTAGCGGTCATTGTGAAAGAAGGAATGTGTCAATATTAATACAAATGCATAGCAAAATATTCACACTGAACAATTTACCTGACAAACACAGCTTCTCTTTCTCTCCCCCCTCCCATGGTAGAGTTTATGTATTATTCTGAATTACTTTTTGAATGGGAAACCACCAACAGTTTGACTGAACAGTTCAGTATTCAAAATCAGAGCTCCATTGGTTACCTGTAATTGGTCACAGTATTGTTTCTCTTCATGGGTTAGATGAGTCTAAGTCTTGTCAACAGTTGGAGGGTTTGAGGATGCTACTGGGGCTTTGGCTTTCTTAAGGAGATAAAGAAATATGGAAAGAAGCAGCAGATACACAGGATGAGGGAACCTCAGAAAATGTTACAGGTTTTTCTTTGTGGATCACCTATGCCTTGCTCGAGGCATCATTACTAGAAACATTAGTTCAATACAAGAGTTATTGGCGTGCATCCTTAAAACCCATTAGAAAAAAAAACCAGACCTACACATTCCAGGGTACTAGAGTGATGCAAAGGGCCATTAAACTAGCCATAAAGAAGCTGATGAGACTATCACCAGCATAGAGGAATTCTTAGCAGGCATAAAATTGGCACAGTTGGCTTTATGCTACCCACTGCCTCCACACACCCCAGCATAGGGGCTAGGAAAGGAACATGAGGGGTAGGTGTAGGGCCAGAGCTTGCAGGTCTTGATGGGTGAAACCTTCATGGGTGAAATAGGACTGCTGCAGCCATAAAGCTGCTGTAGATTATGGCAAGAGGCATGTCAGGGGAGTGGGAAGGTGGCTTGGAGGTATGTTTGATGAAGCTGAGGATGTTGCCCACAACATGTATTTAAAAAGATCCTCTGAAATATGGATTTCAAATACTGAAACAAATACTTCTGAGTGCTATGGGAGGTATTGGAGATTGTCAACCCAGTTAGGTGGACCTAAGGGTGCAGAAATGAAGCATGTGTGGTTTATGCTTCCCTTGTTCGACTCTGGGAATTGCTCTTGACATTAATTGAAGCCCTACTCACAGATGAAAGGGAGAATAGACCCTATGATAAAGATAACAAAATGTTCAGGCATGTTGAGGAGGAGGAAATCCCTTCTAATAACATTGTAACCCATTACAAATTGGAAATTACACATCAGCTCTTTTTAAATTGGTTTCCCAACTCAGTTTTAGAATAGCAGCTGTGGTCACATTAACCAAGATATAAGTTACAAAAGGTCACTACTCCTCATGCTTCAGGGCATGATCTGAATACTATCTGGGGTTAAGAAGAAGACATCTACATGGTCCAGGGGCCATGACACAATATTCAGATTGGTCTCTCAAGCACAAATTTCAAGTGATTCACCCTCACTGCCAGTCCCCATAGTACCTCCTCCACTCTGTATTTGTTCCACTCTTATTACCTCCTCCTCCCCAGTCCCTAATTCCTCTACTTTTCTCATTACTTGTCACCCGTCTCTAAGTCCTGGATGACTCTGCCCCCTCCTCCTGCTTTCCAAGTTCCTGGAGTTCTATCACTATTGTCCCATCCGTATGTCCTTTATTGCTCTTTTGTTCTCTGTACTGACTCCTCCACCTCCTACTCTCTCAGCACCATCTGAGTGGGCAACTGCCTTCCCATATGTGCCACTATGGCCACTGTGGAAACTGATGTGATGGGAAGCATCAAGTATTCAGCGAGGTAGGCAAGCATAAAAGGAACTGCCAGCTGCTTTCTTGACAGCAGCAGTAGGAGCTACTGTATTAATTTTGATGGAATAGAGAGACTCAAAGAGTCAAAAGTGTTAACATAACCCAATTACTCTCCAACATTAAATAGTTTTAAACAAGTTTGAGGTTTGCTATACAGAGACCTTAGCCTGCTTAGTACCGTGGTGCAAACATCGTTAAAAATTCTTTTAACATTTTATTAAAAAGACAGAAAAGATGGAAAATCATTACAGTATTTGAAATGTAAATGACTAAATATGGCTTTCATTTTAACAACATCCCTTGTTCCTTTTTCCCTTTAGCTTGAGAGAGTTTTAGAGAAGGGAAAAAAGCCTCTTTTTTTGACAGTCTTTTAGATTAAAGATGCTAATAACTGTCCTTTCTGGAGAAAAGAGAGGATATTATATGAGATGGGCTGGAGCTATTGCTGTTGAAGTCTGATCCTGTTTCCTACAAAACAAAACAAGACAAGACAAACACAAAAGGGGAGAGAAAAGAACAGCAAAGATAGAAAATGCAGATCTGACTCTGGTTTTGATTCTCACTTGCAACCTCACTCCTGAAAAAACACAGTATACGGTCTCATTGGCCACTCCGAGGCCCGGAAAATGTATATCAGCATGGGGCTATTTAGGGCATTGCTTCTAGTTGACTCTTGCTGGTCACAAGCTTACAACAGTGTTGTGAAATATACAGTCTTCTAAGACAGGCTCTTATTAGACAGACGGCAAAAAGAAGACTGATAGGAAAGAGATGAAATAAGACAGGGATGGAAAAACACACAAGGGAGGGGGAAGATGACAAAGTCTCACATCCCAGGTATTTGGGATTCAGTTGGAGCTGGTGCAGGGGACAATGTCACTTGTCTCCCTTTCTTTGGCCCAATATGGTCAGGAGACAGTAGGTGGTGGCATCCTTGAAGGTGAAGCTCACTCCAATAGTCATTTTTTCTTCTGAAATCTCTTTCTTTAATACCCAAAAAGAAGTGATGGGTAGAATACCCCATCCTTTATTATTTTGTCCACCAATTAGACCTAGTGTCTGACGCACCAATTTTGGTTCACTGATTTCCAGTTCTACACTTTTCTTGTTTACCTGGCATGATTTTAACACAGTCCTTGAGTTATATCAGTAGGTCTTTTCGTTTGGACTAATTCAATCTTTTTGTTTTGCTTTTCCACCTTTGCCCATCAACATTTGCTGTTACAGGTTATTGTGACATTTTATGCGCTGTCACTCAACTTTTTACACTTGAGGTCACATTAGGGTAAATTTGTATGCCCAATTATCACAACGGAGCTTCCTGCAATGAGAGTAGGGATTTGGCAGCTTTCCTTATCTTTGCTGGACCTCTAATCTTCGGTTCAACACCTCTTGATACTTCTGCTCATCCGCTCCACCATAAGATAATTGAAGGCAGTAGGAATGAGCAGTGCTTCAAGCTTGACCCTTCCCATGTTCCATATGAATAGTGCTGCCAAACCTGTATCCACAGAGGACTCTGGTGCAAGGAATGTACCCCCCGAACAGGGACTGGTTGAAATATGCTCCAGTGCCCTGTGATGTGGTGTACAAGCTGCTTTCTGCTGACAAAAAGCTGTGTGTTGATAAAAGTTTGAGCACTCCTCAGGAATCAAGATGTTTCCCTCTTTTCCATGGTCCTGTCAGGCACACCACAGGTTTTCCAGCAATTCAGCAGGACACCTCTATCCTCTATTTCCTAACATCATCCACAAAAACACACAGCAGCTCTAAACTTGTTGGCTAGTATTCTTTTCTACTTATTAACAAAAAACAAACCAAAACACCCCCATGATGGCACCAGTGATCACAATGTCCAAGGTCTTGCTCCATGTGCAGCCACAAAACAAATAATAAGTAATAAGCAGTTGGTGGCATAAAGGGTGGAGAGCACATCACACAGACCTTCAGCAAGGTTATAAGCAATGAGGCCCAAAGAGACAGACAGTTTTGAAAGGGGTCACAGATTTGCTTGAACTGGCCTGAATCTTCCCCCCACATTAGTAGCAACTCCCCTAGGGTCTACTAAACTCATGGGCCCCTAAGTACCAAGGGCTACTAGGGCAGGATTTACTTCCATCACTAACATCCCCAGTGATTACAGTATTGGTTTGGGGGATATACACTTTCCTCTGTAGAATCTGAAGTAATCTGTGATGGAGACTATAGACTAGATGGGTAACTATTTATGTGTGGCTGTATTCCTACAGCATGTTCATGAATTCGTTCTCTTCTGTATAGATGTGATAAAAGGCCATCAAGGAGACATCTGATTTTTTCAACACTAATTATGCCTCCTATTAAAAAGGACATGTAAATCAATTTGCCACAATCAGTTTGGGAATATTCTCATGCTAATGCAGTGAATGAAGAGTGCCTGGAGTTCAGTCCTTTTGCTTTATATGAAAAGATTATGGATACCAATGGAGTTGTAACTCCAGATTGCCTAAGACTGAGGGTTTTTTCTCCAGGAGAATTTAAATGTATCTGTGTAGTGATTCCCTGGGAGCAGTGTTAGGGTTTTTAAATGTATCACATTTTAACCAACAAATACATATAACTAAATAAATGCTAATATTAGCATTAGTCATTCTAATACATCTTTGAGTTTTCATATGACCTATCCTGTTTTACTGCAACATTTATTACAGTTTTAAATTATAAATATCAAGGCATACAGAATAAAAATTTTCTTAAAAGGTATCCTAAAAATATCCTAGCTTTTGTATATAAATCCCTTTTTTTTCTTATGGTGCATTTTTGGTAAATTACATATCCAATTTAATCAGTCCCAAAATTATGATGGTGTGGGAAACTAGTAATGTTGTATATTCAATGCACATAGTAATGTAGTACATACAATGTGACCCTGACCCTTGAATGGTATGAGCAGCAAGAGAGGTATAGGCTCTTCCTGACACCTATGCAAGGGCCAGGGACTATCTGGCTATTAAGGATGCAAATCAGCATGTCACCCAGAGACACGAGACCCTACATTTTTCCATACCATTGCACAGATTTCTCTGATTCCATTAGCTGGGTAGACAGGGGAGAATATGATATAGACCACAAAGCAAAGCCTTTTATTATTGCATTCTAATCTCGGAAGACTGTCCCACTGGCAGCATTTAATAGACTGTAGAGCTTCAAGCTGCTTCCGATACACTTTTGGGCTTCCATGCTTCATCCAGTGAAGTACTAGTATCCTCAATTCCCACTACCTTCAGTGGGGATTCTTCATGTCTAGCACCTCTGAAAACTGGGCCATTTTTATTTTAGAGCCTAAATATGGACCCATATTTGAAGATCTTGTCCATAAGACTTTAAAAAATGGACTGGGTCCATCTTCCTTTTCTATGGCGAAAGAGATGGCACACACATACACGTGCGTGCGATGGCTGGGCTTCAACTGTTCTACCTCGTTTATGGTAATTGTGCTATATACACCTCCATCAGGAAGGCTATAGCACATGTGAGAAGGGAAAAAACCCTGTAGTAACTAGGATGGCTTTTCCTGTTTCACCCTTTGTTTAGCATGGATGAAAGCACCTTTGGCTTTGTGAAACTTCTAGCAAGGCTTAAAATTCCAATTTGTTTAATTAAAACAAACATTTTTAGATGATAAATAAAGCTACAGACATTTTCAACCTGTAAAAGTTGTGCCCGTGGCTGCACCGGCTGCATGGAGGGAATTATGGAGCCTGCCAGTGTTAATGTATAATATTTATACCTCCATATTATGTAATGTACAATAGTGAGCCAGAGCTGAATTTTAGAGAATGATATTCATGAATAAAGAGTAGATACTCCAGGCACCAAATATTCAACATTTCTGAATGATGAACAAAACAGTAGGGTTTCCTTAAAGAAAATTCTCCTCTGTAGAATTTGTCTGCTTGTAAACTGAATCTGTAAAATTTTCTTAAGGACATAACCTCATGAAGTTCACTATTATTTTAGATTCAAACATTGAAGTCAGTTATACACTGTACAGTACATAAGCATCAGAAAAATCAGCTCTATAATAACTAAAAGAATACGTGTGCAGGACACCTGGAAAATATGGTGATGCGTATCCCAAGTTTATTTAGGCATATCTATTTTAAAAAGTAACATATGCCAATAGTTCACACATTCACTGACAATTTTCAGTTCAGAACACATTTCTGACAAAAGGACACTGAATAAATGAAGAAACACTAATGATTTCACATACCTCTAATCTGAGGGAAGTCAAACCTTAGGACTACCAAATGATTAAACTCTTAAAAAGAAGAAAAGTATGTTACCATGACAAACCTAGCTTTTTCAAACCACAGAGACAGGAAGCTACATTGGTGTTTTCTACCAAGTAATATGATTTATTACAGATGATGTGCTACTTCTGCATGGAACTATTGCTTTTTATGTATTTACCCTAGGGAGGAAATTCTTGAGTATGTGATTGCAATCCTTAATATATGAACACCTGAAAATGGCTACAGTGTACTGAATGACTCTTGTTATAACCTGCAAGCTCCATGAGGCATAGTGCTTAAAAACTGTTGGTATAATATAATTAATGAACTATAAATTCTGCACAGATACCTCTATATTTTACCCAAATGTCAGTCTGGTATTGTAGTAATATCTTTTTCACTTTCCTCATTTCTCTCCAAGTCTAAAAGGCATGTGGGGCTTTTCATAACTGCCATCAAGGTCCATGCAAAATAAAGTGGTAGTAAATTAGTCTATTTAACGCATCATGGAAGTTAACTTACAAGTTTTATTTAATTAAGACACTGGTGGAGTATTTTGTTGCTGCAAAGAAACTGACAGTCTCAGAGAGTCTCAGTTCTGCACTGACATGACTGAGAAGAAAAACATGACCTTTTCCTGACACCAAAATAAAAGTCTGAATGAGAAGTCTGGAGAATCAAGAATAAAATTATTTGTAATTTATGTTACTGCATCTTAATAACAAGAAAACCCACATGATGTACTTATTTTCTTCACACAATTGAGCTCTAAACCAACAGAAATGTTCTGTACTAGTGGGAGCCCAATAGGGAGAAAAAAACATGGAAAAATAGGTTCTTTTAAACGTTTTTGCTTTTTAACAAAGGCTTTTGTGTCAGACTGAATTAAGGTAAGCTTTATTGAATTAAGTGAAACCTTATTGAATTAGGTTTAATACCTTTGGAGTCCATTGTATTAAGAATGCAATTCTCTATGTGTTATTGTGGAATTGTATGTAACTAGGAGGAGGGGGATGCTAATATAATCTCTCCAGTTATCAGTTCCTTTGGAGCCCCCAATCACTCTCACACACATTCCTAAGCTTACCTCACTCATATAAATATGTAAATATATATACCTGAGAGGTACACATATACTAGTTCAAACTGGATTCTCCAAGGATCAATAGACAAAGATAGGATTTTTGGATCAATAACCTGGTTTTTCACAGGCTCAGGGCTCTCCTTCTGATCCAGCAACTAGACAGGACCCCAGTCCATGAAGGACCCCAATCATTAGGGAAGGTTTGGAAGGACATAGTTTTTTTCTCTAGTTCTCCAAAAAGTATAGAAAGACTTTTCTTTCAAGAAACCCATAGGACAAAACGCAAAACTCAGCCTATTATCTAGTAATAAATATACAAGCACAGAAACTGAGATCTGTCTTAAAAGGACCAAACTAGTTTATATTTTACAGTATGAACAAACATGTAATATCTTTTATATGTAAATTCTTGTCTAGGTCTTCTGATAAATTCACAACATCAGAAAAAGAAAATAATATGGGCTGTTTAAAATATCAGCTGCCCATTGTAGGGTGCTAACAAAAGAAACCAGTAAGAATGTTATCAAGTAATTTCTAGTGTGTTTGAATTCTTGAATATAGCATCTATTAAGGTACAGTGAAGATCACTGGGCATGTATTGTTCTGATGCTGGAGCATGCTTAACTCTCTGCAGCAAATATGAATCACATTTAGGCTGCTATGTGAAGACTTGCAAAGATTCAAGCCTTTCAGAGCAAGTCTCTCCAAGCCTGTAAGCACACAGACATTCGAATATTTGTTTTTAGACTGACCTTAAAACCACACTATGTCTCCAGGATATTGTACATCTCCAAGCTTAAGGGCTATGCATATATGTCAAGTCTCACTCATTGGGTGTGAGACTCACTCATTAGCATGCCATCTCACTCTTGCACACATTCCTAAGCTTATCTCACTCAGTATATATTTTAGTAAATATATAACAAGATTTAAAATATTTTTACTCAAGCGCTGCAAGAGACAACAATACATTTGGGACCTCATGCACGGGATTTAGAGCTTGGAAAGCCACTTTTCAAGCTTGTGTACTGTGGTAACCATGGAGAATACAGGCCCGCATTCTATACACACGCAAGAGGAAGCTACGAAAGGTTTTTTTATGCACATGAATACTTGATGGTCAAAAAAAAAATATGAGTTTGCTCCAAAAATGAGCAGGACTTGATTGAAAGTTTGTGGGTTCTGCAAATTACAGCTCAAAATTTAAACCATAGTGGACAAATTAATGTCCCCAGGCATCTCCAACCATCCAGATTTTTGTTCCAACCAGCAAATAATTGTTTTGATTAAAATTCATGGGTTTGCATTGCATATAGAATTCTCACATGTCCTAGACTTTAGTATGAATTAGGACATTTAAGTGTTTCATATGCAATATTAAGCAGTGTACATTTTAAAACAAAACAAACTATTAAGTGCTGGTTGGATTAAAAACCTGGACTACTGAATGTCGCCAAGGTCCAAAGACGAGAGTCCCTGTCTTAAGCAATGACCTAATACTTGGGAAGTATCACTCTTTGGCCTTGAATCTCACTCTTTGGGATAGCTCAGTGATTTGAGGATTGGCCTGCTAAACCCAGGGTTGTGAGTTCAATCCTTGAGGGGGCCATTTAGGGATCTGGGGCAAAAATCTGTCTGGGGATTGGTCCTGCTTTGAGCGGGGGGTTGGACTAGATGACCTCCTGAGGTCCCTTCCAACCCTGACAGTCTATGATTCTTTGGAGCTGCAAATTTCACTATTAAGGACAGCCAACCCTTGGCATGTCTGTCAATGTAAATCATAACAATGAGAAAAAAAATGTTACGATGCCTGTATGTGTGTGAACACATGTTCGTGAAAGAACAAGCATCTGTGCACACACACTGGGACTTGAATGTTAGAAGACAGATGTGGAATGAACTTTCCAACAGTGTCCATAGTGTATGATTTCTTGTGTATAGATTATATTCTAGAAAAACATGACCATACTTTGGTAACGAAATGTAGGTATGCATAGGTTGTGCCCCCTCCGACCTCTCCAAAACCTCTACACCACAAAAATGCAGAATATAACTCCAGATGCTTAACTCATCCTTCTCTTCCTCAGAAGCTGGGGGAAAAAGAAGCCAGAATATTAGCAAATTCAGGCTCTGGAGAAACAATGTGAGAAGCAAGTTCCACAGCTGAGAGGACACTGCACCAACAGCAACCTGCCTCCAACCCCATTTTAAACCAACACACAGGAACATCATCTGATCTCATATGGCCCAGTAGCACATGGGGATTGAGGCAACTGAAGCTGCCTGTATCGGAATGTGTATTTTTTATTATTGTGATGTTCTGTCCCTTTAAATGGGTAGGCATTCTGGGTTCACTCAGGCACAGACTCATTTTAGTGTTAATTTCAATTTTGCTGCCAGAACAATAAAGCTACCACCACAGTAGACATCTGTGTTTGTATCAGCTCCCTCTGTGTCTATCTCCTTCTGTGCTGGTTCCAAATAGAGTTATATCTAACACCAGTCAATGATGAGAATATAAAACATTGTGGGAGAAAATATACATTCTCTTCCCCGCCCTCCTCCACCCAGCCCCACAGATTTTCTCCATTGGTTGTCAAAGCTTCCCAAACTCTCAAAATGTTTATTTATTTATTAAAAGGGAAGATTGTTTATGGGATTTTCCCTCAACTTTTACAGCCCTAATCTCAACACACTGTCTTCCTGCTGTATCTGAAGACGCCACAAGAATACAACAGGATCATTTCCTGAAGAATATGCTATATATCTAGAAGTAATGTAGGGTGGCAGTAGCACATTCTCAGTCATCTCCAATTTCTATTCCTCTTTGGCACTGAATAATGTTAAAGTTGGATTAACATAACCGTGACAAATTTTTCTAACAAAATAAAATATGTAGAGAAAATTATCTTACCTGCTTAAAAATTACTAAAACCCAGGTAAAATGTTTCCATAATAAGAGTATATAGAATAGTATGTTGAGGTGTATGAACACCCTGATCCAGTAGTTGCAATGGAGAGCATTTAAAACTTTTATATTTTATGAAGAAAGCTAAAAGCATCATCTGATCATAGCAAATGGACAGCCAAGGAATGCAATTGTAAAAAACGGAATACTGATGAAATAGGCTCCAGTTAATTGTGCCCTTAGAAAGGGGAACCTGGGCCACTATGGGGAATATCTTGTGGATATGGCTGATCTGAGTCTAGACCAGCTTGAAGGCTTGAGTTACCCTGGGGTAAAGGAAACAGAGTATGTGAAATTTCTGTACTCTGGCTTCAGGATGTCTATTTCCTCTGCCATTAGAAATCTAGCTGCAGGCAGCCTTATCCTTCTTGTAGGACAATTTGGCTTCAGACAGCTTTAACTCTGTTGATCGATCAGAAAATAAATGCCTGAATTGAAAGATGGAAAATAAAAATTCTGTTTGCCTCAGCTGTCTTCTGCTCTGACCACCCCAACACAAGGGATGCCATAGGATAGTCTATAACAAGAGCTGAGAAATGGAACACCCTTCACAGCTGCTCTAAGCCATTATTTCCAAATGAAGTAATGGTAACTTGTACTGGACCTCATTTGGAGGTCCCTCAAGAAGGTATGAGAGATTTTTTGACAGGCATAAAATTCATCGTCCACATATATGTTTAAAATCAGCTATAAGCTTGGGGATAAGTGAATGTTTGTCCATAGAATGGCTACAACAACAGTGCAAACAAGGGAGGGAAAGAAAAACGAAAAGAAAAAAGTGTGCTCATAGAAATCACAGAGACTGTAGCATCAGTTATCTCCTGAAACACATAATTTAAAAAAAACAATCTGCAGTCTCAGGCTTAATTTTCTAGAGAGATCCTAACATGAAATCTCACAAGCCACATAAGTGACTGAGATGGCAGGAACCATCAGGTCTAAACCATATCTGAACACAGTCCTCCTTTGCCCTTTCTAGTCAAAACATATTACTAGTGTGAAAAACACACCATAAAAGATAGCTGTACCGGATATCCAGAGTCCTGAATAGGGGATGGTGTAGAGATAGTCCCCCCAATGGAAACCAGAGGGCTGTAGCGCAGGAAGGCATACTTTCAGGTTTTAAGGGAGCACTCTTGCTGCTATGCTCCACTCCCCTGTGCATCCTGCTAGCGCAGGGACTGCTCTTGTAACTGATCACTGTGTGGAGCATAAACATGGTGACATTCTCCTCCCCTTTTACACCCAAAATGCAGCCACACAGATCCTGGCACAGGATGTGCAGTGTAGATGAGGTATGGTTGCTGTTTGATGCTATTTTTACTTGATTTGATTTTTCAATTCATGCATTTATTTACCAAGAGGGCCCATCCCACGGCCCGGGCATGCTTTCCAATACTTAAAACAACACAATATTCAAACATTAGCACCGAACTGCTAATGCTCCATCCTGCTTACAATTATAATTCATTCCCATCACATAACGCCATTAGGCAATAATTAAACACTCGATCCAATCCTCATCCTCTCTGCTTCCCAAATACATTAACACATCCATATTCTAGGGGATCACAAGGAAAGGAAGCATATTCTTGAGCTAAAGGACGGGCCCTCACAGAAAATGCTCATCTAGGAGCTCCCTATATTTTGAATGAAATGCAGTTCGGGCACCTCTCTTGATTGTAAATGTAGAAGCGTGACACTAGAAGAGAAATACATTCTCCAAAAGAAGACCCTAGGCTGTTAAGGAGCGTATAGCTCAAAATCAACTCCTTGTATTCCCAACATACAGAGTCTGGCTGACAGAGCATCAGTGTTCTGTGTTCCCGATCCAAAGTAATGTTCAGCAAATAAACTTCATCTTTGAATGGTCCCAAGATCTAGGCTGAAGCAGAGTGCATTACAACAGCCAAATCTCACGGTGACAAAGGAATAGACAAGCACAACCAGGTTCTTGTCCAAAAAGAAGCCACACTCGCCTAACAGACATAGATGGGAAAATGCTCTCTGGACCATAACTGCCATCTGAACATGTAGTAGCAGCCTAGGCTTGAACAAGTTCTCTAAATTGTAAATCTGATTTATACAGAATGGCCATCCCCCCTCATTTTGCAGTAATTGGCCAAGTGAAGCAAGTCTAACACTCAACTTGATGCAATAACCTTGGAACGCCGCATTCAATGTATTCAAAAATTGCCAGGAATGTTCTAGGCATCAATGGACACAACCCCGTATGGAGTTCGTTGCAAATCAGGACACTGGAAAAGACTGAGTCACTGGAAAATCAGGGTGCCTGGACTGCCTGGGGCTGCAAGCAGAGGAATCCCTCACCTGCCACCTACACCTACCAGAGGCAGCACCTTAACCTGCTGCACAGGAAGACTGATTGTAGCCTGGACTCTAACAGAAATGAGGGAGACCTATAGGAAGGATTTTTAAGTGGGGGAATCCGGGACCCAGGTGGCTGGGGAGTGGAGGTCGAGGGTGGAAGATGCAGGGACCTGAAGAGGACTGGGGGCAACTGGTGGCAGAGGGGGAAGTGGGGACCTGGAGGGATGATGTGGGTGGATAGGGGACAAAGCAGGAACCCTCAAGGGAATGGGCAGTGGGGAGTGGTGGTGATAAGTAAGCAGTGGAGATAGGGAGGAGAAAATAAGGACAACAGGGGGAGCAGATACATGGGGGAGGGGAATGGAGACAGAGAGGGGGCAATGAGGGTAACATAGAGACTCTGGCATGAGGAAAGACAATGCAGGACCCTGGTATAGAAGGGAGGAGGGAATAGGGGGTACACACAAAGCCCCTGGCATGTGAGGAAAGCAGGCAACTGGGGAAGCAGAGAGACTCTGCTATGGGGGAAAGGAAAATGGTGGTCACACAGATCCCCTGCAATGGGGGACAAGAATGGGGAATAGTGGTGTGGGGGAGTGGAGATGGGAGACCCAGAGTCCCTGTCATGAGGTAGGGGATAGGGGAGTTGCAGGGAGTCCTGAAATGGAGGGGCATGGGAGTGGAAGTACAGTGGCATACTGGGAGCCTTTGAAGAGGAATGCAAGGAGCCCCTGGTGTATGCAATGCATGCAGCTTTTGATAGCCAAGAAATATGTGACCTCCTAGTGTTCTGATTTTAGACAACTCTTCTGTTTATTTCTCCCAAACTACAAATATTAGGCAGGCTCCCCACGTTGCCCAGAAGCAGCCACAGGAAGTCAGTGATACAAGTTGGAGCTGCCTAGAGACTATTCTCATCTGTGCCAGCTGACAATAGTTCCCCAAGGAGCCACCCACCAGTTGAGCATAGCCAGAGAGGAGCATACCACAGCCACTCTTCCTCTAAAGCCCACCTACCCCTGATATGTCCCATGCAGAAGAAGCTGCAGAGTGGCTATAGAGGAGTCATCTCTGCTCTCTCCGCACCCTCCAGGGACTCCCCATAAAAAGAAAATCTCCAGATGGGGGAAATGAACATCCTCCACACATATTGCACTGTCTGAGTGGCGCAAAGGGAGTGGAGCAAACAGAGAATCTGTTGTATGCTGTTACCTCTGTCTTATCCGGACTATATCACAGCTGACTACCCCACATCCATGCCCCAGCTGCTTGCAGACACTGGACATTTATTCCAGTGCACCAGTAGGATCTGCTACACAGGAGACATGCAAAGGTGTATTTCTGGATTATAATGATTTTATCTTTGTAGTCTTACTGTTGCATTAAATTTATTTTGTTTCTTTGCATTTAATTGAAATAACTAGAATGTGCCATTTATCTTACTTATGAATAATGTGCTTCTGAACGTTGAAAGAGTTGTAAAACTTGATTAAACATCTAACAGAAAAATATCTATGGAACAACATATGTTATGAAGTACAAATAAGAATTAATTTGTATCAATATAAACATTATCAATCAGCCAGTAAAATTCTTATAACAACTAATTTTAAATCATGTAAACTTTTGTTATGCTATTGTGTTAAGAATCTGTATGCTTAAAACAGATCTAAGAAAAAATACTATAACTATACTAGTGTTTGCTAAAAATGTTATTGTTACAGTTTTACTGATTTTGTTTTCTTAAATTATAAATGTTACTCACATTGAAATTTGCAACAACATCTTTTTTTTTAATAGCTTCCTCTTATTTTCTGAAGTCCCAAGGTTATAGGCAGCCATTAAGTTCTCTGGATTTCCATGGTCTTGCACTTGGTGTGTAGTCTGCATTTCCTTTATCTCTGTATAAATGGCTAATTCCCTGTTGTTGCTGAGGGATATATATGTGAAATTGTGAAACTGAGTCATCTTAAAACAAAAGTCCTTTTTGGCACAAAAACAGGAACAATGATTCTCAAAGAAAGACTATAAACTGCTGAAAAGTATGTGAAGATAAACTGTACTTTTTACATTAGCTATTTAATGACCCAATCCTTCAGCCTTTCCTGATGTCAATGGGACTTTTGACAGATCAGGCCCAAAGTGGGTATTATATCATCCAGTGCAAGAGTAAATTTTTAACTGAAGTGCTAGGCAGATAAGGGCGGGGGGAATAAAGACTATCCCAAAATAGTCTAACAATTAATCTGGTCTAAATTAAGCGCTTCCCTATATGGAGAATATGGTGCAGAATAAATTCAGATCTTATTTTAAAGTAGAATAGCTATTCCACACTAACTCCCCATCTGAACACACTTACTCTGCACTGAAAGTGTGTTTGTTTGGTTTCATTTAGTTCACTGTAAAGTGGATTAAGCTAAACCGAACAAAGGCACTTTCTGTGTGGAATAAGAGTGTCCACATGAACAGCTGGGATGGACTTTAAATTCACACCCTGGCTTCTTCTGTACTAACTTCCCCATGTAGACAAGCCTGAAAACTAATTCTGCAAAAATCTGTATATCAGTTTATTCCAGTATAAATAGAGCAGAATTTGCTCAGATGGACTCAATTCTGCCCACAAATGTATTGCTTACCATTATCATCTTTACTATTGTCAGTTACAAGTGATTAATTTTACTATACTGTTCCCTATGCTAAGCTTAGGAAATACCACCAATGCCACAGTCACACTGACTGAAAAAAAAACTAAACTGAACTAAAAAGATTTTAATGGCTACCACACTTCATTCATGAGATCAGTGGGAATCATCTGTGTAAATCTGAGAATAAAATTAGACCTTAATTTTGCATATCACATTAAATTCTTCTTGTAAAGAACCCAGTGGTTGTCTGAATAGTTGTAAAAAATGAATAGCAACCTAATTCTATGAATAATAGTGAACTGAATTTGGTATTTTTTCATTACATAAAATATTCACTAAGGGGAAATTCACAAGTAGCCAAAGGCTAATGAGACCCTGCATCCCTTAGTATATAAATTGGAGCTTATGGTGAATAGACCTTAAAGTGTTGCTCTGCACAAGGGTGAATTTTATCCCAGTTGTTTACTTCAAAATATTTGACCACCTGTGTTCACAACTACAAACAAACCAAATGGGTTTCTGCATGTTTAGATAACTTTTTATATTCACACACCTCTACACTTTCAAGTTTTATCTGGAACCAGAACCAGAAGTGCTGGAAATCTTCTGAGAAAGTTTATTCTTACAAGATTTCAAGAACAATTTAATAGACTCAAGGCGTTTGGAAAATTTAGAAAGATGTCCAAGCTTTTGGATGTTTGTCAAAATGGAATCTGAACTCAAAATCTTTTGATACTCCCTGTTCTCCCTTCCAGTGTCAATGTTTAAGAAGAGGAACATTCCTAAAACATTTAAAGCAACTATATTCTCACTCCCACAGATGACCTCAGCTCTATTCAGCTTTGAGAACGGCAAAGTCACATTCATAAAAACACCAACACAACCCTGTGTCAGCACCTTTATTCACACCCTGATAGCTTGTTTTAGATCAGTGAAGCTAGTGGAAGGTAGAGTAAGGCCTGGTCCACACTAACCCTTCACTTCGGACTAAGGTACGCAACTTCAGCTACGTGAATAACGTAGCTGAATTTCGAAGTACCTTAGTTCGACCTTACCTCCGTCCAGATGCGGCAGGCAGGCTCCCCCGTCGACTTCGCGTACTCCTCTCGTCGAGCTGGAGTACCGCAGTCGACGGCGAGCACTTCCGGGTTCGACTTATCGCGTCCAGACAAGACGCGATAAGTCGAACCCAGAAGTTCGATTTGCTTGCCGCCGAACTACCGGGTAAGTGTAGACCTACATACTTTGACAACTGCTGACAGATACACAGTGCGGATGTCTAGGTATAAAGAAAAACTCTTTAAAAAAATCTTGCTCTACTGTATATTTAGGGCTATATACTGTACTGCCCTCCTATTGACATAGTGAGAGTTTTGCTGTGTACTGAAGGGTTCATATGGCTTTGGAAATAAATGCAACTTATATATGACATATAACCATAAAAGCCCAAGGGCAAAAGAGAGAAATAATAGACAGGAATTTGTTTTTCACTTTGCCAGTCAAGAATCAACCTTAAAAGAGCAAGCTGTCCCTTATACTAAGGGATAAATACCAGGGAGGGGGAGGAATTATTTCAGCTCAGTGCTAATGTGGACACGAGAACGAATGGATATAAACTGGCCGTGGGGAAATTTAGGCTTGAAATTAGACGAAGGTTTCTAACCGTCAGAGGGGTGAAATTTTGGAACAGCCTTCCGAGGGAAACGGTGGGGGCGAAAGACCTCTCTGGCTTCAAGATTAGGCTAGATAAGTTTATGGAGGGAATGGTTTGATGGGATTACGTGATTCTAATCAATTAGGCAATAACGGCCATCGCTGGTCAAATGAGGGTCTGGCTAGAGAATCTTGCCTGTATGCTCGGGGTTCTGCTGATCGCCATATTTGGGGTCGGGAAGGAATTTTCCTCCAGGGTAGATTGGCAGTGGCCCTGGAGGTTTTTCGCCTTCCTCCGCAGCATAGGGCAGGGGTCGCAAGCTGGAAGATTCTCTGCGTCTTGAAGTCTTTAGATCGCGATCTGGAGACTTCAACAGCAGAGCTAAGGGAAAGTGGGGGGGTCAGCTTTTGTGGCCTGCATCATGCAGGGGGTCAGACTAGATGACCATATTGGTCCCTTCTGACCTTAAAGTCTATGAGTCTATGAGTCTATGAGTCTATTGCAAAGAAGAATGATACGATAAGTTACAACTGCCAATACCAGGCAAGTAAAGACCATAGAAATCCTGTAAAGTGAACAGCTGTCTGTCACCTTGGGGGTTTAAGAAATAGATGGGAGCTGTTAAAATTATACTCCTACAGCTGGGAGTTCTTTAAAAAGCTCAGAGCTCTTTACAAGCTAATCCTACAAATTTCACAGTGGGCAACAAACACAGTATGCTCATAGCTATTTCCCCACTCTGACTGCTACTTTTACAACAGGGGGAAGCCAGCAATTAGAACAAAGGTATATGCAAATTCTGCCTCACTCTAATGACACCAGTATACATTGTAAAGCAGCAAGCACAGTGAGACCCAATTAAATCTATATTGACAAATAATGTGTATTTACTACATATTAGACACAAAAAAACCTACATTTAAAGAACATGAAGGTTGCAAAGTCAAGCACTCAGAAGTTAGGAAATACCAGACCAAAGGTTACCTGCACAACCTTAATTCGGCCTCCTTGTGCACATGCATATTTACAAAGTCTTTAATTACATGATCACATTGCCTTTTCCCCCCATAGACTTACGGCCTCATTCAGTGCACAGGATGGACAGTGATCAGTTAATGAGCAGCTACTCACAGAGATGGATGTAATTTTCTACTGACAAATTAGCTAAAAAATGCATTTTTTATGGCACAAACTGTTTGTGAATTTGGGTAAAAGTTTTGTGTGAAAAAAACTGATTCATTTTGGAAATGTTGAAACATTTCATGTTGTCATTTTCTAAACAAACCATTGCAACATTTTGTTTCAGATCAAAATGTTGTTTCAAATTGACATTCAAAATGTTTTGTTTAAGCTGAACTACATTTGTTCAGTTTTTCATTATGGCAAAAAATTATTCACTCAACTTTGTATTCGATATGTCATGTTATCCTCATTGTACAATATGTAGCACTAGGCCTTATTTACTGCAAACTATTCAAACCCTGCTCTGAATACTAAATGATTAAATTTTCTTATTGGCTTTTCTATAACGTCTGAGTGCTTTGCAACCATTAATGAATTTACCTTCACAATACACCTATAACCATGATGTTAATATTTCCATCGTACAAATGGAAAAATGAGGTACAGAGTCATTACTGTCCAAAGCGTACACCAATTTTGGGTGTCCAATTTGAGGTGGCCAGGTTTTTCAGAGTATTAAGCATTTTATAAATCTTTATATGTTCAAAGAACATTCCTCATTGATTTCAGATGCAACATTTAATTCTCAGCACTTCTGCAAATCAAACCCCGAGTGTTCCAAGAGTTGGGCACACAAAAATGAGGAAACACACAATGTGAAAAGTTTGGTTTAAGTGTCATGCCTCAAATCCCATGGGAACTCTGCGGCAGAGGCAGGGATACAGTCCAATTCTCCAGGGTGCCATTCAACCTTCTTAACTAAGAGACCATCCCTTCTCTTCCTGCAATGGTCTCTGGTTCATTCACTACACTCCTTTCAACTTCTGCCACCAGTGAGTTAGGAGTGCTACAGAACACAGCCTTGGCTTGATCTTGCCCCACTAAGGTCAATGAGAGTTTCGCCACTGATTTAAATGGGAGCAGGATTAGATCCTTATTACTCCACCTTGATTCACTCCCTAATAACTGTTCTTCTTGTGTAATGACTGAAGCAAGGGTGCTGTTGAAAAAAATATCTATGATCATGTCATTAAATACAGTTTAATAATGTATACATAAAGAGGGCCACAGTAAGGTTGAACGGGCAATCTTAATACTAGTATTTCCTAACCTGTGACTGCTTGACTTTGCAACTTGAATGTTAATGTAGTTTTTGTATGCATTTTCCTAAGTTAAAAAAATACAAACAAAAAACAAAAACAATACAGAATGCTGAATAAACAGCAATTCTATCATGTGGAACCAGACTGCCTCCACATTGTTCACTGGCAGGGTTCAAACCTTTAGATTTTCAGCATAGCCCTGTGCTACTTGAGATAAAGTAACTGACAACAGAAGTTGATTGTCATTGTCTATGTGGGCCGGCCACTAGAGAGAGATGAGACACTTTTGTCAGTAGGTTTCACAGCTACACCTCTACCTCGATATAACACTGTCCTCGAAAGCCAAAAAATCTTACAGCGTTATAGGTGAAACTGTTATATTGAACTTGCTTTGATTCACCGGAGTGCGCAGCCCTGCTCCCCCAGAGCACTGCTTTACCGCGTTATATCCGAATTCATGTTATATCAGGTAGTGTTATATCGAGGTAGAGGTGTATTTGTTTTTAACAGAGGAATGGTGAGACTCAGGAGTCCTGGGTACCATCGAAGTTCTGACAGAAGTGTACTCTAATTGTTCAAAACTCTTGTGTCTTGTGACCTCCAGCCAGTCCCAGTCTTTCCCACATCTATGGCTCTTTATCCCAGTTGCCCAACCCCATCAGTGACTTGTCCCAATGTCCCGACATTCCCTTTGTCCCCTTGTCCTCGTCCCAGTTCCCCGCTGCCACTCGTCCCAGTTGCACTCACTTGCACACTATGGAAAATTTCAGCTGTAACTGTTGAAGTTTGACAAAGTTTTTAGCAACTGAAACTAAGGTCTTATAATGGGAAGTGTCAGGCAAAATAGGTCAGTGAAAGCATTAGCAAGTCTATATATTTGGGGTTGGAGGTTTTTTTAGGTTTTTCTTTTCCATTTCAAAGGAAGTACCATACTCTGACATAAATAGTAGACTGCTTCTAGCTGGCTATTTCCTGACAGTTCTAAAAGGCCATCAGGTAAGGGAACAGTTGCATTTACAGGAATCTTTGTAAAGCAATTCTTGTGCATCATTGAAAGAGTTCAGCTGAAAGTATAAGAATACAGCATTCATTACGAAGAAAACCTTACACTATACAGAAAAGAACTTTCAACAGTTTCCCTCTCATGAAACTTTGTACAAGTTTTTAAGAAACAGTCTTATATACTCCTACAGACACACTGATATACACTTTGCCTGATAGCACAGTTTTACTCATCTCCTGATATTTTCTTGTCTTCTTTTGTTTCTCCTTTCTGCTGTCTTTGCTATTATGGTTTTCATTTTATTTCATTAAATAATAAAACAGACTCCACAATGCATGAATCAGAACATTAGAAAGAGAACAATGTATACATGATACAAAACAAATGGGAATTCATGGGATCAAAACAAGAAGAAAAGTTCTTGAGGAGGTTTTTTAATCTAGCTCCTGGGTTCAATATAAATGGTAAAAAAGATAGCCATGTGTTCAGATACTTCTCATAGGAAGCATCCTTAAGGCTAATTACTTTTTCCATGGCTAAGACTTCCCAGATAGTCAGTCAAGCCATCTGTTGAGCGCGGGAGCACTGTGTTTCCAGCCTATTGCAATAGTAATCCTAGTAGTTGATAACAAGAGATTAATTAACACAGCTTGTAGAATGGAGGAACAATCCTCAGCACTTAACAACATAAAAATAAGGGGTGATATGATTATTTATATTGTGCTAGTGCCCGAAACAGTATAGGCAATGCACACTTTTATAGGAAAACATAGCCTATATTCCATGAAGCCTGCAATCTGAAATATTGCTCATCTTACTCTTTCTTCTTTTCACTCTCTTTCAATTATTTTCTGCTAATTGTTTATTTCATTTTTTTTAATACAAAGGGTTGCATATGTTTTGTTACTGAACGTTTTACTTTCACATAACAGTTTATTTTTGATGTGACAGAAAAGACAAGGAAAATAGTGGTTTTGTTTTTAATTTTACCTGTTAATTATTTGAATTAATTATTGGTTTTGCTTCTCTTGTATAATATGGATTTTTAAAAACTGAATAAATAACATTTATTAAGAGAGAAAGTCACAGAAACTAAAACACTAGGTCCATCCTTTTGCCAGTAAAGAAGGGTAAGTTTTAAAACTTTTTTTTTTTTTCCAAAATCTGTTGTTCCCAGGAAAAGTCACAGGTTGTATTCAATAATAATGCACTGTGGACCTGATCCAAAACCTACTCAAGTCAATGGAAAGATCCTGTTCACCTGAATGGGCTTTGAATCAGACCCTATATCAGCCATTCACTTTTAAAAATCAGTCCCACATACATACATGTGCGTCAAATGTATACGTCAATTAAAGAAATCAGTCTAAAGTGTTTTTTCCCTCCTGAAATATGGGAATAAATTATTTTAGAGGAACAAAGGCAGTATATACCTCACTTCCACCATTTTATAAACTGGATTTTACTACTGAAGACATTAAGATCAATTTTCCATATCATATCATCTGCCATACAGAATGTTTAATCACCTTAGCTTGTCACTTCACTCTTCTGTATAACTCTTGATTTATGTAATGAGCTGTGTATTTTAATGTATAGAAATAGCATTTTCTTGTCATTCTGCCACATTCTCAGTATGCATTTCTGATTAAAAACGAAACTGGATTTCTCCATATATTAATTGTGTTCCTATTGCTGTTGTACTATATTACAAACTGCTTTAGGCTTCTCTTTTTTGGTGACATTTTCTGCTGGCTCACGGATATAATCTGAAACTTTTGTATTTCCTGACTAACTTCACAAAGATCCTAACTTAGAGAGTGAAAGGAAGCAGAGGAGAAATCATAAAATAACTAAAAATGTTTGAACAAAATCTAAGAAAATGGGCATACTTGCTTTTCAGAGAAACTGCATAACAGAAACATTCTTATTTATATGCACAGTTATCACAATTTTTAATTTAAATGCTACAAATATATGCCAATACAGAAAAAAATGATCATTTTTTTTTTTAGAGAGATTTGTCTAGGTGCAGCATCTTTCCCTGTGTCAGAGGAAATATTGTATTCATAATAATGCAATTCAATGGTGCTAATGCACATACTTAAAGTCAAGAACAAACTTAAGTATTATACTTAATCAAAGCCTCAGTGTGGTTCTTCAATAGGGCCCAAGTGGTGCATAAACCTTTAATTGAGCACAAGAATGAATTTCAGCCTATAAATTTGAATAGCAAAGCATGTACAAAGTATGGCAAAGAAAAAAGTTTCGGAAATGTATCAAGGACATGAAATGCTTAAACATTTTCTGATAGTTAATGTTAGATACAATTAGAAGTGGTCAGGAATTTTTCATCAAAATGTGTTTTTTGATGAAAAAGCAATTTCTGTAAAATTTAGATTTTTTCAGAAGGAAATTTCGATGTTGCCAATGTTTTTCAATTTCCTGATAGAAACATTAATCTGTATCCATCTGAGCTGCTGTGGTACCTCAGGGTGTTGTAATTCACAAGCCTCATGCCTCTTCTCCTCTATAGATTGGGCTACCTGGCTGGACTACATCTCCCATTAAGCAGCTTGGTCTCCTCTCTCATTGAACAACCCTGATGCACCATGGGAGATGTATTCCATCCAGAAAGCCTGGCTAATAGAGGAGAATAAGAGTGTGAGCACCTGAACTACAGCTCCCATGAGGTATCATGGGTATCATGAGGTATCATGGCAGCTCAGTATGATGCAGCTCTGTCAAACCTAATGAGTGAGGGGAGGAAAGGATGCCAGAACCGCCTGCACAATTCTTGTCGCTTGGGCAAAAAACAGCTATAGAACCAATCCCTGAACACACTAGTTTTCAATGATTTCTCCCTGCTATGGATACTGGGACCTTAGCCAGGTGAGTGCAGGGCCTTGAGTCTCTTCTGCAGTCGTCAGATGCAGACACTTGGGGAGAAAATTGTGTGTGGGGGGGGGGAGGAGAGGGCTGTCCTGTGACACTTGGGAAAATGAGTTGGGAGGGCGTGGTTCTAAATGTGGTATGTGTGGCTGCTACACACTGAGAATGAAAGTGATCTCATGCAGGTATAATATTTGCAAACTCATGGAAGACAGGAGAGACATGTTATTCTGTGTCTTAATGAGCACCAAAGGGCTTTTCAATCATGTGAAGCAAATGCTTTTATTACACAACATCTGCTGTTGATTGAGCTAACACAATTAAAGAACTCATCCTTTTTGCAGATCAACATAGGGCTTTAGCATTTAATCAGCCCTCACCCATGCAAACTCCCAGGAAAGTTGATGGGAGTTTGGCCAACAGTGTTACTCAGTCCTCACTCAAGCAGGGTCTTTACTCATGCTGTGTAGTAACCTATATTGTGAGTATACCTGTTGAAGTCAATGGGACTGCTCGTGGAGCGAGCAATAAATATGAGTAATGCTGACAGAATCTGGTCTAGATAAGGGCCATCAGAACTTGTCCACAGAGTTCAATATGTGGTAAAAACATATTCCCAGACCAACATTCCTTGCTTTCATCGGATTTAAAATAAATATTCATATCTAGTGTTATTTCATAAAGTAAGGAATGACATATAATAAATACAATTAGGGACCATGTAAGCTATTGAAAACATCATAAATAGCAGACATACGTCTTTATAACATCTGTATATGCAGCAGCTCAGCAACAATAAATAAACACAGAATCAGTATTAACATATCACATCTAGAGACAATAATAGGTAAAATCTAACAGTTATATTGCAAAGGTGAATTTCCTAGAAATATATTAATCTGCATTCCTTTGTTACAAATAAACAAATCTCACTTCCCCACTTAATCTAGGATATATTGTTTATACCCTGTCTATTTAGCAGACTGGTAATTTTCTACTTTATAACCAGTAAGATATGTATTGCTTAGTGTCTCAAAACTACTTTCAAGACAATTAATAATTGTTAGAGTGACAGATACTCATTAGGATTTGAGTGAGACTATCCTGTTATAACAAGTGCACTGGGGTTCCTCGCTGAGCCACTTCTTTAGGACATTCTTCGAATTGCAAAAATGTGTGCGTGCACCTGAATATGTGCTTGTGAAAGGGATGTTCATCTTTGTAACCCTGCAAAGTGAATAACTGAGGGACCTCTGAGCAGGATTGGTTTTATTGACGCAGTTTTATGCAGTCTGTTTGAATATATCAAGAAACTGTACATGTATTTTAGAGGAGCTGTAAAATATGTCCAGAGCAGAGGATGGTCACCGATAGCCATTAACATAATTTTTTTAAAAAATGAGAAACTCCTTCACGTTAACAAGCAAAATAATAGCTCGTATGTAGGAAATTCATCCCAATCCACAGCACCCCGTATGGCCTATCTACCACTTAAATAGTACACAGACCAAAAATAAATAAATAAAAAGCAGCAGCCTTCTGCATGTGGTGAATTTCACCCCTTATAAGGAGGCTTCAGGGCTTTTATATAACAGTAATAATCAAATGTGCAATTACCTATCAATTTATAACATTCACAATATTTGCTTTTTTTCTGGTGAGCATTTATGAAATAGTTGTATATTTTTAAATAATTTTATGAAGTTTTTTCTTAATTATTTAGATAAATGAATGAGTCTTTTGCCTTTTTTATGGCATTGGCACTATCCCTGGTAGCAAAGACAAAGACATTTCTCTACAACAAAAGTGATTATACTGAAATATCTTAAACAACGAGGAGTCCTTGTGGCACTTTAGAGACTAATAAATTTATTTGGGTATAATCTTTTGTGGGCTAAAACCCACTAAAGTGCCACAAGGACTCCTCGTTGTTTTTGCTGATACAGACTAACGCGGCTACCACTCTGAAATACCTTAGTTTAAAGACAGAAGAAAGAAATAGATCACATTACTTTTTCTTTTTAAGGCAGAACGGGGAGCAACGTGATGTAGTTTAGGTTGTGATTACAAGTTACAAGTGAGGCAAATACAATTCCTAAGATTACATTTTAAACAGAATTTTAATGAGAACCAAATGAACCTTGCTTTCTATATTTTTCACTTAGTTCAGTTTTGCCAGACTATTTTTATCTGTCTGGGAAAGCAGCAATGCTCACTAGGGGCAACTTATTTAAATCTGATGCAAAATGAAGAACTTCCATCTGAAAATTGAATGAGAGTATATACACTTCCTACATTAGATACTGTATCGTTTGATCCTCAGTTCTTTGGGAAACATCTTAGCCTACATAATCATAGCTTCCCAGAAATGAAAGGCTTTGGATCTAAAAACAATTCTGCTATTTCTTCAAGACAAACTTGAAAACTGACCTGGCTCAGCAAATATATTTTCTGAAAAAATGCAGAGAAAAAATAGGCAACAGCAAAGTCTAGCTTTCCTTTCGGAAGTATATAATACAACATATAAAGAGCACTGATTTTTTAAAAAAACATTTTTCACCCAGAAGGGGCTTATTTCAAAACCCATACATTTCACCAAAGAATCTTGACTTTTTCTCATTTTTCACAACAGTTTTCACAACATTTTAACTGATTTTTTTTTATCAGAAATGCTATAAAGATTGTTACCAATACTTTTTGTTTACAAAAAATGTTTACAAGTTTTTTGTTAAGATTTTCTTTTTTAAAATAACCATTTTTGTATTAATAAAACTGACCATCTTTATACCTTGTATTACTGACTTCAGGGTGGGGGTGGGGGTGGGGATGACTGTGAAACACTTTAAAATAAAGAAAGGGTCATTTTCAACCCTGCAACATGTAAACAACTCTGAAATGTCAATTTAAAAAAAAATCAAGCAACCCTAACTACAGTTTCTAGGAGGGAAATTATTAACCTAATCTATGCAGACCAGATCCTCAGCTGGAAAACTGTGCTGAAAGGGGAGATGAGGATTCCCCCTGAATCCTCAGCATAGAGATAACATAACTGGCTTTATGTCATCTGCTCTTCACCCTCCATGTGAAGGAATCCCGAGACAGGAAAGGTGCATGCCAGAGGTGGGAAAAGGCAGGGAGCAGTGCATCACACACTGCTTGATCTTCAACCAGTTCAGTGCTCCCGAGTGAACTGCTGCATCTGGCATAAATTAGAGTAACCCTAAAAAAAACCTCCCACTAAGTCCACTCCTCACAAAGGCATGGGTAGGAGGGAATCATGCCTCATTTGGTCAATATTTGCATGCACATGCACCTCAAGAGCAGACAAAGGATATTTACTCTAGAGCAAAATTTTAATATATTTACATAATTTCCACCTCCAAGATAGAAATCTAATTTTTCTATATGTTGTTCTGAAGACTTAGTAATATACCTGGATCGACGTTAGATCTTCAAAGTGCTGATTCCAAAACTATGTTTTATGTGTAAGATAGATTAAATATCTATCAAACAAAAATTAGTGAAAGTAACTGTCCTGTAAATGCAAAGTACAAAATAATATAGATTTTTAAAAAGCCTACAGAGAGCTAAGTAATGATAATAAATCATACAAGCTTTTCCTTTAGTAAAAAAACAAAAACAAAAAACAAAAAACACACAGCAACAAAAACCCTGTGATTTTTGAGATAGACCTTACCTAAGCTAATCATTTTGTAGGAAGATAAAGAGAAGGGACAAGGAAGAAGTAAAAATATATATATAGAAAGGGAACATAACTGAAGCAAGTGAAGACAGTGTCCAATTATAACAAAATGTTGTAAAAATAAACGAGACAGCCCCCAACTCCACAAAGGAATCAGTGTAGGCAGAAACTTGTACCTACATAGAGTCCTACTGAAGTCAGTCAAGCTCCACATGGGCACAAGAGTACATCTCTATGAATCTGATTGCAGGATAAACCCAGTTACATTTACACCCAGTTTAGGGTCCCTTTCCACTGCCAAAGTAGCATAAAGCAGCCTTAGATTATGTCTACACAGCCGTTGAGAAGTGTCATAATTCCTAGCTCATGTAGAGGTACATGCACTAACTCTGTTCAAACTAGCAGTGTGGCCACAGTGGTATGGGCAGTAACTCAGAGTAGCCATCCAAGTACATACCCAGAGGGTCAGGAGGGATTGTATTCGGGGCATCTAGCCCAAGCTGCCGCTTTTGGCACTGCGTTCACACTGCTATTTTGCTAGCTTGAGGTGAGCTAGTGTTCATCTACCCAAGCTGGAAATTACACCTCCCAGTTGCTGCATAGACATACCCTTTTAGTGTAAATGAGAATCAGGCCCACCTGTGTTCAAAGAGAGAGGATTTTCTGCTGGAATCTGATTTCTACCCCTACAATGTTTCCTGAACAACATTTCAATTTCAGCTTAACAGTTGAAAAAGCTGCAAACATTTTGTTTTTCTTCAAGGTCATGTGTTTTATTCCTGTGACATTTGGAAGGATTAATTGCTGATGACAGCTCTTTCCTCTCAGTGTAATAAACCACACCAAGATAGAATGTTCTAATTCACAAAAACAGTAATTTTAGCAAGAACAAGAAAAAAACAGACCATTTCAAAACAGACATATAATAGACTTGGATTTATAATTGGTTACTGAAATACACTTAAGTCCATTCCTATATCTTAAGCAAACATAATGCAATTTTTCATCTGACAATTGGATAGTAACAAAGGCTGACAATTACTTTCTAAATGTGAATTCTCTTACTTCTGAATACTAATCTTTGTGAAATTTCACTTTGCTATGTGGGCTGAACAACAGATTATATTTTTGTAAAGATATTCAGAAATCAGATTTCTGTTTCGTGGAAGTGACTATTGTCATATTACTTGCTACAAAATATATACTTTAGCACAAATTTGATTAGTACACCCTACATTTAAAAAAAGAAAAAACTCATCTGCACCAAAGAAGATTGATCACTGGCATCTTTTCTAGAGTTTATGCCTTGTATAGAAGCCCATGTCAGTCACAGATGATCTGCTCAGAAACACAGATCTATGCAGAATGCCAACTGCAACGCTCACTGAGGGATTACAACATATAAGGGAGCTTCAGCTGGCTCTTTTTGCTCCAAGAAACAAATCCTTAAGGCAAAGCTTTTCCCTGGATTCTCAATGCTGAAAAAATACAGAACTTGTGTGCTGAAGATAAAACTTAAAAACTATATGAAAAAGTGCTTACAAGTGCTACAAAATGTGTTGCTTTTTACCACATCCATTGCTTTGAAAAGGCAATAGCATAAAGTAACCCAACTACATAAAAATGATTATTACCAACTACTTATGTTTAAAATGAATCATCAGAGAGGAAGACAATGCATGTTTAAATTTGTCATATCTGCCTAACTCTTAAATTTTATTTCCTAAATTATAAGAAAACTAATTATGCAAAGAATGTAAATAAAATATTATAGGCTGATTGCACTAAAAATATACAAGTTATCAGCCAGAACAATGCAAAGACAGAATTCTGTACTTGTCACCTTTTCTTCCTCTGCCATCAACCCCCAAGATAGAGTCCACACAAATACCATTCATAACAAGGTTAAAGAAAAAAGAGCCAATTTACTCAATAGGAAATGGAAGTGCTGGTGGAAATGACCATTAATTTTAGCAGATTGAAGTACGATGAAAACTTAGTGAAGAGAGAACTTAGTGAATTAAGACAAGGTCTTTCAGCTTCCCATTAAAATCATTACCCAACATTCTCTTGATTAAGAAATGCATGCAAATGTACATAATTTTCAAACCTGATGTGAAGCTTATATACTGTTGCAATAAATACTCCACAATAAATTTTAAAGCTAAAGCCATGTACACATGTGGATGGTAATCAGGAATTATTTAAGAACACCTTACTAGATGCTCCAAAGCCCAAATCCCACCATTGAGGAAAAAGGCTGAGTGAGTTAAAAAAAAGATGACCAATGACCAGGTTTAGAGGGGAAATAAAGGCAGCTATGAAAAATATGATATGATAAATGGAATAAAGGGGAAGATAATAATGAATACAAATCAGAAGTTAGGAATTGTAGAAAATTGATAAGGGAAGCAAAAGGACATAAGGCGAAATATCTGGCCATTACAGTTAAGGATAATAAGAAGGAGTTTTTTGAGTGTATGAGAAACAGAAACAATCCTAACAAAGACATTGGTCCATTAACAGATGGAAATGGTATAATTATCAATAATATGCAGAAATGGCTCCAAAGGCAATCCTGGCAATTACAGGACAATTCCTTACAAGGCAAATTAGTTGAAATTATAGTAAAGAACAGAATCATCAGAAACATAGATGAACATAATATGTTGGGAAAGCAGCAACACAGCTTTTGTAAAGGGAAATCATGTCTCACCAACCTATTAGAGTTCTTTGAGTGTGTGAACAAGGATGTGGACAAGGGTGATCCAGTTGATACACTGTACTTGGACTTTGGCCATGTTTACACTATCGGCTAAATTGCCTCTGCTGTGATTGATGCACTGGTGTTGATCTAGCAGGTCTGATGAAGACACACTAATTCGATGGGACAGTGCTCTCCTGTTGACATCTGTACTCCACCTCCCTGAGAGGCAGAAGATATGGCAATGGGAGAGTGTCTCCCATCAACATAGGGTCGTGTAGACAATGCTGTAAATCAACCAAAGTTACGTAACTTATGTAACTGAACTAGCATAACTTAGACCAACTTATAGCATTAGTGTGTAGACCAGCCCTTTCAGAAAGCCTTGACAAGGTCCCTCATCAAAGACTCTTACACAAACTAATCAGTCATAGGATAAAAGGAAAGGCCCTCTCCTGGATCAGTAACTGGTTAAAAGATAGGAAACAGGATTGGAATAAATTTTCACAGTGGAAAGATGCAAATAGTGGGGACTTCCAAGGATCTATACTGGGATTATTCATAAGTGATCTTGAAAAAGGGGTGAACAATGAGGTGGTAAAATTTGCAGATGATACAAAATTACTCAGGATAGTTAAGTTCAAAGCTGACTGCAAAGAGTTACAAAAGGGATCTCAAAAACTGGATGATTGGGTGACAAAATGGCAGATGAAATTCAATGTTGATAAGTGCAAAATAACACACATTAGAAAAAATAATCCCAACAGAACACACAAAATGATGGAGTCTAAATTAGCTGTTACCAGTTAAGAAAGGGATCTTAGAGTCATCACGAATAGTTCTCTGAAAACATCCACCCAATGTGTACCGACAATACAAAAAACCCTAACAGAATGTTAAGAACCATTGGGAAAGGAATAGATAATATCATAATGCTACCATATAAATCCATGGTTCACCCTCAGTGAATATTGCATGAAGTTCTTGTCTCCCTATCCAAAAACAACAACAAAAAACAGATATAGAAGAATAGAAGAATTGGAAAAAATGTAGAAAAGGACAACAAAAATTACTAAAGGGATTGAACAGCTTCCAAGGGAGGAGATGATTAAAAAGACAGGAAGTATTCAGTTTAGAAAAGAGACAGCTAAGGGGGACATGATAGAGGTCTATAAAATCATGAATGGTATAGAGAAAATGAAGAGGGAAAAGTGATTTACTCTTTCGCATAATGTAAAAATCAGGGGTCACTCAATCAATCACCATCCGGTTTAAAACACACATAAGGAAGTACTTCATAGAACACATAGTCAACCTGTGGAACTTGTTGCCAGGGGATGTGGTGAAGGCCAAAAGTATAAATGATTCCAGAAAGAATTAGATACGTTCAGTGAGGATAGGTCCATCAGTGACTATTAACCAAGATGGTCAGGGATGCACCTCCATGCCCTGGGTGTCTCTAAAACTTCAACTGCCAGAACCTGGGACTGAATGATGGAATGGATCACTCAGAATTGCCCTGTTCTGTTAATTCCCTCTGAGACATCTGCCAGTGGCCATTGTCAGTGCCAGGATATTGGGCTAGATACTTGTCTGATCCAGTATGGCTGTATTTATGTTGTTATGTTCAATAAATATTCCTGTTCTCTGTTTGGAGGGGGAAAAAGATGATATAGTCTCATCATATGGGGATGATAACACTCTTTCTATTACACTGGTGTCTCTGGTAGATGTTAAACAGAAGCTACTAATGACAGATAGTTTAAATCAGCAGGTGCAGATAACTCGCATGCAAGAGTTTTAAGAGAGCTGACTGAGTAGCTTATTGGACCATTCAGGTTGATTTTCAATGAGTCATGGAGCACTGGGAAAGTTTCAGAACACTGGAAGAAAGCTAGTGTTGTACCATTTTTAAAAAAGGGTAAATGGGATGATCTAGGTAATTATAAGTCTGGCAGCCTGCCATCAATCCCAGGCAAGATAATGGAGTGGTAGTTACAGGACTCAATTAATAAAATATTGAGTAAGAGTAATGTAATTAATGCAAATCAACAGGGGTTTACAGAAAATACATTATGTCAAAGTAACTTGATATTTTGTTGATGAGATTACAAGTTTGGTTTGATAAAGCTAACAGTGTTGATGTAATATACTTAGACTTCAGTAAGGCATTTGACTTGGTACCTCATGACATTTTGATTAAAAACTAGAATATATAATTAACATGACACACATTAAATGGATTAAAAACTGTCTAAGTGGTAGGTGTCAAAATGTAATTTTTTTAACATGGAGAATAGTCATTTGTGTGTGGGTGTGTGTGTCTCAAAATGATTGTTTCTTGGCCCTACGCTATTTAACATTTTTATCAATGACTTGGAGGAAAACAAAATCATCACTGATGAAGTTTGCAGGTGACACAAAAATTGGGATATAATGGTAAATAATGAAGAAACTTCACAAATTCAGAGCAATCTAGATCACTTAGTGAACTGGGTGCAAGGAAACTATATGCATTTTAATATGGCTGAATGTAAATGTATACATTTAGGAACAAAGAATCTAGGCCATACATACAGGATGGGGGATTCCATCTTGGGAAGCAGTGACTCTGAAAATGATTTGAACATGAGATCCCAGTGTGATGCTGTGGTCAAAACAGCTCATGTGATCCTGGGATGCATAAACTGGAGAATCTCAAGTAACTGTAGCAAGGTTTTGTTACTGTATTTGGCACCGGCGTTACTGCTATTGGAATGTTGTGTCCAGTTCTGGTGCTCACAGTTCAAGAAGGATGTTGATAAAGTGGAGAGAGTCCAGAGAAGAGCCACAAGAATAACTAAAGGATTAGAAAACATGCCTTATAATAAGATACACAAAAGAGCTCAATCTATTTAGCTTAATGAAGAGAACGTGAAGAAGTGACTTGGTTACAATCTGTAAGCATCTATATGGGTAACAAATATTTAATAATGGGGTGTTCAGTCTAGCAGAGAAAGGAATAACATGATCCAATGGCTACAAGTTGAAGCTAGACAAATTCAGACTGGAAATAAGATGTAAATTTGTGACAGTGATGGTAATTGACCATTGGAACACTTTACCAAGTGTCATGGTGGATTCTCCATCACTGACAATTTTTAATCAAGATTTCACATTTTTCTAAAAGATCTTCTCTAGGAATTCTTTTGGGGAAGTTCTATGGACAATATTATGCAGGAGTTTATACTAGGTGATCACAATGGTCCCATCTGGCCTTGGCATCTATGAGTATTTAAGAACTGTTTATATGTTGAAAATATAAAAAGGATTTAAACGAAACTTTGAAATCTGATGCTCTCAGCCCATAATAAGAAAATAGCATTTGTATGTGTGGACTATTAATGGAAATCCACTACCAATTGACTCTTAAAGCCCAATCTTACAGGGGTATATTACTGAGTATTCAAATCAATGGGACTCCTCATGCAAATAATCACTATGTAAGAGCTTTGCAGGTCTGGGCCACTAGATTCTAATTGTTTAGGGGAGGAAACTTCACATTTGTGGTGCTGTAGAAATAGTACATAGTTATCCTCACAATCATAAGAAGATACACTAACGTATGTCGAAATTTCACATACAGTGAGAGATGAGTCACAAAACATTTGGAGATAAAATTCAGAAGTTTGACTTTTTATCCAAACCTCTTTGTCCTGGTAGTCAGAATGGGAATCTCGTAATATCATATTTTCTTGTAAAATAATTGGTGCTTCATGGTTTCAGCCAAGATAGAAATAGTGCAAGAACAGCTCTTCTTGTGATGTTTTGGTAATTTGGCTTCTGGGCCTGGACATAAGTAGAAAGGACTGCAAAAATGTATGCTTTAATACAGCAGACCAAACTCTAGCTTTTAAAGACATAGCCACAAGAGGATGGTACAGAAGGGCAATGCACTAGAGGCAGTTTCCAGAGGAATTCTGCCTCCATAGGAGAGATGCAGGCAGAATGATTCCAAGTGTAACAGGAGATGTGCTCCACAGTCATTGCTGCACCCAGCTGGTATGAAATGCAGCAGGGCTACGGTTTTGCCCACAAATCACTCCTTTCAGGTGGCACCTTGACTCTCCTGGTATTTGCATTCTGTGAGCACAAATACAGAGCTGGCTGCATACTGTGCAGCTACAGTAAAGAATGATTCCCTACATTAACTCTGGTGAAACCAGAATCGGCCTCAAAAGGCAAAGTCAAAGTTTGTATCCAGTAAGTTAGTAAGCTGCATGGGGTTGGACCCTTGCACCTGGCTAGAGGTCAGTGTACGCCTCCCGCTTTAGGCAGAATTATTTTAACAAAAATATATTTTCACTGTTGCATATGGTTTGCTCTATATAATGCTATTATTTCCTACTGGTCCTGCATTTTTTCAATCTCTTTTGCCTCCCATTTGAGATAGAGTGAATTGCAAGTAGAAGAGTTATTTCTGAAAATGGAAACCATTAGAATAAATTCATTGGTGATGCTTTTTACATTTGTTGCTATTCAGTTCCATTTGTAGTGAGTGGATTATTTACAACGCACAATTTAAACCAAAATGCACATAAATATTTTTGCATCTGTATTAACCTAATCTGAGCAACATTTATCAGGTTTTCTGGAAAACAAAAACAACAAACTATATTCTAAATGTGGCACTGTTTAGATGATGACAAATTCACATTTTAGAAGCTACAAGAATTGAAATACAGAAATTGATTTTTATTTACTAAAATTTCCTGTACAGGGACAAGTATGGTACTTGTTTACAGCTATCAAGCGCTTGAAGGATTTTCATATAGACACATACATTTAAATGTTCAGAAGTAGTTAGCTGAATGCTAACACTGTGAGAATGTTCTGCACAATGCTCAATTTCTTCAATGGGTAAGACTTCAACAAATAGTCAATCTACTGCATTATGTGGTCAATAGCAAATCTATCGTTTTCAACAGGGCTGAATTTCTGTTACCTTTTTAATTTAATGAAAGGCCTTAACAATAGAATGGATTTATTTTCCTACTTCATACATCTAATGGATTATATGTGAGGTAACTGAGCACTCCAGGTGTGCGTTAGTGTGTCACAATTAATAAGTGTTATCTCAGATCCCACAGATTAGTTATCGTAAGCATATAGCTAAAAAGTTGGCAATTACGAGAAAAAAAAATGATTGAAAAGGGGAAGAGAGGAGATGACAAGTTTTTTCATTGAATGTTGCATATTTCTCTTCTCTTACAAGAGTTGAAGGGTAAATCTGATGTAATCCCAACTGTATTTTAGACTTCACAAATCGACAAAAATTTAGACTGAGCTACTCACAAGCCATACATATGCAACAAGCTTTGCTTTTTATATTTTCATTATTCTGTCCTTTCATGACATTGTGCATTCAAATGACTGCAGCTGTCACAGAAAAATCAAGCTCCCTTAAATCTCGAACAAACCTGTTCAGTGCTAGATGAAAAACTACAATGACAATTTTAAAGAATATTCAGCTAGAAAACTCTAATGAATAGTTTTTTTTTCCTCATAACATGATTAATGGCTTAAGTCTTACAGGAAAGGAAAAAGGAGCTGGAGTGCTCTGGCCTGTGGTGACCATTCCATGGTCTGTCACAGAATAAATAAAAAGGGAAAGACCAATTAGATCTTTCCTCTCCCTGCTAATGCAGAGTTGTTCCCTGCAGTATATTCCCAAGGGTTTTGGCAAATCTAGTATCACATGAATCAAGTGAAAGAATTTCCATTATTCCTCTGAGGAGACTTTCCACACTCTGATAGACCTCTTTATTAGGGTTTCAGGTTGTTGTTTTTTTTGTTTTGTTTTGGGTGTTTTTTTGTTTATTTGGGGGGGGGGGTTGCACAATTTCATCCCATTACTCCTAACACCACCACTCAGGTAACCAGAAGAAATTCTTCCTTCTTGAGGTTTGCACTTGTAAAGTACTTGAATACTGGCATCATACCTCCTCTTAGTAGTCATCTAGCTAAACTACACATACCTTCACACACACAATCTTTCCTCAAAGTCATTCCATTTAGTTCCTTAATTGTTTCTGTTGTTGTTTCCTGGATTCCGCGAACTATGTTGACATCTTTTTGGTATTCGGGTGCTTGAAATGATACACACTGATTCACTTTAGAGTAATTTGTATTTAAGTACACTTTTCAGCTTTTATCATTTCTTCTTCGCTTTTTTTAGTCATCTCCCACAGCACAATCAGTAACATGAGCTCAATAATGCAGAAATGTATCCACCTAAGACTTTTTTCACCACATATGCTTCCCACATAAAACTGCCCAAGATAATTGTATTAACCCTTCTAACTTCTGAGGTTTAAATTGAAATATAATTCATTAGTCATCTGGTTAAAACTCTGTTAGAAGATCCCTTACCAGAATTTCTCTTCAGCTTAGATATAATATTAATCAGCACCAAAACTCTATTCTGGGTTTAATTCTACTCTTGTATTTATTTGACATGCTATTACATATATACAGTGCTATAAATTTTCTCCCTTTGTAACTGATTCACATCCAATTCCCTTGGGATCTGATAAAAGCAACTTTATGAAGTGGAATTCGGAAAAAAAAGTGATAGGAGAGGCGATACCTTCCCATTTTAAAAAGATGGAAAACAGACTTAAGGAATTACTTATTTTAATTTATTTCCAGCTAATGAAAACAAGTAAAAGAGAACCCTACAAAATCCACCAGTGAAGCTGCTGGAGTATCAGAAGATGCAGAATCCTTTACAGGTTTTTTCCCATCCCCCTCCTCTGATGATTTGTGAATCTGTCTGTACAAACTTCGGAATTCTGGTTGACACTATGAAATTATGAGGGTTACTATGAAAATTGATGTACCATGAATGCCATCATGAATTATCAGCCTGAATAGCATGTCTTCCTCAGACTGAGGACAATGGGAAGGTACTTAATGTTAATAACAGTGCTTTGAATAGACAATACAGATACTAAGTGGGTTTGCTCAAGATGAGAAAGTAGGACCAGTGGAAATTTACCAGGAGCAGAACAAATGAGGTCAAATGTTGAAAGGAGGTCACATAAATTAGAGATCCACACAGAAAGAGGAAGCATTGGGCAGGAGAGAGCAAGGTCACAGGAGCTAGGAAAGAAGAGTCCATGAGGGAAAAGCCACTCAGCATGTAACAACATCCATGAGGCAGGGGAAACCCTGCCTGGTTTCCTTCCTTCCTGGACATAGATGGTCCCCGAAGGACTCCCAAGCGAAGGGTGAACTTGTAAGAGGAACTTCAGTTAGGATGTTCACTGTTTTCTAAATGTGTACTCTCTTATGCTTTATATGATTCAGTAAAAGAGCAATGGTATTAGACTCAGGGCAAAGTGTGGGTGTGGGGGTTATATGTTTCACAACTACTCTGTGCTTCCAGAGAGACTAACTGTAAACCAGAAGCATCATACTTTGAACTGTTGTTCTGGGAAAAGATGTGTTTAAATACAGGGGAGTCCAGAGGGTCAGTACTGAGCCCAGAGAGGCCACACAGCTGGACAGTGGGTTCCAGTTCTCAGAATGGGCATTAGTCACAGAGTCTTTATTCTGAGAGAATGTATAGAGACCCCCAAGATTGGGGTAGAGGCTGGATGCCTTTCAGGCCCCAGGAAGCCAGATGTTTGGATCCCCATCACAAGCAGTTCAGTGGGTGATTATCAACAGGACATCTGACCACAGGTGTGCCACATCCCACTTCATCTTTTTCTCTCGTCAGTGTAATGGATTTTTTATTCAATAAATTCTAAATAGTTGAGGGTGGATGATACCTTGGTAGTCAAGTAATTTCTTTTTAAATCAAGACCATAGCAGGAGAGCTACATACATGGTAATGTAGATGATTTAGAGAATGAGGAGACGCCCTCCCTAAATCTCACCTAACAAGTATTTGTACCACAAGAAAATCTTTGCAAGCCATGAGAGACAAGGAATGCACCTCACCAGGGAGATCGTAGTGGGCCAACATTCCACTCACGTCTGTGACTTCACGTGCGCGCGCACACACACACACACGTATATAAATTAAATAATCAGAATCAGAATAATATATAATAAAATCAGATCAGTGACATCTGAGATGCAAGCATCCTTGAAAGAAATTAAAAAAAGATGCATAAGAACTTGCTGACCGAGTGGCTCAAGTTAAGGAAGGCTTGAACAGGCATCCAAACATACTAACTATGACTGTTGCTTATTACAGTAAACAAGATCACCTCTCTGTTACCTTTTCCTCTCCTTCCCCACTCCTGCAGTTTGTTTGTTGTATCCACCTGTTGTTATATGCTGAGATTGTAAACTCTTTGAGGCAGCACAAGTTTTATATTTTTAAATGTGCGTACAGTGCCTAGGACTAGGAGGCTTTGATCCCTGACTGGGGAATCTAGGGAATAGCACAATACAAATAAAAAAATAAGGATGCTAATAACTAACTCAGGTAGATAAGAGATTTCAGAGCAGCCCAAAGGGGAGACACCGCGACTGAGGTTTTTTCCCCTTTTTCACCTTGGAACTAGGAATTGGATCCTGCAAGGTTCTCAATGCTCTAAAATCCCACTTAGTTCACCCCATCATCAACTTAACCTCAGCAAAGCAAAATCAGAACTCATCTTCACTCGAAACCTTCCTTCCCTGTCCTGTCTCCACAGCAGATAATGCCTTGTTTCTTCACCTTCCCCAGGTTCACAAGCTTACAGCCATACTTGATTTTTTTCTCTCTTATTTACCCCGTACATATGGGTTTTTGTTAAATCCTGGAACTTCTTCCTTCACAACATTGCTAAAATATATCTTTTGCTTTCCCCCCTTCCTCCCAAAACCCTTTGAAACTCTTCAGTTACTACAGCCTCTTTTTCTCTGTAGTCTTTGTAACACTTGCCTCACTGCTTCCTCTTGATCTATCCAAAATGAGGTTGCCAACTTCACCTTCTGTAACTGTTGTTCTGACACATCTCTCTCACACATACGCGCTTCCCTTTATAAGTCCCGTTCTGCATCATTTTCAACTCCCTCATCCTTACTTACAAGGTTCTGTACAGCTCTGAATCCTATCTACAGCTAATCATTGGAGACCCATCAGATATCTCTTTGGATTATTCAATCCGCCAGCAATGCACCTCTCTCCATACCCCTATATTATCCTTCTCCCATAAGCACCTCCCCTTCCCTTCTCCCACGATGCCCCTTCACCTCCTTGGTCCTGCATTCTCAACAAGCTCTCTTGATATCTTCAAATGCCTCCTCTAAACTCACTTTCCACCTAGTCCCTCAAAAGATCCTTTGATTCCATTTAAACAATAAAATACTGTACTTAAATTTGCTAAAAAAAATCTATTAACTAACATGATGCTTACTATAACAGAGCATCCCCATAAGCTTATATTCCTTTACCCCTCCCTCTACCCCCATTGGTTTGTATGCCACTCAATGTTATGTGTAAACATGATTAATTTAGAGTGTAAGCTTTCCAGAACTGTGACTTTGAGTTTGGCTTTGAAAAATGCATCACACTGCTAAGGTGCTATGTTAAATAATAATAGTAAACATTAGAAAACTCACTATAATTTTCTTATGTTTTGGCCCAGAAAACAGTAGATTGTGAACATCTAATAGCTATTCTGGCTTCCTCACATGAAAGATAAAGCATCAGATTTCTAAATTTTTAGCCTAAGACAGTGGGTGTCTTGTAAAGTGAGCTTCCCTTCATTTTACAGCAATAAACTGAAATTTAACTCAAGCTGGCCACCTGAAGGTTTTTTAAATTCTGTACCAACAGTCCTTTGCTGATCCAGCCAAGAGGTGTAGTCAGAGTTAGGCCTCTTAGCAGGCCAGTTTTCCTGAGCTAAGATGGCAAAGTAAGAAGTATTTCCCTTTGTCCTAGCTGCACTTAGAAGTGCCCCCCAGAAAAAACAGCCAGCCCTTTGTATCTTGCCAGCTGTGCCCTGATTGGCTTCTGCCTCCTCCCAGCCCTTCTAGCTGCTGGAGGGCCAATTAGTGTTGGTTCCTTGAGTAGCTGACGCTGAGTGGCCTCTCTAGGCAGGTATTGGAGGTCTGAACTTGCTGCTCTTTTTCTCCAAAAGGACACTTTCCATTGAAGTGCAACAAGGAGGTAGGGCCTCCTGCAGGTGTAGGGTGAACAGACAGCAAATGTGAAAAATCGGGACGGGGTGGGGGGTGATAGGAGCCTATATAAGAAAAAGACCCCAAAATCGGGACTGTCCCTATAAAATCGGGACATCTGGTCTCCCTAAGCAGGTTGCAGCTAATGGCTGGTACACGCCATCACACCAAGAAAAAGAGATCTATAAGGAATAAGCTCTTAACCTATATTTGGGTTTGTTTGTTCCAGCCTGTATAAAGATCTAGGCAATGGACATTTCAATCCTTCCATACTTTCATTATTTATGTGTAGCATAACTATTTCATAAAATAGTACATTTTGAAATTTACTAAACCTGAGATTGTGAGCGTTTCAAAAAATAACAGAAAATTAATGTAGAGCATAAGCAAACAGGATACTAGTTCACTTAAAGGGAACTTGCTAAAAGCATCATAAAACTATAGTTGTGGCATAAAAAATGGACGGTAGTGAACAATACAGTACTTTTATTAAAGCAGCAAACCAAGAATGCTCAAAAACTTAGGCCATCTACATGTTGAATGCAAATGTGTTGATTCAATCTCTATGAAGTCAAACAGTTTTCTCTTTCAATCATATTATCACTTAAAAGACCTTTTACCTCACTAGGGAGGTGTGATTGAATGGATGCTAAGACCTAAATCAGATTTCCCCTCCGGAAAAGTGCAATTTAAGTTAATAGTTCAGGCTCCAGAAGGGACAGACTGTGAAAGATCCATTACTCAGTAAGGAAGTTTATTGGCCATTTTACAATTCTGTTGGTACTAATGATAGCACAGACACTACCTTTGCTGAACCACTGCATTCAGTTTTTAGTAATGATGAAGGAACACATTTGAGTACATTTGTAAATTTTTTCAACCAACCGTGTGCAGCTTTTGAAATGTATCTTAATGTCTGGGATAAGTGAATCCTTTTTATATTTTTGAGAGGATCAAAGCTTTGGGATGGTAAAATATAGACTAATCAACACACCTGAAAACAATCCAAATTGTGTACTGAGTGCCTAAGGAGTGATTTTCCATGGTGAGTGGTGTCAGAATGGAATTGCAGGATGGGTAAGTGGCAATAAGAAGTGCTGTGAGATATGGGCTGGTAGGAGGCGACCTCTAAGGGTAAGTCTACACTGCAGCTTGGAATGTGCTTCCCAACACAGGCAGACTCTGTTCAAGCTCTGTTCAAGACACTGCTACAGGGATGGTGACTCAGACTAGCAACCCAGACCCCTTGGGTACATACTGAAGCAGCTACCCTGAGTTTCCACAGCCACTAACTCAACTATTTTTAGTGCACTAGCTCAAGCAAAACTAGTGTGTGCGTCTATGTACCTGTTTTGGGAAGGATGCTGCAAGCTACAGTGTAGACATACCCTAAAAAGTAAGAGTGGCCTAGAGTAAGGACTGGAACTATAGAGAAAGGAGAAGAGAAAAATGAAGAAGCCCTGGACAGAGAAGGAGTGGACTTTTAGGGGGAAATTTTAAGCCCAAATAGCTAGGCTGAGTATTGGGCATTTGTGAAGGGATGGGCGGGGAGTGCGTGAGGCTGCAGAGGAACACTGTGAAAGTTATTTTAGCCCCATTGCTGAAGTATTCTTATAGATGCCCAATATGACCCTATAACAGGGAGACTTGGATTATCTGTGTGGTGGAGGCTCATCTGGTTCTTCCCCTGCCCTTTGCTCAACCCACTGTGTGTTTCCACTATCTGCTTCTTGTATACCACCAGGCAAACAGACTGCACAGATGTAGATGCCACCCCATGAGTGGGGATGCATGTTCCCTTGGCCCCTAGAATCCAACTCCCTCACTTGCTTAGCAGAACCATGTAGGTTCTGCTGAAAGGGGGATTCCATAGCCACAGAAGTAGGACTTGGATTTACTCCACAGAGAGAGAACCTGAAAGAAGACTGAAAAATTGTCCCCAATAAAGGGAAAGAGACCTAATAGCAGAGAGAGATCAATGAAAATATCTGAAAGGAGAAGAGGAGTCTTTGGAGCAGACAGGCTGCATAGAGAAGGAAGGAAAGAAAAAGACAAGTGAAATCCTCAGAGATCTCTTCTGGAAGATCTGTCCAATTAAAGGTGCCTGGATCTATTCAAGTTTGACAATGATTTTCCCTCTCTACTGGAGCAGAACAAGTGCCAAAAAAGAAATTGCTTTTGGCGGCTACCCCAGTTCTAAAACATAAAGTTCACTATTGTCTAAGACGAGGTCCTGCCCTGATGACTTGGTTTATCTACTAACAGACACTGACCCAGACAGATACATTGCAATGGGGAAAAAATCTGACAACATTTTATGCATTCCTATAATTAAATACCCTTTGGACAGAGCATACTCAACTGTAAGGCCCACCAATGCCTGAGATAGAATATCACCAATAGGTTAGATCATTTGACCCTGAATTACTAGACAGGCAGTTAGAATCATGCATTTTGTTCTCAGTTCAAATGCATTTATATGTAGCTGCTTAAGGAGTCAAAAACAATGAATCATCAAATCTCTTGCATTGGCTCCTTAGCCAAACTCTGAATATCACCAAAGGTGAAGGTTACAAAAAAATAATAATGGCCCTGGTACACATTGAAAGGTATAACCAACCCTGACAAAATAAATAAATAATCTTTTCTGGCACCAATAATTCCACCTCTGAAGAGTTTGCTCAAACTCATTGCTAAAGCAGCTGTTTGATTTACAGTCAATCTGTCACAAGATTTGTGACTTTAATTTTTCTCTCTATTCTTTTTAAATATACCGTAGATACCCACAGACATATCTAGGCAGTTAATCATACTATTAGATGAGCACTTTGCGATGACTTTATCCCATTCCATGTTTATCTGACTGAGCAATAAAGCATGACATAAACACATGATCCGGGCATGCAAGACTTAAGGTCAAGTGTCTTCAAACAATGAAGAAGTTCACATTCTGCCAATTAAGTTTATGATGCCATTAATTGATAATGACTCTTTACAAGTCCAAAATAATGCTAAGTACTTAAGTTTTAAACACAAAATTTATGTTAAAACATGTTTTTTTATGTCAGTTCAAACCACCCAATTAAACACATCTCAGGTCATTAACTTTAGAAATAAAGGAAGATCTGATCAAAAGTACTAGCTATGTATACTGCTGCAAAATGCTTACATTTCCCTTGGTATATAAAACCCATCCTAGTGATGCAGATGGAATATTTTCCATTCTGGCAAGATAGCTACAGCTCTAACAGCAATAAAATATTTTCCCACATGAATCAATGGGTAAAAAATATCTACTGAAAGGGATTTTTTTTTTCAATTAGAGACCCCAAAACTAGTGCTTCCTTGAACATATCTGTTTATGGATGTAAAACAAACACACAAAACCCACCAAATATAATCTCTGCTTTTTGTAAAGATCCATATTATCTTACTAATGCAGTTTGGAAAATCTAATTCCATGCACAATGAGTTTCTTTCCCTGGTGAGATCATATAACAGTTTTACATATTGAGCTGTAAAGATGAGCTAATGCAAAAAGGTAGGCAATAAAAGACATCCTGGTTTCTTGTATAATCAAACGAGCAACATACAGTTCCTCATATCATCTACAGCCAAATCATTTAGTCAATTAATTTGAATTCTTTATTTATGTTACTATTCAAAAACTGAGTGTGAAGGACAACATGCTTAAAACATCAGCTTGAGATAAACTGCACAAGATGGAGCACTTATGTTGATGCAAGAGCTTCAGTTATGAAAAAAACTATCTTCTTTGTAGAATTAGTACAGTATTACACTTACCTGACTGGAAAGAATAACTGTCATTTCAAAAGATGTATTAGTGATTTATTTTTGAAATTCTTAGAAAGGGAATGAGCCAGATATGTTTTAGTTATAGGCTAAAGTAGAACACTATACTGTAACATTATATGTACAAAAACTACATTAAAATATGTTAAGGTTGCAAACTCAAGCACTCAGAAGTTAGGAAATGCCTGTATTAAGGTTGCCCATGTAACCTTAATGCAGCCCTCTTGTTCATATCCATTTTATATGGTCTTAAATTAGATAATTAAATAAGAACCTTTAGACTGACCCCCACAGACCTCTACCACTTTAGGGTATGTCTACACTGTAAAGAAAAACTCGCAACACCAAATCTCAGAGCCCAGATCAATTGACTCAGGCTCATGGGGCTCAGGCTGCAGGGCTAAAAATAGGAGTAAACATTTGGGCTGAGGCTAGGGTCTGGGCTCTGAAACCCGACGAGAGGGGAGGGTCTCGGAACCCAGGGTCCAGGCCGAGCGAGAACGTCTGCACTGCTATTTTTAGCCTCAGCCCAAGACCAAGTCAATTGACCTGGGCTGTTAGTTCTTCTTTGCAGTGTCTTTGCAGTAGCCTCAGCTAACAGAGCAACCCATTGCAGTGGTCTGTTGTCATCCTCTATGTTGGCCTCTATTCATCCCTATCTTTTAACTTCTTTAACCCCTACTCCTCACCAACCTCAGCCATCTGAGGAATTCCATTCCAGACAGATTGCCTTGCCTTCTCAGTGCCTGGGTGCTAGCAGAGGGAGCACTGAGAGCACAGTCTCCCTTCTCTTCGTTCTTATACTGGGTGTCACAGCAGTCCCTGGCTCGTGGAAGATGCAATTCAAAGGAAATTCCTGCTTTTCCCCTACAGCCCTGGGCTGGATCATTCTTAGTAGATGGAATATTTAGAAAATTTAGCTGTCAAATTGTAAGTTTCTACTGACTGTGTGAAATCAATTTTTCAGAGATTCATAATTGGGTCAAATTTAAGTAGATTTTTACAGTGGTAGTAAAAGGCACCTCCCTGATCCCCATCAAATTAAGTCCCTTGTCCAAGGCTTTGCGGTGTTACAGGTTCTCAATTAAATAGTTGTAACAATATTTCTACATGGGCAAAACAATATATTTTTCCCTAACTTTGTCCTGAAAAATGTATGAACTCTTTTTGAAAAAATATCAGTTTATGGCAGACACCCAGCATGGGAAATTTCAGCCAAAAAGAAGAAGAAGAAGAAGAAGATGATTTGGCAAAATTATAAAAAACTGAAAAAAGGGGCAGTTTAATGGAGATTATTGAGCGGGCAACACTACCTATCAAAGTTAATAAATGATCATATGAAGCCTGGAGAAGACAAATGCACATTTTGAATGGGGAATTACTGAATGTTTAGAAATAATAAATAATTTAGAATCGAAAATTTTCCTTGTTTCTTCTTCTACCACCCACTAAATAAATAATTGAATATCAATGTAATCAGTAACAGGAAAATATCAGTTTTCAATCACATAATTGCTTTGACAGTTGACTAATTCTTCTGCTCCTCATGATGCCACTAGACAGCTGCAAGTAACTACCACCACCCTTAGTAATCTGTTATTTTATGTGTTCCAATACCATTTTGTAACAGGGATAATAGCATTTTTTTTTCTCACAGAGATATTATGAGGCTTAGATCATTAACGGTTGCAAAGTGCTTTGAGATCATCTGATGGAAGGAGACATAAAAGTACAAAGTGTTATTATTTGAAAAGCATTACAGGCTGCATGCTAAGTGTCCATTTGCATGCTCAGTTTAAGTGCCCAGTTATGAAAATTGGCCCATCGGTGCTACTAGTAAACAATTCACACCAATTATGATTCAGCAGTATTAGCAGGGGGCCAAACTAACCTAAATTTAATATGCTATTAAATACAGTTCTGAAACTGTACTACAACATTTCATAGTTTCCTCAATCCTGTTAATATTGTAGCCATATTCTCAGCGATCTCCCGTTCCCACTTCATATTACTAATCTCATTTCATGTGTTATAGACACTCCCACCATGCTTTAGCCTGGTCCAAAACCCCTGTTTCAGTGCCACTGCAATGTTTGCTATGCATTCCTGTGGGTCAAGTGCAATTTCATTGTATAGTACTCAGACTTCACGGAAGAAGTGGGTCAAACTCAGAGGTTATTCTAAGTCGCTGTATATTAAACCTTCTATCAACCGCTGGAGTGTGTAAATTACACTAATCTAGGCTCAAATTCTGTTAGTCTTCTAAACTCAGCCCCACTGACTGATGTGTAACTTACACTTAGGGTTGGCACCTGTAAGGTACAAAAAACGGGGACATCCAGTATGATCCTGAGCCCATAAAATTGGACAGCTGGCAGTCAGTGTGTTCTGAACACCCTTACAGATTTCCCAAAACAGCTACCTCAAAAAAGAAACCATCATGAGAAAACTTTGACAGGGGCAACCCTATTTACACCCCTTTATGCATCACATCAGAGTTTGTTGCAGTGAGCATGAGTCAAAACTGGTGCAACTGGAACGCTAAGGGTCCATGACAGGAATGCAGCAGGAAAAAACAATTAACAGGAGGATTCAAGTAGGTGCATTTTAAAATAGGTCATCCCCTATGCTCTTGTTTACACTAGGAAAATGAGCACCGGTTTTCCAGCAATGGTGCCACTGCACTGAAACTACCAATGGTGTAAAGGCCAGTGTACATAAAGCTTAGGTGATTTTACACTGGGTCATAAAAATCTGGTTCTCAGAGGGCAATGGAAGATACTAGTAAAAATATGTGATAGCCCTTTTTCCACTAGCAATGGTGCAGCTACACTACTTTAACTTCCAGCTGAGTGACAAAGTTGGCTACAAATATGATTTTCCTAGTGTACACAAGAGGGTAAGGGATGGCCAATTTTAAAATGCACCTACTTGCATATCTTAGTTAATATACAGTTAATAACTGTGCAGCTAACACTACTTGTCCTCTGGGCATTTGATCCCCTCCTGAGGCAAGGTAAAATAACTGCTCAGACCTTCCCACAATGCACCAAAGCCAACTTGGTTAGGAAGCATGATAGATGTGGATGAACAAACACCACTGACACTTGTTTATGTTGCGAATTAGCTGCTGTGTGGACACAGATCATCTGTTTGTTGTGATTACGTAGATGAGGAGGTGACCGTCTAAATTATCTAGTTATTTTACATAAAAGAGTGTTTACAGCATAGATGTGGCCTCAGAGTCCCCAACTGGGAGTCCTACTTGTAGTAGGAGACAGAGGGGCAGGTCTCTCGCGTAGGGCTGGTTGAAAAATTTCCATCTAACTTTTTTTATTTGAAGAAAAATTAAGTTATCAATAAAATCAATGTTTTTGCGGAAGTTAGATGTTTTCCTCAAAAATTTGGATTTGTCATTGGAAAACCAAAAACACAAACACTGAAAATTATCAGCCAAAACGTGGTTATTTTATTTTACTTTTTTGTTTTCTCTAGTTTTCAGGCTAAAATTAGTGGATTTTCTGTTGCCTTGCCTTTTTTAAAAATTATGAGCAGTCCAATTTTCAGCAAGAGAAAGAAACACACACACACACAAAATTTTCTGACCCACTTTATTTTTGAGTTTTATTCCCAGGATATGTGTGCACCACAGTGACGTCAGCATAGCTACAGCACTGCACCTGCGTCACTGTAGCAGTGTACTGTAGATGCTTCCTACATCGACAGAAGGAGTTTTTCTGTCTAATCCACCTCTCTGGAAGATGGTAGTTAACTTGCTGGAAGAATTCTTCCATCATGAGAACATAAGAACGTCTCTACTGGGTCAAACCAAAGGTCCATCTAGCTCAGTATCCTATCTTCTGACAGTGGCCAATGCCAGGTGCCCCAGAGAGAATGAACAGAACAGATAATCAAGTAATCCATTTCCTGTTGCTCATTCCCAGCTTCTGGCAAGCAGAGGCTAGGGACACCATTCCTGCCCATCCTGGCTAATAGCCATTGATTGACCTTTTCTCCATGAATTTATCTAGTTCTTTTTTGAGTTCCACAGGTTGACTGTGTGTTGTGTGAAAAAATACTTCCTTTTGTTTGTTTTAAACCTGCTGCCAATTAATTTCATTTGGTAACCCCTAGTTCTTGTGTTATGAGAAAGAGCAAATAACTTTTATTTACTTTCTCCACACCAGTCATGATTTTATAGACCTCTATCTTATTTCCCCTTAGTCGTCTCTTTTCCAAGCTGAAAAGACTTTTCCATGTCTTATTAATCTCTCCTCATACGGCAGCCATTCCATACCCCTAATCATTTTTGCTGCCCTTTTCTGAACCTTTTCCAATTCCAATATATCTTTTTTGAGATGGGGTGACCACATCTGCACGCAGTATTCAAGATGATTCTACAGTGAGGGTTAGGTTGACCTAACTAAGTTGCAAGGGCACCAAATTTTCACAGCCCTGAGTGATGAAGCTAGATCAATCTACTTTTTAGGTGTAGACCAGGTTCCAGTTCTAACACTGCTTTTTTGCAATAATTTGGAAATCACTTAATGTCTCTGTCTCCTTTCACTCTTCTGTCAAATGCACATACTAATATTTGTGATGTGAAGCTTATTGTTTTTAAAGCATTTCAACATTTACCAAGAAATGGACTATCTATTATTAATAGAAAGATTTTATTATAATAGTTAGTATATTAACAATTGTCAGGGTGGATTTTTTTTAAGCTGTATTTTTCCTTTAAAAGATGTCAGATGTGTTCAGAGTGATAGATATATCATTTATGCAGTTATAAATAAAAACAAAGATAATAAAAATAAATAAAAAACATACAAAGCCACCATGAAGCGCTGAATTGTCTAAATCATACTATAGGAGATTCTGGTTCATTAAAGAGGGAATGCAATTTTATATTTTTTCACCTCTTAAATAAAATAGGGTGTGTAATGCCATGACATTTCCGCTAACAGTTTGGTCTTTAGAACAGTTGTCTTCATATGCTCATATGCAAATTCTTGGGCAACAGATCAAGTTACACAATACCATTGTGACATGTTTGGATGGGGGTTTGAGGGGGCGTCAAAATCATGTATAAGCATAAAAAAAACCCAGCCTATTGAATCTATTGGAGGACACTGGTGTGTGTATATATATATACACAGAGAGAGAGAGAGTCAGTCATCCCACTCTACATTCTCCATAAACATCTGCAAATCTATGCAGCTGCTTCACAGTGTCTTCTAATAGTGGAACAGCTACACTATGCATTCAGCAACTGCATAGTCTGTGGTACCATAAGATGATGATGTTGGAAAGAACATCATTAGCCCCAGTCTTTTGGCTACATCATTTTCCCTGTTTCACAAGAGTCTTTCCAAAATATTGCCTCTTCCATTGGCTAAAAGCCATTTCCATTCCAGGAATCTGTATCTAGTTGTTGTATGTTTCTAGCAATGCAATGCCATTTCTAGATGAGAGTCTTTTGGAAATGCCTCCCTATCTGGAGGTTAACAGGGGTTATACACTGTATTTGAAATGTTCCTGCGTTTTTGCATGGTACACAAAACTTCTCTATAAATCATACTCTCTTAAATTCTCACCATCATATCAAAGGAAGAGAGAAAATCACTTCATTTCAGTGCAGCTTTTTAGCAGAAGTTATTTAAAATTCTAGCTCAATTATAAATAATAGTTATTGTTATACATTTACATCACATTATGGAGAGATAGCATGTGCATAGACCTCTCCTTAATATTGATAAATAGGTCTCGTTCACAATTGCTGAAGTCAGCAGCACCTATTGCTGAAAAAAAAAACAGCTGACTCTGTGCACTCTGTAAAACCTTGTCTTGTAGATATGCTTTATCTTGCTAATTTATTAATCAATTCTTCCCAGCTTTTTTCAAAAACTCTGCTAAGTAACTAAGCAGCAAAATACCATTTTTATGAAATACTAGTAACTGAACATGTAGATATTTCCACACTCAGCCACAAGCAGTAGTGGCTAAGTACAGCTGTGAAACAAAATTTTAACCCTTTTATAACTCTCAGGTTGGTCGATCCAGAACTGGCCCCAGAGGAAACAGGGTTTCAGGCAAATTCCATACACTACATAGCACATTTAGAGACTGTAGTGTAGGGGTATACATCTGGGCACATCAGGAGGGTTTATTGAGCTAGAAATCCTGGCATGGAGCAAAATGAGATGCCAAAGTTCATTTTCAAAGATTGTGGGAAACTTCTGGTGGGTAATAAGGCCGGATGGCATATTGGTAGAGGGTGCTGACAAAACAGAGCTTCCTAATGTGAGGATCTGTGTGCCACACTTCTCCTTTATCCAAGGGTTTTCTGACTATAATATGCTAGTACTTAACATGGTGATTAAAAGGTGTGAAATATTCAATTAAAAATGTAATACATTCTTGGTTGCCATGCACTTTATGGAGTCCTTTGCATCAGGGAAAAGTAAATGCAAAATGGGTGTTAAGAGATATAATTATTGTTTGCTAGCATTCTCGACCACCTTTTCACTAGTGACATAGTACATATATTTTTTGCAAAGAGTTGAGCCTGTTTATACAGAACAGGAAGAAAAAAATGTATTTATGTGGATTATTAGTATAGGATCATTTTAAAAGAATAGGGGAAAATATGAAAAAAAATATATATAAAAACCAGTTTGTAAAAGTGTGGAAAGAGGAAGATGAATATAATTAAATAGAAGCATATGGTAACAAAGACAACAAATATCAAACTCTTTTTTGACGTTATGAAAATATAATTTGTTCTATTCCTAGTATGTGAAGCTAGAAATGAATAAAATACAGTATGTTGTCACAGCCGCTTCACTTTTAGAACTTTGTCACAACCAGGAGTAGTCAATTCAAGCATAACCACATGCGTTTTTCTCAGATCACTACACAGTCATAGTAATGATGGGTGATTCTGCTAACAGAAATAAAGCTTCCTTTTCAAGTGAACTTGTACAAGCTTGTCTATTGCTTTTCTGAGAGAATTTCTTGTATGCTAACACTTTATCGCCTCCTATTACACTTTTATCAAATGCTGATGTTTTAGGTCAGTGCTTTTAATGCTTTATACAGTTTTCACAGAAAAAAAAAAACCCATTGAGTCAACAATCTTACCAAAGTACTGTGGGAAAGTAATAATGCTTAAGGTCTATTTTTTAGAGTTTTAAAGAGTTTCAAGTTTGTGACACAAAGGCTAGCAAGAAAGTGTGTTTAACTCCCCAGTTTGTGGTTGCTAGCATAGATGCTCACAGAATCCGAAATTCTTTTTAAAAATCATCAGGGCCTCACTATATAAAATATGGCATGTTCTGAATGAGAGTTTACATAAAAAAAGAGGCTATCCAAAGTGAAAAGCAAAGCTGGTTCAAATCATTATCAATTAGAACATTAGATATACTGCTTATGTTTTAGGGGAAGAGTCCATTTGAAATAAAATATAGTAGAGATGCTTTAAGTGCTCACTTATTTTGATTTCAGTTACAAATATCAACCAGTAGGGAGGTGACCCATGGACATGATTCCCCAAAAACATTTTGACAAAGCATAGATAAGCACAAGAACAAAATGAATCCATTAGGATTGGAAAGGGGAGCGGGGAGTTAAAAACAAAGCCTTTGCAACTGAATTTGGCAGAGAGGAAAAGCATCTTCAGAAGACAAAGAGCTTGTCCTGAAACCACATATGAGAGAAAATTTGGTGGCAGTTTTGTGAATAAAGGGTGCTGTACTGAGCTGATGCTGCTATTCATATTCATTTCTGTTCAAAGCTATACTGGCAAGAACTGTTCTTTGTGTAAATAATAGTAGATTAGGCTATTTAATAATCCAATGTTTGCTATCCAATAATTTTCTTTCCTGAAAAAATAACCCACTTCTCAAGTCTAATTCTCTGCTGATCACCACTTACAGATATAACAGTATCAGACATGGGTGGTTCTTCACAGATGCCTGTGGCTTTACGGGCTGTCTCAAAGTTCACTCAATCTGGAGAATGAGAATGCCATGTAATAGCAGAGCAATATTGTTATTGAGAAGCTGTTCCCAGCCTTCTCTGGCCTGGCAGCCAATTCTCATTGCCTTTCAAAGCACCATAGCTCCAGGATTGTGAATGAATGGCAACCTGTCTAATTGCTGACCACACTGAACATAAACATGACATCCCATTATAATTGGACAATGGCTATTCCATTACTGGCTGGCCTGGTTTCAATTAAATTCTGCTCTTGGCTACTTTTGCAATAAAATAGAGTGACTCCTACAAGCCACACCCAACTTTGAGACTCACTAGCCTTTTTCATTGGCTTGTACTGCAAGAAAAGGGCAAGCATGATTATTCATGTTGACAGAAGTCAACTGGAATTTATATGATTGGGCGTCCTGCGATGATAATTGATTTTGCACTCCAGTGAAAGGGTTAGCTGGATTTTCCTTCTCTTAGTATCATTAGGCTTTGCCAAGGAAATTGAGTTGTGTTCCTTTCTGACACAACATATCCTCACAGATTAGACTGGCACCTCTCAAAAGAATTAAATGCCCCAAAGCTTTGTTAATGCAAAGTTAAAGGTGCCTCTCAGTGATTTATGGCTTTCCAGAAAATTAAGTTCCACTATATTCAAACCTCTGAAAACCAGGAAATGAAGGGTTAAGCTAGACACTGCCCCAGCAGCACAATCTTAACTCTGCCCCCAGGAGCTGGAAATAGACACTGGGACAGATTCAGTATGGGTGGTGCCATATAAGGCAGACATGAAGGATGACTAAGAGGATGTGCCATTGTTTGTGTTGTGTAGTATTCTATAGATTTGAATTCCAGCAGTTATCTGCATGCACTCCAGCTGCATTCACTCTGTTAGGTGTAGCTGTACTGAATTGTGGAGGGATTAGTTGGAACAGGTTGGAAGAGTTGTCACTGTGATATGAGGAGAGATGCTTGTGTACTTTGAAGGATCAAGCATGACTTATTTCAACACAGAGTTCTGTAAGATGTTTCAGTAGTAGTGCACAGGAGTCTTACTGTCATATGGATTGTCAGCGGAATGGTGGTATCCATGAGAGTGGTCTCTGAGGCTTAGTGAGGAGTAAGTGACAGCATCATCTCAGAAGAACAAGAATGAAAGGGTGATATATTTAGCAAGTCTCAGATTGTTTGTGTGGAATGGTCTGAGTGTTTGAGTGAAGGCAGCTTCTGTTCATTCTCCCCGACCTAAAACTGAGTTTTGCCTGAGCAAAGACAAGATGGAAGACTTTGTCCTATCGTGCTCATATGCTCTCTTCGCAGAGTATTTTGTAGCATCTGTGACGGTAAAGTGCTAGTTTGTGTGTTATTGTTATGTTGGGGCATCACTCAAAGCAAGCAGAGTTCAGATTATATCGTGGGGGTGGTGTGTACCTTAACTTTGCACTTCCTCATTTTCAAAAGTTTAAGTTTGCACCAATCTTAAGTCTTTAAGCATAGCCCTAAGGGACAAAGGTAAGCAAAGGTTTGTAAAAGGACAGAACCCCAACCCTGCACTGCTCCACCAATCATGGGGTAGGAGGAGAGATGACTCTAGCCAGGTGATTAGAGCACTCACCTATGAGATGGGAGACCTAAGATCTAGTCCTGCTCCTCCAATGACTTCTTAAAATGATTTATCCATAGTGGAACAAGAGTAAGAGACTGAGGGAGCCCCATATCAGACAATCCCATAGCCCAGCTGAGGGGTGCCAAATCCCTTTGCCCCCAGAGGTGGAGGGGGGTCTTGAACTGGGGGTCTCCCATATCCCACATGAGTATTTTAACCACTAAACTAACAGTTATGGGGAAGGTGTTCCTCCCCATCCCCGCTACCCCAGCTGTTTTGTGTAGAGGCCCGATCCTATATGGAAGTTCTGAACATGCTTACCAACTTGAGCCCTGTAGGGAAGTTAGGTGGACTTGCATTGCTCTGGGGCTTATGCATCTAGACACTTGGCATGTGTGAAGAGGCAGAAACATAGGCAAGGAGGGAAATTTTGCTGCACAAATTGAGATACAGAGAGAGTTTAGGCATCTACAGAATTGAGCAGCAGTTGAGCAGGGGGTTTGTGAATCCCATTCTGGCCTAATTCTGGAATTAGGCACCTCCCTGCCACTCTAAGTGCCTAAAGTCCTGTTGGGAATCTAGCCCTAAATTACTCTAAACCTTAACTATAGCAGAGCTGCCACTCCACTATAATCCATCTTCTTCTATTCCTAATATTTCACAATTTCTAATTTGGAAGCAATATCAGTTTGCCCAAACTTTAAATGAAGTCACAACAACCAGAAAACACTTGGATTGAGAAGTTGTTAGAGCTCTCAACTTCTCTGAAGTACTTGGAAAATTACGCACGCGCACACACATAATATTTTATCTGTCATTTCTTCAAAATCCATATTTATACTCTTCCTAAGCCTGTTACAGTTTTGTTTTATGTTTTTGTAAGAACTTCTCTTTCCCCTCTGGGCAACACTGAAGTTCAAAGATTAATGTTACAAGCTTTGTGTTAAGCAATAGTTATTATGAGAGTTCAAAGTAAGAAGCTGCAAACACTACCACTACCACATTGTATAAAATTAACTGCATTATTTTATTATTTAAGCGACAAGAAAAATCTAGGACAAAGTTAATTACATAATATTATATGTTATCCATGTCAGTGTATAACTGAACTCAGTTTCTCTTTCACCTTCAGCATGTTTTATGTTACTGTTTGGAGGAATGTTTGTTGGTTACTGAAGCCACTGGCCAGTTATAAGCCAACTCTTCACTGGAGATGTGTATAAAAACACAAAGGGCAGAAGACAACCTCTCTTTTCCAGACAGAATGTTTTTATAAAGTCATTTCTTCCAGACACCTCAGAATATCTTCTTCCCTCCCCTCCCCCGTGCACAGTCACTCAACCAGAATCATTAACAACATCTATGTTGATGCATGAGATTATTTCACTTCAGTAACAATAATTATCACAATCCCCACAGGAGTAAAATGTTCAGTTGACCAGCCATTCTGCAGGGTGGTTCAATTAGATGAGATGCCATCAATATGAGTTAATTGCTTAAGTTCCCCCCTCTCCCTGCATCTACTAGTTCCCAGGAATCAATATATTTTAATTACTATCTCATCTTCTTTTGATGACTTTCTTTATACTGTCATTTGAGATCTTCAGGAAGTCTGTTGTCTTCCCTTGATAACATGTATGACTAGTGAAGCTGGATCTTACAAGCATCTAACAGAAATATTTGGTGCCTCCTATTTCTGAGATATTGTTCCTCCAACTTCAGGCAGGAACTGGGTATGGTAAACTTCCATTCTGAACAAAGTAGATTAATAATTCTACTGTACTATAACAGATACTATTAAAATATTATAAGTATAGCTGAATCATTTAGTTATTGTTTATTACATGATGATGTCAAAAGACACACATTTATGCTATTTGCATAGTGTCTGCCTCTTGCCCTACCTCTGATGAACATGAAGGTACTCTTGTAGATCTATTGGGCTATTCCACTTCCACCTGCCAAAACTTTTCTCTGTTAATAGTACCAGTATTCACTGGTTGCATGGGTAGGCACATAAGTCATTTGGGATCGTAAATCACTTTTCCCCTCTTTTGAAAATCCCACCCAAGGAATACAAGAGTCTAAGGAGATCACTAAGGAGGAGAAAGAAGAAAGAGAGAGAGATTCAGAGCAGCTGGGTCTAGTTCCATGGAAGTCCTCGAAGATCAGCACAGAATCTTAGTTTAACCTAGTATTCCAAGAGGAGCTAGTTTAGTCAACAGATTACTGACATGTCTCTTGCTGGTGACCAGTATTACTGAAGAGGTAAACTGTTGCATTCTGTAAAAAAAACTGATGCTTCTGTAAAGTCATGGTGTTAATTCCTTGGTATAATTAGTTGAGATAATCCACCCTGGAAGTCATCAAAATGTGGATCATCTTGATCAAGTCAGTGTCTAACACAGTGGCATGCAGTCTCCCAGTTAGCAACAGTGGGAAGAGGGTAGTGTTAATAGTGGATTACTTAAGTATTTTGCAGCAGTGAAAAGTACAGAAGGTCACATAAGTTGAGAACAAGCTTTATGATCGGTCCTGAGGGGAGACTCCCTCAACAGAGTACAAATATGTGGTGGTAACTATTATAATTGATTTCTGGTGCACTAGATCTTCAAAATGTTTGCTCCTTTACACTAACACTACTTCCATCTTGCCGGGCTTAAGTCTCAGACAGCTGCCTTTCATTCCTATTCTGATCTCAGTCAAGCACTAAGATACCTGAGATATGGTATTATTAATGTTGGATATAAAAGTAAAATTTAGAGCTGGTGTCATCCACATATTGTTTATAAAATAAATATTTCGAACCAATCACTCAGATCGGATACAAGGTATGCATTCTAAAATGATTGTTCCGTGTCAAGTTTTTTGGCTTCTTTTATTAGATTATTGCCATGGGTACAGCACAAATGGTCCAGGCCCAGGACTCAACTTTTACATTCTTAATTATCTGGGAAAGAGAGTTATTTTTCTTGATCTAAGGACAGTCAACTATGTTAAGTCAACAGGGTAGAAAATTCATACTTTTTTGGTTTTGATTATTTCAAAGACACTAATGCTCACAACCAACTCCCAACCACCTGGAAACTAGATGGAATAAACAGAGGATTCTAAATGGGATAGTCATTGCTATTGCTAATATGTAAGCTTTTGGAATCCCTGATAACTATTTTCAAGGCAATTTACAGATTAATATAATATTTTTTAAAAGAGAAACAAACATCTGAGTAATGACAAAATATCACCTTAGCCCACATCCTGATGCTTTCCCAAATTCCCTCTTTTTGTTACCTATTAATTTTATTTTCCATTTTTTACTTACAATGCATGAGAATCATGATGCGGCAAGAGCCACTGCAAAGACAACAAAATCCACATAATAGCTATATGTTCTGTAATTTTTTTCCTGGCAGCTATTGTTCTATTTCCTGCTGACACTGCATTTTAAAGGCTTTAATGATACAATTGGTCTTGAAAACTGCACAGAAATAGACACAACAAACACTTAATTGGTGTCTCTAATGAAGCTAGAGACTTATCTTGAACCTCATCTGTTTTTTTGGATAGGAGCTGGAATTTGTTTCTATTAGACAACAGCCAGTGCTTCATAGCTGGCAACATTTCATTCCTGCCTACTTAATTGTCTCTAATACACCTAACACCTACCTAGTATCTGCTGTAGTCATTGCACAGTAGTTACTGTTGTTGTATATCATCCAATTCTGCTTTCCCTGAGGGCAACTGCAGTTCTGTCATTATAGGATTCTACACAATTTTCTGTTGGGTTTACTCTCAGGTTCATTGCCATTCAAAATGAATCACAAACAAAATACAACTCTTATCAAAGTCTTTTCCTCCTTCTGCCAATTTTGTATTTTCCTGGCTGTTCGGTGCCTCATGAAAATGGTTATATAATCACCTTCTGCAGCTGTGCACTCTGTTTGATACTAGCCACGTTTATAGGGTTTCTTTAATAAATTTAATTAAAATGATCCCATTTGCATTACCAGTGTGCTACTATCTTTCCAGTCATCTACAATACATTATAAATTTATACATAATTATAGAACTAAATTTTCTCATTTTTCCTCAACTTATGAGCTTTACTAAAATAACTGGATGTGGTCTCTTATTATACTCTTTTCTCCACTCAATATATACAAAATAAAATATATTTTCATATTTATCTATTATATATGATTTCCCCCCAAGTTCTCATCTACCATATTTATCATAATTTTTAATTATTGATAAGTGTCAACAGTGGGGTCAGTACTATAATTTTACCAGCCCTGTTATTGTCACCACTAAACATTACCATTTCTTTTAAAACTAATTTAAGGCCCTGATCCTGCAATAGTATCTATTAGCATAGACCAACTGATTTCACAGAGACTCAGCAAAGGCACTAGAGTCTGCACTAATGGACTGAGGGTCTAAATTTCAGGCCTCAGGGGAACCAAGAGGGGGCAAAATCAGCAGAAATAATATTTCTATCCTTGATTTTGTGAAGTCTTGTGCAAATGCATAACTTTAAGCACATAAATAGTCCTGATAAATTCAGTTAAGAACAACCCTAAAACTTCACAAAATTTAACGCTATATTAACTTTTTTAAAAAACAACAACTTTTTGGACAAATAGCATGCTTCTAATTTTCAAAACGTTTGTTTAAGTAAACTTAATACATACTTTCTTAGGAAAGTAGAACTTTTTGTTTTACTCTGAAACATTGATTTTTTTTTTAAAGAAATTATATCAAATTAAAAAGTAATGGTTTTTTTCCCCATTTTTTCAATACCTTTAAATGAAGAATAGTACTGTATACCTTGATGCCAAAATATCTACTTAATGGAGAACAGCCCAATTTATATAGTCTTCAAATTTTATCATAGGCAGCCAGATTTCTTTCTGCCTGAACATCATAGCTTTAGTAAAACGAACAGGAATACACCCTGGAGGAGAGATGTTAGAGACAATGTATGCTTTTTTGATGGCAGCCATGACCTAGCAGGAAAGATTACTCTTCCAAGTCTTTATTTTATTACTCTTTTTATGGACTTAATAAAGAACAAAGTATTCTGTCCTGGGGAGCTATTTAATGGCTTGTCTGACTTCAAGAAATGTACCTGACACCTCCTTGGAATGAGGAAGATTCAGCCATGAGAAAAGATGAAATGGGACCAGGAGTTATTCTCAGGAGTAATGGAGAAGGTTTCAAGAAAACTTTTTTGAAAATAAATAATGGCAAGTGTTGTACAACTGAATGGGCACCCAGTTCCCTGACCATTCTTTTGAAGAATGGGAATAGATATATCTAGGCTTGTATTGTGTTGTGGAGTTGGAGAGGAGAAACTAGGGTGACATTCCAGAGCACAGAGTAGCCTAAAATGTCCATGTGGTCATTTAATTATTCTCAAAATGGTTTCTTTTACACAATTGATACTTTCACTGTATTTCAAAATCTACAAGGATCTTCTTTTTCTTTGGAGGCTTTGTCTTTACGAAAGTCCTACATTTTTAGCAATAGCCCAAGATTAAGTATTATTTAAATGAAATGGCGGCTTTTGGGAAAGCATTTTATGGCTGAAGAGGGCATTCTGTGAACTTCAGCTAATCAATATCAACTTTTATTGACAAAGAAACTTTTTCCTCTAAGTAATCCTGATTCACATCTGATCAGCAGCCAAATCCCCCCCAAAATGGAAGGGAAAATGCTTCCCCATCATCTCTAGGAAAAGTAACAAATATAGCTGAGAAAAGCCTTGTGTTGTGGCTGTGTAGTCCTTCCATGGACTTCAGTGGGTTTTGGATTGGTTGCCTTATGATTGGAAGGAATTGATTCAATTGAATAAAGATAAGAGTTCAGAAGTACTTATTATTAATGGTAAGGAAAAACTTCCCATCTCCACAATGTCATCTAGTGCATCACAGGGAAAGCCTCGCACAAGAACCAGCAACCATAGGTGTAGAGCTGTTCCATGCCAATCAGCTGAATGGGAAGAAGGGACCCAGGCTTGCTCAGGAACATCTTGAATTGATTAAGAGGCTAAACTTTCCCACAAACTCAATAACTGGGAGGTTTTTCCAAATTTAGGATTCTGATATGAAATTTGACGTAGCTCACTTCCTAATATTTACCATGATTGTTTCATCACTCACTGAGTATCATAGCTAGGCAATGCACTTTTCTCTATCTTCCATGATTCCATGACTGTTTAGAAGTACATTACTTCTGCCACAGTGATTTTCTTTTGTACTATAATTTCATGCAGCTCACTAATACAGTACAATACTGGAACACAGAGACAACCGCAAGGTGTAAGATTTCTTCCTCCTATCTTACACATCGTCTCGCCCTGTGGTGTATAGCATCACAACCATTCTCATCCCTATTTTTCTATCATCACTTATATCATATTTCATTTCACTACCACTGAATTAACATGATGCATTGCACTGAAAGTTGAAATTTTACACCACCTGTATAGACAAGGCAGTTGAAGCTGTGCATGTAAAACAGACAGTTGTCTTGCATTTAAGACTAAAATAATGAAATATGCATTGCAAGTAGCAGCATCTATCACACTGAAAATACTCTGGTATTTGACTTTTTCATTGCTAGAGACATTTAACTATGGAATTTCAAATATATATTGTTGACTGCAGCATATTGAAAAGGTGAATATAAACCACTTCTTCAACATACTAACACCAAGGGGATTAATCTGAATATTTATCATACTGAAATTGCTGAGAAAATAAATGCTGCCATATTTACCTTCCTAGTCACTGCACAATCAGTATTCGATTTATTGTTTGTAAAGCAATTTGGGATACCTTGATTCTGAAAACACTATAACACCAACTTCAATGTTATTTCGGGGAAACAATTAAGGATGACATTGAGGAACCCACTATATTACACTACAACTACTGTCTGGGTATCACTGTTATTCCTAACATGTTTAGTGCCTGACTTTAAAAAAAGAACGATTTATATAGAGAGCCACTTAAAAAAAACTCACTAATTTTGCTTCTCAGGCATCAGAAGACAGGTAATAATAATAATATCATAATATCTTAGCTTTTACTTGCTTAGAGATGCTTACTTTCTTTAAGGTCTCAGAGTTTCAGTAAGTAATATGGTTTTCATTTACATACTATGAACAAAAAGGACCAAGAACATAGAGTACTATCACAGATGAAAATACTATAGTTGTGTCTCAGTGTAGTTCATTCATTGCTTTATGGACATAAAGTCCTCCAGGGCATAGCAAAATACACTTAAATGTTCTTCAGTGTTCATGTTTTTCATTTGAATCTACGATTTGGATGACAGAGTTTAAACACCACATGTAGCAAGTCAATTCCTGTGCGACTAAATATTAGTGGATGCTGAAAAACAAGCAATTCCAGCTAGGGTCAGCATTAACTTATACCAGAAAGAAAAACACACACTGGAAGGAAACCTAATACAGTTCAAATGTTTCATTTTTTTTCTGCCACTTGTTTTGGTCAGCTTCTCTCTCTTTTGGAGATTGCTCAACACAAATACAGGTAACATGTAGATCTGGTGCTTTTTCCATTTAGCAGGAAAGCATCATACCAATTGAGCCAATATTTGGGGCAGAGTTGCTTTCAACCCCTTAAACCTGTAAATAACTATAGCTGATTGGAAAAAGGAATTTCCATGCAGCACAACGTTGTGATATTTTATGGGTGTCTTACGGCCATAGTGCATCACAGGAAACATAGTGTAGCGAAGAAGCCTGGCCCACATGGTATAATGGGTGCATGAGGCATCTGAACTGTAGCTCCCATGAGGCCCTACAGCAGCTCAGGTGAATACAGTACTTAAAGTTAACCCGAACTGAAATGTTCCATTTCAGTTTTCACCACCAGAAAATTTTAAAAAATGGGGAAAATCCACACAGTAAAACATCAGTTTTGCAGAAATCACAATTCCCAACCAGCTCTAAGAATAACACTGAATTCTGGAAACCTGCAGTGCATATCTGATGGTGTTTTAAGGGTCTTGGTTCACAAATGCCCTTGCGTTTAATGGCTGGTACAAAGATAAACATTTAAAACTCTCCTCTGCAATCATGCCTACAAAAAAATCTCAGTGATGGTTAAGCAGCTGGTGTACCATTACCACTGTATCTCACACTGTTCATAATCATCTCACTGTTCCCATATGCTTTTCCTGTCCATTTGTGGTGTCCATCTGTTATCTCTCATCTTACACTTAACTGTAAGCTCTTAAGGGGAGGGACTATCTATTGGTTATGTGTTTATCTGACTGTTACCGTTCTGTCTGAGAAAAAGAGCTGGTTTTTCATGGAGCAACATATGGGATCTTGTTGAACATGGGAATATCTTTTTTAATAGATACTTGAGTAAAATTTTGTTTACTGAGTCTGGAGAAAAGATTAATAGGATCCAATGTCCACTTCCATTGCATCAGATAAGGCAGACGACTGATTCACTGACTGAAGAAATAGCACAGGAATGTCACCGGCCATAAAATACTTTACATCAACCCGGAGTCTGCAATTAAACCGTTAGAAAGTTTGGGCAACTCATGCTAAATCTGGAATCCTGTAGCCATCTGTAAATCCTTATGCCCCATTTTAAAAGCTGAACTTTGAGTAAAACTGTCTGAGTAGGGTCCTGACATAAAACCTCCTCTATGAAATGTGTGGTGCTCTCTCAAAATCATGTTTGAACACACCAAATACTGTTATTGCATTCTCTGGGATTTGAGAAACTAAAGGGGTAGTTAGAGAGACAAGGTGGGTACGGAAATACCTTTTATTAGATCAACTTCTCTTGGTGAAAGAGACAGGCTTTCAAGCTACACAGAGCTCTTCTTCAGGTCTAAAGATGAAGCTGTCACACCAGGAACTACAATGTGTACACATATGTAGCAGGGACTCAAATTCAACTTTCAAGTTTTGAGACAAGTTCTAAATTCACTGAGGAGAACTGTGGGATCACTGAGGGAGCATGTCTGGAGTTTTTAAAAGGAGACAAGGAAGTAGGAGACTGGAAGATCAAGCGGGTGTGCTTCAGTGGCAAGCACCTCAACCCTCTCCACAATTTTCAAAAGTTTCCTGGCACCAGGAAAACTTTGCAAGTTAGAATTAATAAACTGGTTACAAATCCTTTATGGTATACAATATGAAATTTTCCAAAGAGAAAAAAAATGGTGAGCTACATGGTTTATATTAGAATGAAATCCACATTTCCCCTAGTTTCTAGTCAAATATTAGAAATGTGAATGATAAACTAATGGGGGTTACTCCTTTTATATGTGGCAATTACATCACATAATGGCATCTCTACTGGTGAGAGATGATTCAGAGGAACACTTTTCTGGTTGCTGCTTTAAGAAAGAGTTAAGGAGGGACAGAGTATTTAGGGGAGCAGATGGAAGACACATCTTGCAGGGAAAGATCCACCTTGCTCCCAGAAAAAAATATGAGTATATTTCTGACATCTTTATTGAAGCAAAATTCTCACTCCCTTCACTGGAAAATTTGCTTGAGTAAGGACTGCAGGATTTAGCCCAATAAACGTTTGCATGCCTGTGCATTTTTGACACAGAAAACAACCAAAAAAGGGAAAGAAATTCCAAGGGGTGATTTTGTTGTGGTTTCTTAATCAACAGTCTAGAACACTCAACTGCAGTGGATTGGACTAGCTATTAAAAGCACCACAGAGTTAAAAGAGAAGGAATCTGTTCTCTCAACTTCTGGGACAAGAAGGACAAGCCTTTTTATGAATTCTTTGTTGCTTGGAAAAAAACAGAGTGAAGGGCTCACTGACTTTTTGAAGAATAATATGAGAAGGGGACCAGAACTACTCACCAACCCCTCCCCCCAAGAGTTCAGCTTGTCACGGGCCTGTGTGCAGGTCATTCATCAGAACACATGGAAATAATGCTGGATCTGTAGGTTTTGATGCAAAGTGCCCCAATCCTTGGTAACATGGATGCTCGAGATACTTTTGTGGGCTGTATTTGTAAATGGAGGGAATTGACTTCAATGTTACTTACAGATTTCATTTCTCTTTTGTGTCACAACAGCATATAGCTGTCCATGTGCGAAGAGTGTAGAATGTCAATAAGATATGTTCAGTTGTGTTGCAATTTTTTTGTATCTTTAATATCAATGCAGTAAATTGGGATTCCAAATCTTATAGTGCGAGTCTTGTGGATTTAATCTTTTCCACTGTTATTTCTGCTGAAGTAGGTGTCTGCATGCTGGATACAGTCTGCTGGTTACCTTGCAGAAAATTCTTCAGAATAGCTTCAGAATTTCAAATATCTAACGATATGTTAAAAACTGGAGACAATGCTAACAAGAGTAACAAACCATGGAACCCACAAACCTTTTACATTATGGAAACACATTACTCTAATTGGCAAGATCAGGGATCAGAAGATCTGATCCATCACTCCAGAGAATGCTAAAGTATGTGTCAAATTTTCTCAAAACATGGCTGCTGAATTTTTGGGTGCATCAGTCTGCACATGAAAACCCATGCCCATAGAGTAGGCGATTGCACTTCCAAACAGCAATTAGATGTGCAGTTACCAACTTGTATACAGAGATAAGCCATAACAGAGCGTGCATTAGTAGAATAACTGTGATTACCTCAGGTGCATTGTGTCTTTGTGACTTAAGCAATCCAAGAACTGCAAAATACAATTCAACACTGGTGACACATGGCAATAGTAAAGCATTGTGTCCTCACTCTACACACACGCTCTCAGCGAATATCATCAGTGCAGAGCTGCCCCCTCCATCCTCACCACAGAAACAGAGAGCTGCTGATCAGTGGAAAGGCTTTTGGTTCAACCTATTGTCAGCCAATATTGTTGAGGGAAGAAGGTATTGAGGCATCCCAAGTGTCACATATCTCACTTGATACTCATGCATACAGGTCACTCCTCACATAGTCCTGCAGCCCCTGAATCATGTCAAGTATTCAGCCTGGCTGCAGGAATGGCCTGCAAGTGCTGCTCGTGTCTTCCAGAAGCTACCAACACCTGATGAAGTGGTAGGCAAGCAGGTTTTGTCTGATGTTTCCGCTGCTGGGAAAGAGCAGCTGGGAGGAGCAGACAAGTGGCGGCAAGAGCAGCTAGTGCAGGCTGGTGGTTTGGAGGGAAGGTGAGGGGGGCCCAGTTTTGGGCCTAGGCTCCCCCTCCCAGGAACCAATCAGGCCCATCCCTGACAGATCCCAACTTCCTTCTGCCTCACCCTAGCCTTCAGTCACTCTCCTATCAACTGCTTCAGTCTCCTCCCAAAGTTACCCCATCTTCTCCCCCCCCCCCGGCACCTCTCACAAGCCCTGCTGTCCCCAGCTTTTTCTCCAAGCTATTCAGTTCCCCCCTCCTCACAAATCCAGCTTCCCTTAGCTATCTCCAACAACCTCCACACACCCAGCTCGCCCCCCAGCCATCTCCATCTTCCACCCAGACACAATCAAAAATTAAGCTGCTTTTCCACCCCGACAGTATCCTACTCCCCAAACACCCTTCAGTACCCATCAACCTGCCACAGCTGCCAGTTTTTTGCAGCTCCACATCTTACCCTCTCACTATTTGGGACAGGATGTGTTGACCTTAAGCTGAGGTTTATGGTCACTTTCACAGTTAGTTACTGGTAGGGCCGGCTCCAGGCACCAGCACAGCAAGCAGGTGCTTGGGGCAGCCAATGGAGAGGAGGTCCAGGAGACGATGGGCTGCCAGTCATGATGATGACACTCACTAAATCTAGTATATCCATCTCTCAGCCAGCAGTGGTTGTTAGCTCATTGATTTCCCCCAAAGGTCTTTTATTTTAAAGACCCCAAAAGAGAGGCAGAATAGCAGATCCCCTGACTGTTTTGTTTACCAATTGGGCCCCATTTCCAACACACCAATTTTGGGTCACTGATTTCCAATCCCACACTGTTCTTGTTTACCACGTATGATATCAGTAGGACTTTTTGCTTGTATTAATTCTAATTTGTCTGTCTCCTTTTTGCACCTTTCCCCATCAATATTCATTGTTAGAGATTGTAACATTTTATTAACTTGAATTCACTTTCCACATTTGAGTTTACAAGTAGGGTAAATTTGTAGGCCCAATTACTACAGCAACTCTCCTGGTTTCTTTCAGTGTGTCCCCTCTTAGCTCGGCACCCATCTCCTGTCTGAGGATGGACTTACATGATTCTCTGACTCTCAGAACAGGCCTTGGGCTGCAGTCCCCAGGTACCAACCATAATTACCTCAAAATGTCCCACTTAGATTCAGTGGCTGTAGTTCTGTTCCCTCCAAGAGCTAAGACTAGTGGTACTAGTGACCAAACAGCCTTCTTAAAGCAAAAAATTGTTTATTTAGAACCATGGTATTTCACAGAAAAAGATCTTAAAATCAAGAAACAGTCTATATACATGTTTGTGTTCCCTAAGGCTTACTGTCCCCTGGAAGTTTGGGGAGGCTCCAACTGCTTCAGACATTCCCACAGAACCTGCTGTACCCCGGCAGTCTGTTCTCCCCAGTAAAAGCTTATTGACAATCCCTCCCCCCTCAAGAGAGTTCATTTAACCATTTGGTGTCCCTTTGATCTCTAGGCTCCCAGGCTTTGCAAGACAGCCTCATAACTATGTCTGAATACTGAAGAAGCATCTTCACCTCTAGTAACTCAGCTATTGTCTTGTAATCCAAAGCATGTGTTGCAAGGCTTGGTCGTCTAGAACCATTGTGCTGCCTTTCTGCTTCTTTTTCCAAAAGGCCCTATTAACCTAAACCAATGCATTCATATAGGAAAGCCCAATAACCCAGCAGGAACTCTCTCACCAACCAGGTCATATATAGTATTAATAAAATTATTACAGGTAAGCTTTTCTAGATTATAACATAGCAACTCCATGTCCACCACAGTCAAATACAAATAATTTGCAAATATCCAAATTATATAATATGATAATTTGTATATTTGTACATAATAAGCATAAAATGTCAAACACATGGAGCTGCACAAAACTTGGTGGCTGTGAATATCGGAAAATCACAAAAGCACTACCTTCATGAGCCATCAGGCCAAAAGGGGATCAAAGAACCTTATACTCCCTTTGCTCTTCTTCCTGCTGCCCTCAGGTTAGTGTACCCTGACTTCAGGGCCAGACTGAATTTTGGCAAGCATGCAGTTTCCTTTCATCCTTACTGTGTTGCCATAGTTCTGTGACAACCATCAAGCTATGAATGGCAAATTTATGAACTCTTACAAAGCAAAAAGAAGCCAATTTTCTCATGAAAAGGTTGACATGCTTATGGTAATGTTCATTCTCCTCCAGAGTCCCTCATTATGATGTGAGGAAAGCCGAAGGTATGCTGAATTTGCTAACACAACAGACTGTCATATTGACTTAATTTATTCCCAGCACATGTCATGAATTAAACTAATTGTAAAAATAAAACAAAATGTGGTGTAAAGGCTCATCTGCAGGACAGAACTCATAAAACTAAATACCAAGAATACATGCCACAGATACATTTCACACCTTTTCTAAATAAGACAATGTAATGTTGAAACACTGCAAAAGAATGACACCCTTAACCCATAATGACAAAATAGTGTAGTTTGCCGTAAGCCTCCAGAAGAGAACATGAATAGAAAAAAGGAGTACACAAATTTATCATACCCAGTGGGATATACAGCGACATTCAGAGTAAACATTTGATTACTGCATGTTTTAGGTCTTGTTAAAATATGTAACAAGTATTTCTCTTTATTCATTATTATCAACTATTAATCATTAGTAAAATTAATGAAATGTTGACTTCTCTGAAGGATCTAATATCCAGTCCTTTCTAGTTGGCAATTCATTACCACCCACTGTTGGGTAACCTGCCAGTACCATACTGTAGTTCTTATTCCTAATAGATGAAAGACTGAAAATCCTGGTTAATTTTTCATCTGCTTCTGCTAGGGCTAACTGTTATGGGAATGTCTCAGTCATATTTATTTATTACTTGTACAGTAAAATGGATTGTTTGTTGTAAAGTAAATCAGGATCATGTGTTAAAGTGAGACACTGTGTTCAGAACATAAGAGCTGCTTCAGTGTATTCGATAGTCGGCCCATGCAGTCTGTTATCTTGTCTCTGGTAGTGGCTAATGTCACGTTATTTTCACAGAAAAAGGTGAGAAGATCATAGTGTCCCTAGTGAATTGCCCAGTAATGTAGGACGGTATTAGCTCATTTCTCAAAGCATAGAAGTGGTCTATGGAGTAAGTAGTTACACATGAAATGTAGTGCAGAAAGGAAATCTTATTATTGGCTTAGGGTGTGCACCTCTCACTGACATATGCAGATCACAGTGTCCCCCATATGCAGACCTCCCTTCCTCAATGCAGAAAGGAGCTTTGTGTGCCTCTGCAGCACTGTTTCTCTCCCTCCACACCCAGGCCCTATGGAAGGCTCTCCATGATGTCTGCAGAAAGGAGCAGTTGGAGTCAGGACAGCCGGGATCAGTAGGGAGTACAGCAGGGACTGGCAGGGGGATGCACATCATTGCCCATCCAGCCCTACAAAAGGTACAAATATATCAGTTAACTCCGCCCCAAACTATATTAACATTTCTGCACAACACCATGCCTTCAAACATGGGTGACTGGGGACCCTGGCAGTGTGTGTCCCTAAGGTTGCCAACTTTCTAATCGCACAAAATCGAAGACTCCTGCCCTGTCCCCTGCCCCACCCCTTCTCTGAGGCCCCGCCCCCTCCCCCCATTGCTCACTCTCCCTCACTTTCACCAGGCTGGGGCAGGGGGTTGAAGTGCAGAAGGGGTGTGAGGGCTCCAGCTGGGGGTGCAGGCTCTGGGGTGGGGCTAGCGATGAGGGGGTGGGGGTGCAGGAGAGGGCTCCGGCCTGGGGCTGAGGGGTTCGAAGTACAGGAGGGGCTGTGGTGGGGGTGTGGACACTGGGGTGGGTATGGGGATGAAGGGTTTGGGATGAAGGAGGGGGCTCCAGGCTGGGGCAGGAGGTTCAGGTGTGGGAGGGGGTGAGGGCTTCAGCTGGGGGTGGGCTCTGGGGTGGGGCCACAGATAAGGGGTTTGGAGTGCAGGAGGGAGCTGGGGAAGAGTGTTGGGGGGTGCAGGCTCCAGGAGGGAGTTTGGGTGTGGGATAGGACTCCAGGTTGGGGCAAGGTGTTGAGGTGAGGGGGAGAGGTTGGGGTACGGAGTCCTGGTGGTGTTACCACAGCTCCCAGGAAGTGGATGCCAGGTCTCTGTAGCCCCTAGATGCATGGGCGGCCAGGGAGGCTCTGTGCACTGCCTTTGCGCCTGCAGGCACCGTCCCCCAGCTCCTATTGGTCATGGCTCCTGACCAATGGGAGCTGCGGAGCTGGCCCTTGGGGCGGGGGCAGCGCATGGCGCCTCCCTTGATGCCCATTCGCATAGGGGCTGCAAAGATCTGGCGCCCGCTTCTGGGAGGCATGCAGAGCTAGGGCAGGCAGGGGGCCTGCCTTAGTCCCGGGCCCCCGCTGCACCGCCAACCGGACTTTTATCGGCCCGGCCGGCAATGCCAACTGAAGCCGCCAGGGTCCCTTTTCAACCAGGCGGTCTAGTCAAAAAACGGACACCTGGCAACCCTGTGTGTCCCTCTAGTTGTGAGCTCCAATGAAGCTGTGCTATGAGCACAGTTAAGGAGTAGGTGGCGGAGGCAGCATCTAATTCCACTGTAGGGGGTAACAAGGCTGCAAGGAGATAACACCCCAGGAATCCCAAGGATCTGCTTGACTTGGAGGCAGCACGTCTGCAAGGGGCAAATCCCACTCTTTCCCCAAGTTGGATAAGGAGGAGTGTCCGCTAGGAAATGCTCATGGAAATTCACAAGTAAGAAGTCCTGTCTCATGGTCTTTTTGGCAAGTGATGACAATCTGCCCTATTATTTCAGGCTCGTAATGTTCTATATGATCCTATTATTAATTCTTCTTATTTCAACAGCACTATAGCATGCCTAGTACTTTAGGAATAAATTTCTTTGCCCCATAGAGATTACTATCTAATGGCTCGATCCAGCAAACAGTTTCTACTATGCATACTGTGATCTCTTCTCATTAAAATCATCACTCAACCATGAACCATCATATATTTTAAATGTAATATATACATATTATATATGAGTGTACAGTGTACTGTATACATACACATACCTTGAGTCCTTTGTTGACTCTAATGAACAATAAAAAAAAAGGTTTAGAAATTGGGTAAAACATACAAACTTGAAGAAAAAGGAAGGGTCCTATGAACATTAGAAATCTATATTCTCGAAACATCAGTGGGTCATTGCTAAGTCTCCTCTTTGCCAGGGAGAATAAACTTAACACCTGTGATCCCATCACTCAGAGACTCCAGGAACTAAGGCCCATGAAATTCTCCCCCATCCCAAACACAGAGTTTCAGCAGCCATGAAAGGCCTGAGCCCCACCACCATCATCACTGCCGTCCTGGGACAAAGCCATAACCCCAGGAGGGAAAGGAAGGATACCATCTGCTCTTGGAGAAGCAGCATCACAGCCACAAAGTCCTGTGAGTGTCCCCATAACAAACTATTGTTAACATATTGTGAGCTACTCATTGGTGCTACGGACTCTAGAAGAGAGACATCATGTGGAGGAAAGCTCTATGTTCTCTGTGGAGGAATGATAAGGGGTGAATGGTGGAGGAAAGATGCTGAATGGGGGAAATGCAGGTGTTTAATTTTTTTAAAAGAGTGAATAATGTATATAATGCAATGGGGGATGAGCAAGGGATAAGCAACAATCTACCAGGTACAAATGATGAAATTATATGAAGCATGTATTACTGCATGAATTATATGAAGCATGTATACTGTAGCACCACAAAAATATGCATGCAGCAGAACTGAGTAAGCACATTCCAACTGTAACCCTCCGTCTTCTTCGTCCCCCTCCCTGCTTCACTTCCCTCTTTGGTAATCATTGTTACTTGTTGTACAAGGACTGCAACTGAACGGAGCTATTCTTATTAATAAAGTTAATCACATACTTCAGTGTTTGCATGATGGGTCCCTAAGACTGAAAAGGCAGGGACATTATTTATTTTATGTCTGTCAAGTGCTTAGCTTGCTGTGGGAACTGAATAAATTAATAAACATTAATAATACAGTGACATACAGTAGATTCTTGAAACTTTAATAGACTAGATTATTGAGACCTGGTAGCATGTTTATTGCCCTTAGGTAATAAAACAATAGCTTCCCTGTAACATACCACCTAATGCTGCAGCAAGTGTTCTAGAGTGTATCCAATATTTTCTATTTTGTATTCTCTCCCACTTCTAATACAATCATGCATATTGTTTGCAAAGTATTCTAACATCTTGTTTGTTTATTACAAGTTTCATTGCTATTTTGTTATATGCTGCTGTGCTTTTGGGTTTGTTTGTTTTCCCTGGAGAAAATGTAATTTTTCAACATTTGCATCAACTTTTCTTCATGTTCCTCAAAGTGCTTATCAAGTAAAAATTAGCAAATGCCAAACCCATCCTCCAAAAATATTTGCATTCTCATTTTTTGTGATGTTTCATTGATGCATTACTGCATAACATTCACAATGAGCATGGTATAAACACCCAGATGCAAATGATAAATAAATATGAGCACATTTTTGTAAATAATATCCTTAAAATATTCCTCATACTCAAGTCAGAAAAGTACACCACAATTTGCATCTTGCACCATATGTATAAAGTAGAGCTGGTCCTATTTTTTTTTTTTTTTTTTAAATAGAGCAGTTTTCCATTGAAAAATAGGTTTTGATGAAACTCGACATGTCATGTCAAAAGCTCCAGACAGAACACAAAATTGTCAGTTGGGGCAGAAATGAATCCAGAAGTTATGGGTCTAATCCTGCGGTCTTTTCTCTTGTTTGGATTAGAGACACTTAAAGTAAGCTTTCATTAAATATTATTTACATGTTAATGATTACTATAATGTAACAGAATGCAATTCTGAAGTTGTCTTAATTACCGTTTTATTCAGGTTTTCAAGGTCTGGACATACATTGTCATGCCCACATTGTAATACTGTATATGTTTATCTTAAATCAAAGATTTTTCATGAAACACAATGACCTTTTAAGAACATAAAATATGATGCCAGTTTGAAGGAAGGCAGATGAAAATCCTTGTTCAAATTTTCAGATTTGTGCATGTGAACATACACAAAAGCATTTGTACAAATATGGCCCCAAATCAATATGGAATAACAATCATTTTTGTACCTAATGCATCCACCAATGTTGGGTATCCATACATAGAGTTATGGTATTGGTGGGGCTGTGTTTGAGCTATCAGTTAAAGGCTCCCAAAATTCCAGTCTACAAACAGCTTGTTATAAAATGCCAATCTCCCTGGTTTCAAAGTTGTCTAAAAGTATTATCCGAGCATTTAGTCTCCTATGTCTACTTTTAGGCCCCTAAATAAGTAGTCTTATTTCTGAAGGCACTGGGCATATATTAGCTCCCATTCACTTCAACTGGAGCACTTTTAAAAATCAGGATACTTGTGTATGTGCCTAAATATGAATCTAGGAGACTAACTTCAGGCATCTATCTTTTGCAAATCTTTGCTCTTTTTTATTTTCAATTAATCAATACATGATGTATTTGTTATCATCAGGGCATTAGACAGTCAAGTGACATTGGTTTCACACACAAGTAATTGAGGGCTTATATGTAAGGATAGGCTTTAAAAGTCTGGCCCCAGATGCTTGATGCTCTGAGACCCTGATCCTGCAGACACTTATGCATGAAAGTAACTTTACTTGCATAAGTAGCCTCTTTGGCTTGAATGGTACTTATGAGTGTAGAGTTACTCACATATATAAGTGTTCACAGGACTGGGTCCCTCAAAGATGCTCCAACCAACTCCGTGGATCCTGTTATGGTCAGAGGAGGAGGGCTTCCCTCTTAAGGTACTGTGCATGTACCTCCTATAAGGCTCTATTTCTGCCACAACATTTCCCCAGAGAAAGGAGATATTATCAAAAAGAGACAACCTCATGTTTATAGATAATCATGGAATAGTTCCAAGAGTTCCTCATGGAATTCAGAGACCCTGGCCAAATTCGCACCCATGCAGCCCCAATGAATTGCACTACAAATTATTGCTGAAAGTGAATTTTCAGCTTGTATATAATTATTTGTGGAAACTGATTTTAAATTTGTATTTGTTTCAGAAGGGCATGGGAAGAGAATCAATGGTGGGGCACTCACTAACCAATCACAGTACGGTACAGAACAATATCAATATTCATGATCAAAGCATGGAATCCAAAATATTCAAGTAATAAATATATTTGAGAAATTCCATAGACTTCTCATAGATAATCCACAAATAGAAAAAAGAGGCTACATTCATAGAGTAACTTATTCAATGTGAATTATTCACTCAGCCCTATTTGAAAATCACTATAGATAAACACCCAGAGCCACAGAAAGCTAGCATACATATTAGCAGTGAAATGTGGGACTAGAATATATTTTGATTTGTTTTTAGATCAAATAACTTGGCACCCTATATCCTGTCTTATTCACAATGGATCATTGTAATTACCAATTTTCCTGCCCACATCCCTGATTTACCTTTGACTTTAGTGGGAGTTTTGCTGGATGGAAGACAGCAGGACAGGGTGCTACATGAATGAACTGACACTATTTACAATCCTATGGTGGCAAGAAGTTATATGAATAATATAATAGGCTTTTACCGTCCCTTATTATGTTAGTCTCTGATTCCAAGCACCATGAGCCCACTCAGGGGCCAACTGGTCCAGAGTGATTAGGATGCTGAAAGCATCCTTACCTGTCTTTTAAACAGCTTGTAGGTTTGGTTGGCTGGTAAAAATACAAGCTATTTATCTAACAGGCATTTTCTATTCCCTCGGATAGTTCACGGGCCCCGCCCTACCTCTTTGCTGCCATTAAGGACTATGTCCTCTTCGAACTGCAAGCTCCTGGACACCATCATGCTGTGGATTGCAGCATGCAATTTGACGCATTCTCTAATCCATAGCATACAAGTGTATTACTGACTGGCTAGAGCACTAGAAATGGCAAAACATTTTGTCCAAAGATTTTTTTTCTTTTTGCCAGAAAATGCAGGTTCAAGTCAGCCAAAACATTTAGCAAATTCATGTTGAATCGGCCAGATTGCTTTGGTAAAAAAAGTGAGATTTGATTTTTTTTTTCCCAATTTGAAATGACAATTTATTTCAGTTTTTTTTTTAAAAACATTGAAAATGTGTAAAAAAAAAAAAAGAAAGCTAGAAAATGAAACTAAATATTTTGTTTTGCGTTGACTAAAACATTTCATTTGATCCCAAATTACTTTTTTTTTAAACTGAAAACAAAACAAAAACAAAAGTTTTAGGTTGATCTGAAACAACTTTTTTTTAAGAAGGTTGGAACAGCCAGTGAACAACAACAACAAAATCAGTTATTCACACTGTTTTAATCAGCACATCAAGCTCTTGGGGCAGGGACCCTCTTTTTACAATACATTTCTACAGCACCTAGCATAACAGTTCCTAGGCAATGACAAAGACTTCTGCGTGCTACAACAAAACAAATAATAAATAAAAGTAAAGAGGACGCAGAAGAGAAGCAAACCTAGTGGACTATATGTGGGTTCAACACACTCACATAGGTTGGCCCACCTACAGGAGAGAGCACCGTACACTCTTTATTCCTGAGGGAATTCTGCACCAATGCAAATGCTCAGAATTTATGTCCCCCACAGATTTCTTTTCTTCCCTGCAGAAAAATGACTTTCTGACAGGGAAGCAACAAAAATGGCCATATGACCGTCCCCAGCAGTATGTTTCTGGTGCCGCGGGCAGCCAGCAGAGAGGTGGGGCACGGGGCGGGACTAGGGAAGACCCGGATTGGCTGGGGAGGATGGGACTTCCTCTTCCCCTGCACGTCATCCGGGGCTGTGTCAGACCCACCCCAGATTTCTCTCCCCCCGCCCCCGCTGCAGGAAGCTCTGAAACCCCCCAACCAACATGCTTCCTGCATGCATCGCTCTTCAACTACAGGGGGAGGGATCATTATACATGGAGCTGCTCCCCCATCTACCCAACCCCCTTGCATCCAGACCCCCTCATGCCCAGACCCGCCCACCGAGCCTTACCCACCCACACCCAGAATCCCCCCGACAAGCCCAACTCCCCCTGCACCTGGACCACCCCAACAAGCCACCCACACCCGGTTCCTCATCCTACCAAGCCCCAATCAGCTGCATCTGGATCCCCACCCCACTGAGTCCCAAACCTCCTGCTTCTGGATGCTTCACTGAGCTCCCCACACCCAGACTTCCCTGTTGAGCTCTAGCTCCCCCACACCCAGATGCCCCCATTGAGCCCCCACCACCTTCACCTGGACCCTCCTGCAGAGTCTCATTACTGTTGTACCGAGACTACCCCCCAACAAACCCGTCTGCATCCGGATCCCCCACTGTGCCACCCGCATCCAGATTGCCCCACATAGAATCCTCTTAACCCACACCTAAGCTAAGCCCCTCCACACTTGGATCCTGCCTTGCTGAGCCTGCCTGCCCACATCTGGTGCACCTGGCATGGAGGGGCAGGGCCATTGGGTGTTTCTGGGGGTAGGCTGGGTCCTTGCACTGTGTCAGGATTGGGTACAGCCTCCCTACTGAGTCTGTGTCCTGGGGAGAGCTGCAGAGTGATTTCCCATCTCTGTGCAGCCAGTAGCCTGTGCTCCCCAATGCCATACTGGAGCCTCCACATTTATTTGACAAATAAAATTTGCGGTATTTTGCAGAATTTAAAATACTGCGTGCCGAATTTTTAATTTTTAGCACAGAATTTTTTATTTTTTGGCACAGAATGTCCTCAGGAGTAACTCTTTGAACACAATACACTCAGTGCCCTTTACTCTTATTACTATTTGTACTGTGGTAGCATTTAGAGGCTCAATAAAATGTTCTATATGCTGTACACCTATATAATGAAAAGAGAGCCTCTGTCACAAAGAGCTTACCCACTGACACTGTCCCCTATGATCAGGGATCACCATTTAAAGAGGGGGAGTTTGTCTGTATTCCAGGAGAAGGAGGGTGGGGTATCTATCTATTCTTGGGATGCAGATGGATGAAGGGCTGAAATGCATGATCTACATTGGGAAGGAGGGTGAGTTGCTGAGACAAGAATCTGACGTAGGTAGGAGACATGTTTACTGTGACCTGTGGAAACAACAGAACATATATGTGATCTAATATTCGTGTAGCATTTTGAAAAGCAGTATAGTACTAAGTATCATTAACATGGCAACCCAGCTTGTCCGCCCTGATAATATCCCATAATAACTGAGAAAAGAGCTTTCTGTAAGATATGTTCATATTTAAAATAGAATACCACTTTGTTCATGCTGGTCAGAAGTAAACTATTTACCTTCAAAGGACATTAAGTACATATAGTCCATTGTTAATGCCTAGGCTTTCAAGGTTCAGCTTTAAACTATCCGTTGTATCCCAAAGGAAGGGAAAAAAGCCACAAATTAAAAAAAAGTGTTATACTTCACACACAATTGTTATTTCTTGTACTTTAAAGTGGACACTTAAAAAGGTTCAAATGCCTTAGATTATTAAAGGTTTATAAAACCATATGAAATATTTGGCACTTTTCAACTCTTATGCTGGCAAAGAGACAATCTCTTTTATTATTAACTTTAATTTATTTCTAAAATTTTCATACCAAAAGCATTAGCTATCAACTTAACCATTCTCAAATAAGTCTCCAAAATCTCTGTTTTTATAATTAAAAATAATTAAGTGAACTCAGTTCTGTAGTGTAATTAAACCTCTTTAACATAAATTAACTCTAGAACTGATTTGCATAAATTATGCTGTTTAACAGTTTTAGTGTACACCAGGGGACATTGTGATTTTATCAATGTACTCAGGATGCTCAAATAGAAAGTTGTAAGACAAACTTAATATATCATTATTATGCTCCAGACTACAATACAGTCTAACCCAATGTCAGTGAAAGTAACTTTAAATTCTGCCATGAGTCATGGGCAGCACGAAGCTATGATGCTCTGGGAGAAGAACAGAGAGAATGACCTGCAACTCAGCATCACAAATCCTCCACTGCTCCTCCTTTGCTTTGGGGGAAGGGAAAGAGTGTATTACTTCACCCTTTTCATGGAGCAGCTAACTTGCTCTTGACACATCAAGCCAGCCACTCTGCTATGCTGATGAAACCAGGGATTCTCCTACTTCCTGCCCCTCTGCATCTCTTCTCCGCTCACACGCTTGCAGGGGGGACTATTTAGCGAGTAACCCATCTTTACCCACACACCCCACTTATGATTAGAGTTGCAATCTGAGCATGGCTAAGCAGTGGAATAAGGTGGTGGGGCATACTCCCCTGTACAGCTGACCAAGGACCGTGACAATCTAAATTATCTCATGCTGAAAGCAACATTTCTCAATGTTGTTGCTACAATTTACAAATTTGAGGTCCAATCCTCTGAAACAATGAGTACACTTAGAGGTGCTTAAAGCCCTTGACTCCCCATTGAATGCAATCCTTGCAGAATCAGATGCAATATACCCAACAGAACATGGATTTTCTCAGTAATATAAACCCTGATATCTATCCTGGGGCAAATCTTGAATGTTCATGTATTTTCCCCAATATAAAAGAGAAGCAGGAGGAACTCTGCTGACCCAGAAACATTCACAAGACCTTGGAGTCATAGAGTTGTGAGATTAGATTATGGTAGGATGTGTCTCCATTAGGAAAGGGATAGATAATAAGACAAAATATCATAAGCAATCAATTTGTGAACACCTAGAAGATAATGAGATGATAAGTAACGGTCAACATAGATTTGTCAGGAACAAATCGTGTCAAAACCACCTCATTGCTTTCTTTGACAGGGTAACAAGCCTTGTGGATAGGGGGCAGGCAATAGACATGGTATATCTTGACTTCAGACTTTTGATACTGTTTCACATGACCTTCTCATAAACAAATTAGGGAAATACAACCTAGAGGGAGCTACAATGAGGTGGGTGCATAACAGATTGGAAAACCAGAGGGGAGTTATCAATGGTTCACAGTGAAGCTGGAAAGGCATAACAAGTGGGGTCCTGCAGGGATCAGTTCTGAGTCCGGTTCCATTCAATATCTTCATCAATGATTTAGATAATGGCATGGAGAATAGACTTATAAAGTTTGAGGATGACAGCAAGCTAGGAGGGGTTGCAAGTGCTTTGGAGGATCGGATTAAAATTCAAAATTATCTGGACAAACTATAGAAATGGTCTGAAGTACATATGATGAAATTCAATAAGGACAAATGCAAAGTACTCCACTTAGGAAGGAACAATGAGCTGCACACATACAAAATGGGAAATGACCGCCTAGCAAAAAATATTGTGGAAGGGGACCTGGGGGACATAATGCAAACATCATTCTGGGCTGCATTAGCAGGTATGTTGTAAGCAAGACATGAGAAGTAATTCTTCAGCTCTACTCCATGCTGATTAGGCCTCAACAGGAGTATTGTGTTCAGTTCTGGGAGCCACATTTCAGGAAAGATGTGGAAAAAATTGGAGAAAATCCAGAGAAGAGCAACAAAAATGATTAAAGATCCAGAAAACATGACCTATGAGGGAAGATTGGAAAAACTGGGTTTGTTTAGTCTGAGGAAGAGAAGACAGAGAGGGGACATGATAACAGTTTTCAAGTACATATAAGATTGTTACAAAGGAGAGAGAGAAAAATTGTTCTCCTTAACCTCTGAGGATAGGACAAGAAGCAATGGACTTAAATTGCATCAAGGGCGGTTTAGGTTGGACATTAGGAAAAACTTCCTAACTGTCAGAATGTTTCAGCACTGGAATAAATTTCCTATGGAGGTTGTGGAATCTCCATTACTGGAGATTTTTAAGAGCAGGTTAGACAAACACCCGCCATTGTTCATACAATGCAGAGTCAACCTGTGGAACTCATTGCCATGGGATGTTGTGAAGGTCAAAAGTATAAAAACGCTCAACAAAGAACTAGATAAGTTCATGGAGGATAGGTCCATTAGTGGCTATTAGCCCAGATACTCTAGAATGCAACCACATGCTCTGGGTGTCCCTAAACCTCCAACTGCTAGAAGCTGGGAACAGATGACAGAATGAATCATTTGAAATTACCCTGTTCTGTTCATTCCCTCTGAACCATCTGGCATTGACCACTGTCAGATTCAGAATCTTGGGCTAGACAGATCATTGGTTTGATCCAGAATGGCCGTTCTCATGTTCTTATTATCCAGAGGGGAACTGGGACAAGCTATAACAGGGCACTCAGCATCTTGCAAAATCAGACCCTTGTCTAGATGCAACATGTCCATCTGGACATGGATTTTCTCAGTAAATAACTCCTGACAACTATGTTGGGGCAAATCATAAATGTTTCATATGTATGCCCAATACAAAAACTTTCCTTTTTACCATTCCTTTAATGCTGAAAAATATAACTATTTGTATCTCTAAATGCAAGAATTTTATCATATCTCACTGTGTATTTTAGCAATAGATACCTTTGTTTGTCATTGCATGTGCATTTAGGTCTTTCTTTAGCGATGATTTTGGTTTTTGCTTTTCCAGCACAAATTCACAGGTACAAGTATTTTTAGATGCTTCATCAGAGACTATTACATATTGGCTGGGAATCATCCCTGACTTTATTTGTCATTTTAATCCTATAGATACAAGACCTAGAAAATAAATTATTTGATGAACAAGTAAACTGTAGGCTATAGTCACGTATTGTGTGTTTTGTGCCAAGACTAAATAATGACTGAATAATATATGAATAAAAAGGGTCCATGGTAGAAGGAGGAGGTATACAGAGAAGCTCCTGTGGATCTCAACAGAAAGAGCTGGAAATAATTATGTGAACACAATGAACCATGTTTTTACTAAGCTCTTTCATTTAGGTTTATTAGTTTTAAAAAAGATTTTTTTTTAAATAACAGTTAATTAGTGTAAGAACAGATGGAAGAAAATTATTACTTCATGCTAGGCTAGCAGAAATCTGCCTGGGATGAGGACACTAAGAGTATATCAGAGACTGGCTTTACAATACAAAACAAAAAAACCCATAAAAAACAAAAAAACACCCTGACAAAAACTGCAGCCCGGATGCTGCAGAAGAATTTAGAAATATTGCTATGACCTCAGCATTGCAGAGCAATCCAAGAAATAGGCTGCTGCCACTTAAACTAGAGCAACCACAAGCTACCTCTCAGTTGGCTGCCTGAAACTAAGCTGGCTCCTCTTATTTGTGAAATGCTACACAAGTTATGAAATTCACCAAAATGCAGACAAAACCTTTGACAGATGGGGACTTACTGTCCCCCAGGACCTTAGATTATTTGGATTATTTTAAAACTTTTAAAAATATTGACAGTAATGTACAAACTCCCGAACAGGCAGGTGGGCAGCTCTCCTCTTTCAGAAGAGCATAAAAAGGCAGCATGCCCACATTTTAAATAAATAAATCTTATTTAATTTAGGTTTAAATCTAAATCGTTTTCTAACCATCTCAAAATACTCAGACCAGCTTTGCCCATAGTTGTGTAAGTCACAGTGTACAGGAGTCACTTATGAATGTGTGGATATATGTAGGAGTGAGGGGTGCAGGGGATGGAGAGGAAGAAAATGCTAAACTACTATGCCCCATTTGGAGGACTTTCTGTTTCTAAGGTAGAAGGTACACATATCTGACTTTATATGCTTTTTGAAGGATGGATCAACAATACAGGACCACTGTTCTTTTCTCAAATACATAAATCACTCCAATTTTCATCTGTAGATCTGAGGGAGGAGTCCTGTTCTAAATGCTGTATCTTGGACACAATTTTATTAAACCATATGAAGAGAATATTGTAATATACATACACTCTGATCCCTGCTTATGCTTTTCCCTTTCCACAAGACAGCTTATCCGTAATAACCCCCTCTTTGCTGCTATCAAAATTTGTGGATGTGAATGCTAATCACAGCTAAACTTGTAGCATAAGGAGCAAAATATATGGGCAGCATATCCTACAATACATCACCCTCATTTGCAAAGACACCGTAACATGTTCAGATAGGCATCTTACAGAAATGGGCCATACCATTGTTTCAGACACTGACAAGGTACAGGGATACAAAAAAAGGCTTTATTTTTTCATTAACGTTTCACATTAATCAGCCTTTGAATAAAAATGAAGAATTGATTGCTGTTAAATGTGAGTTAGTTTTATTCTTATCAGCGTGTAAAAAATGAACATTGCTGATTTTTTGAAACAATTTAAAATAGCGTGGGCATAAAAGGCAGATTAAATTCTGAATAAAATGCAGCTTTTCAATGTAAATTATACAGTTATTAATGCACAGCAATATACAGTCTTCCTCAGAATGATTTTTTGATCATTAGACATTAATTTAGCTCTACTAGAAGATTTTAAAAACCATCATTATTACAGATATGTCTAACCTTTATACAGATGTATGATCATTTTAATATACAGACCATAAACCCAGGCCAGGCATATTTTAGATGTACTTTGAAGTGATAATGAATAAAAGGACATATGGCACATGCTACAGAAATGTATTTATTTTTAGGCATTCATTCAACATTAAGGCACCAAATTAAATTAATCTTTTTATGCTCAAGAAAGTAACTAAGTAGCCAGGGGGTGTACTTAAGCAATGAGATATGTAGGGATTTGTTATCTCACCCCCTGGAGTGGTTTTAGTGTTATTTGAAGTATTTATTGTGAGAAAATGTGTATTTTTTATTGTACTTGGAGAAAATGAAGTTGAGAATTTTAGAATGCTAAACAGCTGTTTCAGATGAGCTGTGCAGTTTATATAGCTACAGACACTGTACGGGTTTCAAAACTCGCTAGCAAATCAGAATTGCTTCTCCATTAGCTTCTCCATTACAGTTTGGCTTTTTATTGGTTTATGTATATTTCATATGTGATATTATGTAAATAAAAATATACTATATGCTATCGCTATCATCATATTGTATACAGCGTATCACAATCTCTGCTGAAAACCTACCTCTGCAAAGCCCAAACACTATGTCAGTTCACACCATCACCAACTTAAAGATACACACACACAGCCTTCTATGTTAACACCATCCTTTGGGTCTCTCAATACATCCTTGATTTTATGTTTTGCACTGCTAACTCATTGGAGCAGGGACCTTGTCTTTATGTATACCTTATTCAGCACAGGGAACAATGCAGGCTCTGAACATGTGTGATAGGGCCCTCGGCGGTCAGGTAGCCTAGTGGCTAGATCATTGGTTGGGGGGCTGTAGGGGGACCTGACTCTCCTTCTCCCTCAGGACTTGGCCCAGGGTCCTGTGTTGGCTCAACCCCTAAACAGGGGAGATGGATCTTCCTCCCAGCCGTGAGGGGGTGGTTCAGGGCCTGTTTTCCTGGCCTGCTCCCTATGCAAGTCCTTTTAGTTTGGGGCACGGCCCCACTAATCCAGTTGCCCCACATTTGGAGCTTCTCTGTAGGATCCCTTTGGCCAGGGAAGACTTACTTGCCTCCAGTGGCTGCATTGACATGCAGGTTGCTGGTCTGTGCCTTCAGGCAGGCATACAGAGAGTCCTTGCCTCTTTGCCAATCAGCCCCTGACTGAGCCAGGCTCCCTTCTTTTCTCCCCCCTCCAGGCCTGGCATTGGCTGCAGGTATAATGGGGCAGGGCTAGCTGGACCCACAGGTGTTCTTTAACCCCTGATGTGCCTGGGTGCAGTCTCTCTGCTCCTTCACAACACACCATAAATGATAATACAGATTTGGGTTTTTACATAAACAGAATTCATCAAAATTCAGTCAATAAAATCATCTTGTTCATTTGTATTTCTGGAAAAAGAATTTCAAAAGCATTCAGAGTTTTTAACAGTATAGGCTAGATTCATCCTCTCTGGTGATGTGAGGAGCAATCTGACCCTCTCTGTGCCAGCAGAGGCTGCTGTGTCCCAAGAAAGATTCACAACTGTGCTCCCTCAGAGGGCTCTGCCACTGGAAGGAAATTTTAATCTCTAGCCACAGGATCAGCAGAGACAGCAACCTGAATATGCTGAACCCAGCTCATTAATCAGATGTGATGGGCAAACTTTCCACCAGGCAGCTCACCCAACTTTGCAGCTACTCTGCTTGCCTGCCACAGAAGATGCTTCAGATACATTGGCATGCCACAATTACCTCCCCAAGTTTTCTGCTCCAGGTCTGAACACGAGAATCTGGGCTGGTGAAAACTGGTTTGGACTCTGTAGTGAATTTGGCTCTATTTCTGTAAAATGAATATGACCCCACAAGATTTTATAGTATTTACTATAGCCTACAGGGAGCAGAGGATCAATTCAGAACCTACCGGCTTCCCTCCCCTGCCTCCCAACCAGACCCAGAGAGACCCTCCAGGGCACCAGACAGCTGCCTCTCTCCTTCTTCCATGTGGTACAGGGCAGCAGCTAGAAGGAACTCTCCAGAGCCAGCCTTTACCCCAGCCCTCCAGAGCTCCTTTTTTACACCAGCCTGTGATGGGTTGCCCCCTTTTAAATGCCACCTGATGTGCTGGGATAGCACTGAGTCCGCCTGTTCTGCCAGCCCGGGCACCCTTTTTACCTGTCTTGCTGAGCGAGGCTATTAAGCTTCCTTCAGCACACACCCAACTGCAGAATGACACAGACACTGAGATCAGCTCTGGGAAGACTCAGCTTAAGGGACTTGCCCCAGCACTCAGGTGTTCACCTCCCCTGGAGTGCAGACCCAAAGGTATATTATGAAATCTTCCTTCTCCCTCAATGTGGGGAGAAGCCTTTTATCCCCCACCCCCACCCCCATTATGAATTGTACAGACGATGTTATATTACAAACAAGAAATAAGTTTATTAACTACAAAAAGTGAATTTTAAGTGGTTAAAGGGATAGCAAACTGAACAAAGCAGCTTACTAAGCAAATAAAACAAAACACACAAACTAAGCTTGATTCACTAAAGAAACAGGTTACAAAATGTAATTTCTCACCTTAAATATTGCCACAGGCATATTACAGAAAGTCTTGCAGGCAGCTGCACTGGTCTGCAGCTTAAGACCTCAGGTATTATTACTCACAAGCTAGACACCCTTCCAGATTGGGCTCAACCCTTCTTCCCCCAGGTTCAGTTCTTCCTTCCAGGTGTCTCTTTGGGTGGGGAGGCAGAGGAGAACCTCAAAGATGTCACTCCCCTGCCTTATATAGCTCTTGTGTAAGGCAGGAACCCTTTGTCTTCCAGTGGAAGAACACTAGCATTCCAAAAGGGGAGGAGAGGTGTCCAGTATGAGGTGACTCGGACCCATGTCTCTGCAGGGCTGTGGCAAGCCATTACTCATAGGCTTTCTCGAGCATCCACAGGAAGACTAAGCTCTTTTGCAATCCATTGTCTTTGCTAATGGGCCATTAGCACTGTCTGGCTTTCTCGTTGTACCTGAAGGGCTAGTTGTGGGTGATAAGTAACCCATTTGAAATACAGATACATATTTAATATTCCTAACATCAGATATAGAAATGATACAGGCATTCAAATGGGATAATCACATTCAGTAAATCATAACTTTTCCAATGATATCTTACATGAGCCATCTTGCATAAAGTACATCTCAGTTATGTCATAGCCATATCACAAGCATATTTTCATAAAGAATATAGAGCGTAATATCACACAGCCTATAGCAGAAACCCTACCCAATCCTCAACTTGGCCAGAAGGAGTGTCTTCACAGCCAAGAAGTTCTGTAATGAATCTTGAATATTGAATCTATTCAACAATATGGACTTCCCATATTTACTATATTGCCAAAGTTTGTTGGTTCTGTCTTAATCACACCCCTCTCCTCCAACAGCAGCTCCTCTGTGCCCAGCCTAATTCTGTAATTCATTTTTCTTCCACTTTTGCCCTTGCTTCCTTCCCTGGATTCAATCTTTCCTCCTCTGCCCACTCCCACACATCAGGAAGAAAAAAAGCAGTGCTGGATCTCCAAAATGTGCTTTGCAGCAGTTGTGCTTTGCAAGCATTGCAGAATTTCTGTGGGATATGCACAGGGCTGCATATTGTAGAGGTTCTGTAAAGCTGCAATTTATTGCATCAGTTTCATGAAGTATCTACCTGAGGCTGATGAACATGAAATTTAATGCTAGTTAATCAGTTGGGAGCAGACGGCATACAAGAAGACAATTTATGATTTCCACGGATTGTGGTAAAACGCCTTTGCACTATTTTGCTCAGCTAATATTGCAGTTATCACCATTTTTAAACAAATCAACATTTACCAGGTGTTAACCATTGTATGGTATCTAATATATCACACCCAATAATGATAGTTTGTTTTTAAAATAGCTCTCTACAAATACAATTATTTAAACTATAAATATGCCACAGAGAGAGATGAGCACTTTTAATCCTCATTTTCTTATTTCCATTTAATTGTTATTGTAGAATAATATTTTAAGTGGTATGCAGAAGTGCTTTCAGCAGCAAAACAGTACAAATTGTTTGTTTGCAAACTCTGTTAATGGTTAATTTCAGCATAAGCCTCGTGGTCACATTATTTCTGATCAAGGCTGTAACTTCAGAGAGTGGACATTACTTCACAAATTGGAATTTTGTATTCCTGTGCCTGATGACTATTAGCAGTTTTGTTTTCACTTAACTAGAGTAATGGTGATGATGTTATTGCATGGCATATTGCATTATATAGTTACACAAACTTTGTATACTTGTAATTTATAAGCATAAATTAGTGAGCTCTAACTTCCAAAATTATCGATTATTCCTTGCAAAATGTTTGAGTGTACAAAATCAACTTGCTTTTGCTCTATTGGGGGCGTGGTGTATACACTAGCATGCAAGCTCTTCAGGACAGAGGTCATGTCTTCACATCTACAGTAGAACCTCAGAGTTACGAACACCTCAGGAATGGAGGTTGTTTGTAACTCTGAAATGTTCGTAACTCTGAACAAAACGTTATGGTGGTTCTTTCAAAAGTTTACAACTGAATATTGACTTAATACAGTTTTGAAACTTTACTATGCAGAGGAAAAATGCTGTTTTCATTTATCTTTTTAGCAGTTTACATTTAACACAGTACCGTACTGTATTTGCCTTTTTTTGGGGGGGGGGGGGGGGGCCCCTCTACTGCTGCCTGACTCTGTATTTCCGGTTCCAAATGAGGTGTGTGGTTGACTGGTCAGTTCATAACTCTGAGGTTCTACTGTATCTGTACAGCACTTGCCACCATACACTTCAAATGCTTGTGGGGGCTTTGGGGCATTACTGCAATATCAATGCTTTTTTGACCGCCTCTGAACACTGCGTGGACACTTTCAGAGAACTATCCACGATGACTCCAAGATCTTTTTCCTGATTTGTTGTAGCTAAATTAGCCCCCATCATATTGTATGTATAGTCAGGGTTATTTTTTCCAATGTGCATTACTTTACATTTATCCACATTTAATTTCATTTCCATTTTGTTGCCCAGTCACTTAGTTTTGTGAGATCTTTTTACCAGTTGGGGTTGCTTTTCTTAGGCCATTGTTTTATTATTGTTGTTACTGGTTGTTGGTGGTGGTTGTTTTTTTAGCCTCCTCTCAAACAAAAGGAGGCTTTTATAGGACTAAATTAGGGCTCTTCCTCCTGCAAGATGGATGTATGGAACTTCTTGAATGTTCTCCACTTACCCTTCAGACAGAGAACTACCTGATACAGTCTTTCCTCTCTCATATTGCTTCCACCCTCTGACAGAGCTGGAATATTGGGCCTGTGGAAATCCTGGACAGAGAAAAGAGAAGCAGAAGCAGGGCCAGTAGTGAAGACCTCCTTGGAGGCAGCAGCCATAGATCCCTGAAGAAATCTATGGATGCCCTGAATGAATTGTGTTGGTATCAGTGTGGCAGTTGGTCCCTGTGTTAATTATACTGGAGGCAGCTCGAGCACGAACCACCATCCTTCCCCAAACTGCCCTCCCATTGGCACCCCATGTAGTCCAGGCAGGGACCCTTAGAACAAATCTCCAAGTCTCTAAGAAACCTCAGTGGTAGGGATTTTTGTCTCTATCTAGGACAGTGATTCTCAACCAAGTGACCAGGGCCACCTGGGGGGCCTCAAGTAGATTTCAGAGGGGCCAGCAAGCCAGGCCCAGGGGAGACAGCCAAATACCCACCACCTGGGGCTGAAACCCCTGGGACTGCAGCTGAAGCCTGAGCAACGTAACTTGGTGGGGGACCCTGTGGCATGGGGCTTCAGACAATTGCCTTGCTTGCTAGTCACTAATGCCAGCCCTGGGTTTTATATGCAGAAAACCAGTTCTTGTGGCACAGGTCGGCCGTGGAGATTTTACAGCAGTTGGGGAGGCCTCAGAAAGAAAAAGGTTGAGAACCCCCGATCTAGATATATTACCAAACCAATAAGTTTAATTGTCACAGTAAGAAAACATTCTTAGAGCTTGTTGGGAAATGACAGTTAGTTTCCACACACAATTCTGAAGGAAATGAAACAAGTCTCTCCCCTCTCCCCCCATAGGATTATCAGTTATAAAGCAAAATTACTATTTACAATTCAATTTGATTGGAACCAAAACAAAAAGGTTGGTTGGTTCTCATTGTCTCTCCCCCACACACATCCCCTCTCTCCCTTCCTTCCCCCTCCCCCGCACCACTGGAAATAAAGAAAACTGAAAAATTTTCATTTCAAACTGAGTTGAAACAACAACAAAAACCCACCCCCTATCTAATTGAAAAATAGAAAACTTCTGAATGATACAAATATTTTTCATCTAAATAAACTCTTGGATAAAACCACACCAAACAAAACAAGAACTTGGACCAGCTCTAATCATTAGTGTATATATATATGTTAGAAAACAATTTGCTAATCGTGGAGCAAATCCTAGGTGTTCCCTGTTTTGGTGACATGCCACACATTGATGGCCTATGTTGCACACTGGAAGATTTGATGGTAGAGGGGTATGTTTGTAAGAGCCGAAAATCATTCCTTATACTTTCTTCTCCTACTGGGATCTGATCTTATTTCCTCATAATCACTTGCATCTCCCAGTGAATGACAGATCGCTTCAATGATTATCAGAACCTCATATGGTGGCTACACTGTTTTTTAATATGCATCCCACAATTTACCACAGGTGAGAATTGAACAGGGACCATCATGTTGCATAGACAGCTGAGTTACCAGGTGAAGCAGTAGGAGTGAGTAGGAAGTAGATGATATGTTAAGCTTGTTTCAGCTGCAATACAATTTTTGAACATCTTATTTGTGTCTCTGGTGAGGAGAGAGTGGTATTAAAAATACCAGGAATCTCTGTGCTGGGTCACACTTCCCACAAGTTCATAAAAATAAAATGCTTTTTTCAAAAGTTGCCATTACATTAAATATTTTTACAAAAGCCCACGCTGCAAAGGAAACTGATTTTTTTAATATCTCAGGCTTGAAACATCATTGAGATGATGCAACTAACATACTACATCTCAACTGTCTACAAAAATGGGCACGACATTATTCTAATGATACATAAAGCCCAAGAAATTAAATGAGTGACATATATTTTTAAAAATGTTTTAAGACCAATGACTCTGTTTAGCATCACCTATAACGATGCATAAAATATTTGTATGACTTATAAGAATGTTTCCTACCTTCTATAACTATGATCTCCCCCCCCGCAAATTAGGGTCTCGATGCAAAAATCTATTGAATTGAAGTCAACTGAAAAATTCCCACTGACTTAAGCCATCTTTGGATCAGGATTTTGGTAACTTCTTCACACATTCTATAATATGATGTATAAAAACAGTTCCCTGAGTATCAGAGAGAGTAGCTGTGTTTTTCTCATGAATGGCAAGCTATTTTTCAACTCTCTGTCTTGTCAACAGCTACTGATAGATACTGTTTACGTCTTTCTGCCATGAGACCTCCACTGAGATAAGACATAACCCTTGGAAACTTAGACACTGCTACTTACAGAAGTAATTATTTTCACAAGGATGAATTATTCTGAAGCAATTTCTCCAGTTTACAACATATAAAGAGGCTATTCGTGAATATCAAACATGAATGTCATCCCGTAGCTCGTCTTATTCTTAGGCAAACATGCTCGGCCAAGTTTATCTTACACTGAAGGATACCTCCACTTAAGTTTAATTGTAACAATTTAAACTTTCAATCCCAGTTTAACATTTAAACTAAAATGAAGTTACACCAGTAATGACTTTGGTCCATTTATCGTGACAAATTCTAAAAGCCAGTTTCTGCTGCTTTTAAGAATCCACCCATTGGAAAATGTTATGTAATATATGTGAGAATAAATGTACTTTATTTAAATCTGTTTCATGAGGGAATATTTAGGAATATTCTAGACAGAAGAACTTAAATGAAGCAGAAAGAAAGAGAGAAAGAAAGAAAGAAAGATAATGTGGTTTTAATTACTGTTGTACAGGTCCTTGTTCAGCATTAGGAGAAAGTAACCCTTTCTTGTTGTCACATGGCAATGTGCCTTCTATCACGAATACAAGAGCCACAAAAGCCTCACAATCCGCCTTCCATTTACAGTACACATTTGAAGTAATCTGTCTCTTTTATGGTATTCCGTGGTATTATTATTATTTGGATTATTGTATTGACTGGAAGGCTGCCCCAGTCATGGACCAGGACCATGAGGTGCTAGGCACATACAGACACAGAACAAAAAACAGTAGAAGAACTTGATCCAAACTTGAGCTTCCTTCCCTGTCCCTTCTCCAGGATTTACCTTCGAGACTACAGCGCCAAAGCTCAAATGGTAATGTTTAGTGACTTTTTGTATCAGTATTTCCATCTTTTGGGCATTGAAATTGATTTTATTAATCTTGGCATATAAAAATCCAGTGTGCCCTTTGCCCCATGGCCTGAGAACTTGCAATGACACCAACAGCAGATGATGTGGAGGAAGAAGCTTTAAGAGAATCAGACACGGCAGTTTCAGAATTATCAATAGAGGGAAAGTATCCTAAGGCATTTTGCCAACCCTAAGTCATGAAAACAATGTATTCCTGTATAACACTTGCTACTAGAGACTTTAAATGCAGACTGAACACCTTCCATCAAACTGTTGTCATGTCCTTACATAGTTAAAAGAAGAGTGAATTAAATTAGAAGTAAATAGTAAAATATAAAATCAGCCAAACTCTGCCGATGAATTAGAATTAAAAAGACTTAGGCCAAATTCTGCTCTCATCAATAGTGTTAATCTGGGTCAAATATGCTCTCATCTACACTTGTATAAATCTGAAGCAACTCTCTTAATGTTAATTCATCTGAGTGATGTTGCATGGCTGTAGATAAGAATAAAAATTTGGTCTACATTTGTAAAACATTTTAGGATTGTTTAGGAAAAAAGGCACTTGATAGATGGTAGATAATGGATAAAATTCACTCCTTTCTCAACTAAAATTGAAGTCACTTGGGTCAAATCAGGGCAAGTTAAATACTAGCAGATTTTTTTTTGGCGGAGGGGGGTAAAATTACCCCTTTTTTCTTTATTCTTCCTCCTCCACTATACAATGACATTTTTCCACATCTAAAATAAACCACTACTGTTGATTTTTTTAATCTAATACCAATTACTGTGATTTTTAAAATCTAATCTAATACCAATTAGCATGAACAGTTCTGGCACACACTCATTCATGAGACAAGAGAAAACATTGTGAAAAGCAAGAGCTTCATTGATTTCTTGTAAATATCTCTAATGCTAATTACTATGACATGACTTCCAGTATAAAAGCCTGCCAACTCAGTTTTGTGCTGGAACAAGGTTCCCATTAAATTTCAGTCTGATGTCTGACATGGGAACCCATCTGAGACTTATCATGGAAATGTGAAAAAACATACACAAGCACCTATATCTTGCTCGAGGGCCACAAAACATAATTTGAACGTTATTACTTTCTTTCAAACAAACAGAATAGTCCAGAAATGTAAAACTAACATACGTCTTCAGAAAGATTTGTGAATATTTTACCAGCACAATTCCCATATGATATCACTGTTTTCTTCCTTCCCATTTGTCAAAGAGAAAGGTGCATTTATAGCTCCAGTATGTGGTGATAAAAACCCCTACCAAATTGTCATCAAAACATTTCAAATGTCACCTTTTCTAATACTGAGAAGCAATAAGTTTCTGGATGTTCTCTCCTGAATGTGATGTTCACAGAAAAGAGTAATTATTCTCACAACTTCTCTCAATATTGTGCTTAATTCATCATCATGTGTCCTTTGTATTTGAATTTATATTTCGTATTAAGTCACATGCATGAAAACGACTTTATTAACTTTGCAACTTGCTTTATTATGTGCACTTAACTCATGTGCAGCAGATAGTAAAATTGTGTGTTTGATTTTGTACAGATTGAGTGCCAAAATTACCTTTTTGATCAGCAGGGACACCCGAACATCAATTTGGAGAATCAGACCCATCATTTGGAAATGGATGGGAAGCACTTTTCCAACATCCGTATTTGTAAACCCAAATACAGTAACTGCAGATTGAGAATGAATAACATTACTCTGCATTGTTCGTCATTGGAACAGAACACAGTGTAAATGGGCAGGGAGAAAAGCAAAAAATGCTATGGCATCCAATAAAATAGCTGCAGGTAACTGGATAACCAAACTCACCTGTCGCTCCTAAACTAAAAAGCTATGATTGCAGTCATTTATTATAGTTAGGAAGAATGAGAACTTGATAACCTTAAAAAGCTCCCAGTGAACTTACACCTTCTAGAATGCTCACCATTAAAACATTCAGGGACTTGAATTCCAGTCCACAAATTTGCACCGGACCAAAATTTTCACTTTTACTTTAATGGAGAACTCTGTAAGGAGCCCCATTGATTTCAGCATGTCTACCAGTGGAGCAACATATTATTCAGTGTGACTAAGGATAGCAGAATATGGCTCATAGCAAATGGTAGCTTCAACATTTATTCATGTCTCTCACTTTTTCACTGGGATTCCAATAGAGAAATCACACAAACAACTTGGTGTTTTATAAAGTAGAATTTTATATGTAAATGTTGTTCTGTATCCTAGCTACCCCCATGTGGAACTGAGGGGGAACTGAAAACCTAAGCCAAATTAAAACTTGCTTTTTGGTTTTGTTATGGACTCATAATTCAGTTAGGTTTGCCAGATTTCAGGAAAATTTCAGAGAATTTGCACTTAGGCTTGAAACCACGCAGTTATATTTGGTTGGGGAATTTTGTGCTATGCCAGGTCATTCACTCTATTGGCCCGCTCTCTCCTGTGCCCTCAACCCCCAATTCCTCTGGTCTTTATTCTGAAAGATGGTGTGGGAGGTCCAATGACCTTCTTCCTTCACTACTCCACACACAAGATCTTTAGGGGCAGCTGCCTGAGATGTAGAGTTCATTGGGCCCAGAGTATTTGGAAAAAATCTCTATACCTCTCAGTTGCAGGGCCAGTAGTGTGTTTCAAGAATGGTAAGGACTTGAGCTAGACAGGAAATGGTTTTCCCAACCTGCAAATACTCTCAGGAGCTCAGAAATGTTTTCCAGTCCACATCAGGATGGAACTGAGACCTTTTGGAAGTTTTTTGATGGAGAGAGAGAATCCCATAATAGCCTGGAGGTTAGGGAAGTCACCTTGACTATTCTAGGATGTGGGCCCTTACTTTATGGGAGGTGGGCCCCTGACACCTGCCAATGTCTCACTTCCCTACTAGAGGTATTATGGCTCATGGATTGGCATATATAGCCAGCGACCTAACAGATGCATCCCTTCGACAGTTCAGGTTTAAGGTTGCCCCTATAGGTGTCTTCCTGATACATTATTTTATTTTGGAGTGTGTAGCAATTCCATACTTAAGGCTGAGTTCCATTCTGCACTTAAAGCAGGTATCCAATATCTCTGTTATGTATTAAAAATACAGAATGTCCTTCCCATATTACAGCACTTACTCTGAGTACAAACTGCATTTTCTGAGAATGTGCAAATTAATCCATTCCTTAGTTTAGGAGTTAAAATTAATTAAAAACTAGGTCCTTTAAGAAGTTTACCATCTGCATCTGTCTTTACTTTGTCCCAGTTCATCACAGTAACAAATTAACACAGATGCTTCAAAACTTCCCAAATAGTTAAAATTAATTAAAAAATCATGAACATAGGCTCTGTTTCAAAGAATAAGGTGTTAGTTTAGCTATGTTATTAATTATTGTATCTAATTTTTATTATATAGGCTACAGATTGTGTCAGGTCAACGGCTTAGGAAATTTATGTACAGTCATTGTGACATCAGAAATAACGCAGCCAATCCTGCTTTCCACCTACACCTAATTTGTTAGCTTGGCCATCAATGCTTGAGAGGCTCCCAATTTCAGCACTGCCTTGGCTTTATTGTGAACTGAGACGCCTATGTCAGGAGAGCTGAGGCAGGAACACAAACCCCCTAAAATATAGGGACACTGAGGGACAGGGACTAGGCTTCATATAACACCAGTTTCACAAACTTTGTCTCTAAACCAATATGTCATTTGTAGGGCTGTCAAATGATTAAAAAAATAATTGTGATTAATCGCAGTTTTAATTGCACTGTTAAACAATAGAATACCATTTATTTAAATATTTTGGATGTTTTCTACATTTTCAAATATATTGATTTCAATTACAACACAGAATACAAAGTGTGCAGTGCTCACTTTATATTATTTTTATTACAAATATTTGCACAGGATAAAAGATAGACAAAAGAAATAGTATTTTTCAATTCACCTCATACAAGTACGGTAGTGCACTCTCTATCGTGAAAATGCAACTGACAAATGTAGAATTTTTTTTTTAACATAACTGCACTCAAAAATAAAACAATGTAAAACTTTAGAGCTTACAAGTCCACTTCTTGCTCAGCCAATCACTAAGATAAACAAGTTTGTTCACATTTACCGGAGATAATGCTGCCCACTTCTTATTTGCAGACTACAGGACAGGGTCACGATCAATTAGTGCATTAAGATGGGGGAGGAGACTGCTGGAGTCACTCCAGGGCGGGATTGTGGAATCCTGCAGCTCCAAAGCACCCTTTCCCTGCTTTGTATCCTCGCGGCTGCTGGCGACTGCCCTTTCCCCTCCCCTCATGTAAAACAAATCAATAGATTATCGTGTGGGAGGGGGCACAAGACCCGCTCTGAGAAGTCTGGAAGTATTTCAATAATGTGCATATCTGGTCTAGATATTATGGAGTCTCTTGTCACTGTCCGCCTCCTACTCTCTGCCAGGGCTGCCCCGGGGGGGGGAAGGGGGGAATGGGACAATTTGCCCCAGACCCCGCAGGGGCCCCGGGACCCGCCTCCGCCTTCCCCCATCCCCCGGCGCCTCAGCGCGCCACGTCAGGAGCGGCCCTGGACAGCGCTGCAGCAGTGTGGCTCCGGCGGGGCCTGAGCTCCTCCCACTGACTCAGAGCCGTGTGGTAAGGGGGCGGGGCTGCGAGCTCCAGTCCCGCCGGAACCATGCTGCTGCAGCCCTATCCAGGGGCCAGGGCAGCTCCTGGACGCAGCGCGCTGAGGCTCCGAGAGAGGGGAGAGGCGGCGGTAACCCAGGAGCGGCCCTGGACAGCGCTGCTTGGGGGGGACATTCAGGGGACGGGGAATGGGGGGATGGATCGTGGGCATTCTGGGGGTCTGTCAGGACTCGGTGGGGGGGTGGATAGGGGTCGGGGCAGTCAGGGGACGGGGGGGCTGGGGTCCCGGGGTGGTGGTTGGGGGTGGTGGTGAGGGAACAAGGAGCAGGATGAGTCGGGAATTCTGAGGGGGGGCAGTCGGGGGGGCAGGAAGTGGATGGGGGTCTGATAGGGGGCAGGGCCAGGCTGTTTGGGGAGGCACAGCCTTCCCTACCCTAAAGCTCATTCAGCAGTTTGAGGCTTGCAGACAGCTATTTAACACAATGAGCCAAGCTGTTATCTTTTCCCTTAGGGCTACCATCCCTTTCACTTCTCAAATGCCAAATTATAGTCTACATTTAATTTCAGTGCCAGAGGGAGATTCATGTCAGGGGAGGGTAGCTTCATTTAAAATTAGCCACTTTAGATTAACAGTGATAGAGCCAAGACAGACATGGGGGAGGGATCACATGAGGAGCAATATCATACATCACCTACCTCTTTCCCAACCCTACCAAGGGAGACCCCTCTCCCCTGCATTCCCCGAGGCTCCAGAGGGGTTAATTCAGTGGTTCTCAAACTTTTGTACTGGTGACCCCTTTCACATAGCAAACCTCTGAGTGTGACCCCCCCCTTATAAATTAAAAACACTTTTTTATATATTTAACACTATTATAAATGCTGGAGGCAAAGCGGGGTTTGAAGTGGAGGCTGACAGCTTGCGACCCCCAGTAATAACCTCGTGACCCCCTGAAGGGTCCCGACCCCCAATTTGAGAACCCTGGGTTAATTTAATTTTAGCACCCAGTGTCCATTCACATGCATGTGCTATTTTGAGCATTTCAGTTTTCACAACATAGGCTCATCCCAGATACTGGAACAAGCTCAAATGCTCAGTTCGTGGAGTATGTACATAAGCTATACCAAAGACAAACCCACAGTAACCGTCTCCAGTTTGTGAGGGACCCTATGGAGCCAGTCTCTAGGAAACTGATACATTCATGGAGGTTAAGTCCATTAATGACTATTAGCCAGGATGGGCAAGGAATGGTGTCCCTAGCCTCTGTTTGTCAGAGGGTGGAGATGGACGGCAGGAGAGAGAACACTTGATCATTACCTGTTGGGTTCACTCCCTCTGGGGCACTTGGCATTGGCCACTGTTGGTAGACAGGATACTGGGCTGGATGGACCTTTGGTCTGATCCAGTATGGCCATTCTTATGCTCTTATGTTCTAACCTAAATGAACCCAAAGTTATGGAGACAGATATGAGTCAAGGAAGCCACCAGAGTATCAGAAACCTGGAAAAATCTCTGACTGGATGGGCTCAGGCGTTTGGTCACAAGCTGAGGTGGTTCAAAAGTTTTGGATTTTTTTTAAGCAGATTTTTTTTTAATTGTTTCTTTAAACAATCAAACACAGCAAGCGGCAAATATCTGGCCACACACTTCTGAAACCCCAAACCATGTTCAGGTTTTGGCAGACTAATTTCAGCTTTTCAATTAAAAAAAAAAAAAAACACAACAAATTTTGAAGGAAAGCAGACCTTGTCCATGATTTTTTCTGCTTTTTAAAAACCCCTAGTTTTCGATCCAAAAAAAGTTTTGATGGAAAATATTTGTCCAACCCTTTTAATGAGCTTTAGTGCCTTTTAGCACTAGCTGATGCTGAGAACCAGTGTTACCTTGTAAAGGTGACTTGAAAAGAAGTTTTCTCAAAACTGGGTTTGTGCCGAGATGCTGAAGGTTTTTAAATATTTATTTTTCCCAAGGCCGCCTGGGGTGGGGAAGACAGGGACAAGTGGGGCAATTTGCCCCGGGGCCATAGGGGCCCCCACGAGAATATAGTATTCTATAGTATTGCAACTTTTTTTGATGGAAGGGGCCCCCAAAATTGCTTTGCCCCAGGCCCCCTGAATCCTCTGGGCGGCCCTGCTCACTGCCACAGCTGGTAACTCCCTCCCCACCCGGCTGCCACCAAGTCCCATCTCATAAAAAAAAATAACGTGTTAATTTCTTTTGAGTTAATCGCACACATTAACTGTGATTAATTTACAGCCCTAGTCATTTGCAAATTAAGGAACTGACTCACCCATATATTTTGTTTGATTTGGGCTGCTCTGGCAATACAAATGAGCTGTAAACTCATTAACTGGCTAATGTGCTCCGGCTGCTTTGCACTGCTCTAGTGTATGGGTGAGTCTACCCTCAAGTGTGGTGTGGTTTTGCTTTTAACGATTTGAAGTTAATGCTATTATATTCAAGGAATTGTTCAATAGCATTTTCCTTGGGTTTCCTCTGTATTGTTCATGTATGAAATTTTTAATAACAAGACATTCCAATACAAAAAATGATGAAAATATGTAAAATTATCCATGTAAAAAATGAAGGTAAAAGTAGAGCTGTGTGAAAACTGGAATTTCCATGTCATGGAAAATTTCAATATTTCATCATTTGTTTTTGTCTTAAATTGGGGTGAAATTGTCTTAAATTGGGGTGAAAAGTTGAAGTATTGAAATTTTCCATGAAACAAAAAGTCCTACCCCCCCCAAAAAAATCAGAAATGTCAAAACACTAACATTTTCAATCAAAATGAAACATTTGGAAATTCCTGAATCGAAGTGTTTCATTTGACATTGCTGAATTCAATCAAAATGTTTAGTTTCCAGTTTAGTTTCCAGACATTAAACTGCATCTGCCTACAGGACAACGGTGCATCATGAGTATTGCGGTTTGTATCCCTCTTGTCCTTATTCCTCTCTATGTGTCAGTTTCCTTGGCTACACTACATATCCTTATATTCTCACACTCAAGTAACTCCCATGATGCACCATGTGACTTGGTTTCAAATTAATTTAAGTTAAAAGAGTTAAAGTATTAGAAATGAAAGCATTTTTCAAGATACATTCAGATAAGACTGTTTGAGTACAGTAATTGTGCATTAGTTTTTGTATAATTGCAACATCTGTGATGTATTTTACACTTAAGTTATTCTCAACATATTATTGTCTAGATATAAAGGTTGGGATTTTGAAAGCCATTTAGGGGATTGTGATGCCCAATTCTTATGTATTTTAATGGGTTTGGATTTTCCAGTCTCTTAGGCAGCTTTGAAAGTCTCAGCTAAATTGAGTAACACTATAATAAGTATGTGGCTAGTATGACTTTAAGGGCACATTTTAACACGCATGTAATTATTCAAAATTAGACGTTAAATGCTTATGTGGGGATCCTGCGAGCCAGAGCAGGATTCCAGAGTCGGTAGAGTGTACCATGCAGTGAGGTTGCACCTTGCTGCTATTCTTCACAGGACAGCTACAGTCCTCTCTGTCCTGGCTAATGCTTGCCGCTTACTGCAGTATGTGTCTTAGCCATCACAACAGGAAGATGCTGAATACACCCCCGTAGTCACTGGCCAAACCTCCTTGAGTCAGCGTTTCACATCAACTGGACATTCTCTCACAGTTTCTCTCGTGCTAGGGAGAAACCCTTCCCTGCTGCTTCCATAATGGGTGGAGGTGGCTCACTGGCAGAATCAAAAATAGAACATAGGTCTCCAGCCACCTAATCATGTGGCCTTACTCTATAGGACCTTTAAGAAAAGCCAAAAACCTCTCTAAATTCTCTCTACCCAAGTTAGAGTAACTAGTCTGAAATACTATCATACAGATTACACAGTGCTCATCAGAATGATTTCTTCCTGATAACCTGGCTCTGTGCACAGTTTCTCAAGTGAAGTTCTTACTTCAGCTAAGAAAATGTTTTATAACTTTTAAGAACTATTTCAATTTATAAATTGTCACCAGCCCATGAGCATTTCAGTTGCCTAGGAAACATAATAGGGTGTTGTTCTGGTAACTGAAATTCAGCTGATCAACACGTTCCCTTTCTGGGCCAGCTGCAATTTTCAAACAGTCCTGAACCGGAAAGTTGACCTTAGTTGACAGTGCTGTCTTTTGATATCCTATATTGTAAAGAAATAGACGAAATAAACTTCCAAAGAGTTCACTTAACACACGGGAATTCTTCTGGCACTGTAATCAGGTCTATTTGGGGTTTTTTAAAAAACTTTTCAAAGAACTTTTGTGGGAAACAGGCATCTGTTTTCATCTTCTTTAATCACCTGTATAGAGCTTTGGCAATACTAACTATAGACACAAATAAGACAGGCACATCATACCCTATAAAAAGCATAAAATCTTTTGGGTCGTTCACAGATGCCTTTTCTGTAAGAGGCCAGATTATTTTGCACACATGGCTACTGTAAGATCTACTGTGCATCTAAACTGAAAGAGCTCTTAAGTATTCCTTCAAAGTCTGTAAATACGAAGAACCCTTTGACATTAGAACTGGCATCTGGGAAAGAGCAAATCTCACCAGTTATTTTCTCCATATCAAGATGTTTCTCCCTCACATTTGCTCTCTTCCGGAAAGAGTTACCTAGACCTAGTTTCTGGTTTCAGTGGAGGATGGAACAATTACCTATAACAGTTACTGTATAAGGGTGTCCAAGTCATCCAAAAATGTGTGTTAGTTTTTCCTAATCCCCATTCCCAATCTAGCAAGAAGATACTGAATTCATTTGGTTTAAAAGTTTTAACAAAATCCCCTGGAAGAGGTTATAACCTCTCCCTTCACCACACAGAGTTACATTTATAAGAGTGTATGTACACTAAAGAGAAATGAAAGATAGCCAGAGACATTAAATTATGTTATTATAGATAATATGCTCTAATTTTACTATAATTAATTTCATAATGAAATTTCCACTTACTAGAATGTCGACATGGTCTTAAATAAGTACAATTCTGTTAATTAAAACATAATCACGCTGTCTTGCAGTTTATGAATAGATTCTACTTCAAAAGTGTTAACGAAAAACACATGGCATTTCACAATATCTAACTTCAAAAAATATTAGTATGTCTACATTTGCAGCATCTAAGTTTAGAAACAGACATGTATAGGATTATTTTCCCTAGCAATGTTTTATACAATATCTATTGATATGCAAAACACATATTTCATTATCCAGCATAATCCTTGCTAGCAATTTTGAGATTATCTATATATTTCACAACAGAAAAAAAAAACAAATTCTTCTTTTATCAAATCTTTTAAAAGTCTATTTTTGAGATACAACATCAGGCCTAAACATGAATACTGAAGTTCATCACATCATGAATATAGCCTTTGAAGAATCATGAGCAGAGGAAAAGAAAGCTTATGCTGAATATTTCTGACACAAATATAGATACAAACCATCATTTTAAAGCCACCAAACATGAATATTTATCCTATACCCATGTCCTTCCTTTCCTCTTCTCCACTTTTACTGAATTTGTATGACCCTCTCATAGGACTCCATCTTAAGCAACTGTACTTAATGGATATTTTGCCACTTATTGTGTCAGGTCAGAATTTAGACCCTGATACTGCAATCTGGTTTATGTAGCAAGATCCCTGTGTGTGATCCCATTGACTTCAGTGGGAGTAAACACAGGTGTTGAAGTCATCTTGAACAGATTAGACTTCAGGATTGGGGCTCTCAGTTCTCATCCACCAAAGATTTATGCACATGTTTATCTTTATGCATTAGGAGTAGTCCCCACTGACCACCCAGTTAGCCTGTTATGGAACAAAACTCCTCCATCTGGAGATATATGGGTCTAATCTAAAACCCACAGGGGGGGAAAAAAAAAAAAAAAAAAAGAGAGACTCCCATTGATTTGAGTGGGCTTTCAATCATGACCTATATTTACAATATAGCAAAGTACAGGTTTATGGTTTTAAAAACATTATTTATTGTAAAACAAAGGATATTTCCTGGATTTATCCTATAATTTTCCATGACAGATAATCATAATAATGTGTTCCTTGACTTTTTATTTTAATACTCCCCTCGAAAAACCCTATGACTTTGTACTTTTTATTTGATAAAGCAAAGCTTTATTCATCTTTTTGCCATGACAAAAAACCCAAGCAACAACAAAACTGTGTCATATATGATTACCGGTACTTTATCTCTTTAAAAGATTTCAGTCAGACCCCATGTATTCAGCCACACCACAATAAAGCCATTTATACTTGCAATTCTCCCATCCCCACCTCCATGTTTATATCTGAGAAATGGAATGTAACTAATAGTTTATATGTAATTGTGTTCACTCCTTCCAGCTACATAAAATTAACTTAATGGCTAATTTAAATGAAATTTATTATTGTTATTTTGTAAATACATGGAACAATATAAACTGCAGAAGTGTTTTGAAAGTGGTCAGACAATATAATGGATTCATATTGGCATAATCAACACTGTCCTGAGGTGGTCAAGGATACCCAGAAAATTCTGAGTGATGTATGGACTGCCCTATATATTAGTAAGCATACTGTTTATGCCATGGGGGGCAATTGGACACTTATATGTAGATTGCTCTAAAACTTTGTCAAAACATTTAATCCTCTTAGTGGGCTGACTTATCATTTTATGGAAGATGTGCAAGACCACTCTTGTAAGACCTCTTTGCATGAAACTTCCTGGAGCCAAGCATATGCTTGATAGAAGATAAAGTAAGTATTGGATTTTACCAAATATAGGCAATGTTTTCAATTATTACAAGTGTGATTCCACTCTGAAAAATGACTTTCTAAAAATGGCACCTTCTTACCCAACAGACATGATCACTATGTATAATCAAAATCGTATTTGCTAAGTTTTGTGACAAAGTAAGTTACAAATGCTTTGTAATACCATCAATGATACTGTCAACACAGTTAAGAGAGAGAGAGAGAGAGAGAGAGAGAGAGAGAGAGAGAAAACTGATTCTATTCCTTCTTGTGCTTCAGTGGAAATGTTTACTATGGGGTAGACTCACAAAAGGACTTAGGCACCTAACTGCTATTTTAGGCACCTAAATCCCAGAATCAGGCCACACTGTGATTCATAAAATCCCACTCAGCTGCCCTGAACATTGTAGGCATCTAAAATTGCTCAGCACCTAAGCTGCTTGCAGAAAGTTTCCTAGGCACCTATGTTTCTGCTTCTGAACATTGGTACTGAAGTATCACGCCAGGGATCCGGACCCCTAAGCTCCAGTGTGATGCATGAATGGGCATTCCTCTGCCTAACTTGCCTGCAGGTCCTGCTCTAGTAAGCCTGCGTAAAACCTTGTTTACAGGATTGGGCCCCTATAGGCAAGTATAAACAAAATGGGCCTGGAGGAGGACAACAAAGCCCTCCCTCATACCTTTTAGCCCAGTGGTTAATGTAGTCACCTGGGATGAGGAAGATTCCTGATTCAAGTCCCCTCTCCTCCTCAGTGATCTTAGCACATACTTCTTCGCTACTCACCTCTCTCTTATAAAGACAGCCTAGGCACCAATCTCAAACTTGTTAATCTCAGCGATTTTCTACAAAAAGAACAGGAGTACTTGTGGCACCTTAGAGACTAACAAATTTATTTGAGCATAAGCTTTCATGGGCTACATCCCACTTCTTCGGATGCATAGAATGGAACATATATTGAGGCGTGTATAATATATACACACACACACACACACACACACACACACACACAGAGCATTAACAGGTGGGAGTTGTCTTACCAACTCTGAAAGGCCAATTAAGTAAGGCCAATTACTGGTGATGATGCACAAGAAGGAAGAACCTGTCTTGACTATCAGATGCCAGGCTAGGTTTGCAGTGCTGGCTGTTAGAAAAGGCATACCTTTGAAAGAGAGGACAAAGGATATGCAAACCACAGTGAGACAAACATTGTTCCCAATGATGCCATTTTTACAGTCACTTCTCAGAATAGAATTGCATTTAAATTGATTTCCATGGGATTCTATAAACAATATTAATATATTAATTTACTTAATCTAGTTTAGGACCCAAATTTCATTAGTAATTTATTTTTGGATTTAAAAAAAACCCAACTTTTAATTATGGGAGAGGTTCATAAACTATGAGACTAATATTTTTGTTATTTGAGAGAATTCTGAAAAGTCTGGCCTTGCTCATTATCATGATAGTTGTTTCAAAGATACAACAGTTTTGTGGTTAAAGACTTAGAAGTAGGTTCAATTCTTGTCTAACAGAGACCCTGTGTAATCTTGGGCACATCACTTAATCTCAATTCCCCATCTGTGAAATGGGGAAAATAATAGATTTCTATCCATTCCAAGTAATTCAAACAATGAACTGTCTAAATATCCCAGTGCAGCATTTGCAGCATTGTACTAGGGACTGAAAACCAAAGTAAAATAGATTAGCCTGTTTTCAGCTTTTAAAAATTGAATTCAGTGCAAAAAATAAACAAACCAGCATAACTTAATTACAACTAAATTCAGCTGCTACCATTTTTTTCTGCTAATAATCTAGACATTATTGGTAACATCAATAAGGACATTAAAAGTGTTTACATGGGGCCTGATTCTGATCTGACACAAGCACCACTCCATGGACTGCAACATAATTGCTCTGGATTTATACTGATGTGAGATCAGTGATCTCATGATTTTTAACCCGACTTTCTCCCTTTAAGATGAATATTTCAAGAGTTCTTTATTTTCTAGGCTTTCCCAGTAACACTTCAAAATATAAACATACTTAAAGATTTAGTCATCTAATTTTGTTCAAATTTTATCATTTACAGAACATCTTCACAGAATTCAATTCATAGTTTATTCTTACACTTACTTTTTCAAAAACTATAATTACAAAACTAAATATTCATCAAAACATATAATTAGAGAGAAGATATGAGTATTTCCATGAACATTTGCATGATTCAGAACATGTGTGTAGGGGAGGTAATGCATATTGTTATCTGTGTGTCTTTGGGCGCAAAGACGTACTGATGGAGGAATGCACATTGATGTGATTAGATTCAGCAGATTGTTTAATGTATTTTTACTTGCACGAAACTTAGTGCCCTGTTTTCCGCCCTTGTAATTTCTAGAACTTTGAAACAATATTAATGAGTCGAATTTACAGAGCCACACATCTGAAATACATGACCCAGGATAAGGCATTTTATTAGAAATCACTTATATAAACACACTACCATTTATCCAGCAGCTAGACCAGAATATGGGCTAGATGTAAATGGTTTCTATTCAAGTGCCTCATTCTGGAGTCAAAATACACAACTTATTAGTGACATTGGTTGGGATCGTCCTGTGAAGTCTGTACATGGAGGGGGAACTCCTTGCATGGAGGAGGGTCCACCACCTGTATGGCCATTATAAGGCCTGGGACCCAGGAGCAGGGGAAAAGGGCAGGAAGGGGCCAGGTGTTTTCATACACTATCCCCTCACCAACCCCACAGGGAATTCACTGCAAAGGTAATGTAGCCTAAAGTTATATCATTACATTTCTGCAGAACCCCCTGTGCGCTGAGAAGACCCAAACCCCTTTAGGGACAGAAGACTGTTCAGAGGCAGCAGAGAGCCAGAAGCTGGCGGAGAGGTAAATTTTTTTTCCACACATATGGTCTTGGCCTTCCACAGATTTTAGGATACCCATGAATTCTGGAGTCCAATCCCCTGCCCAAACCCTTTCCCTGCTTATTTCTACAAGATTGATTGTGTGTGTGTGTGTGTGTAATTGGAGGACAGGAAGGGGGAATCTGATCCATTTGTAGCTGAAAATACATAGTTATTCTTTCTAACTTGGATTATTATTATCTGAACCGCCTTTATCTTTGTATTATACGATCTGGGCCTTAAATGGATAACAATGAAGCAATGCTCCCTTATGGAAAGACCTGGATAATATTCAACAAAAGTATCACATAGCAAACATGGGCAGTATATAATGAGAAGGCTGTCTACAGGAACATATCAGTATGGAGAGAACAAGTGTGTGGGCTTAATAGTGGGCATCCTCCTTGCCTCAGGAACAATTTAGTGCTCCTTCTATGTTTACATCAGATAATTTGGATGCTTGCAGATAATATACTATACTTTGTACCAATACAATATCCCAGACTTATGCACTGGAGGGCAGGGATTGTAGCATTGTGAATCTGTACCATGTGGTTCATAATGTCAATGAACTAAGAGATAGGTCTTACATTCTTTTTGTCTGTGACAATTCACCTAAGCTGTGTCACAACTCTGTTAGTGTTTGACTGTGAGGATGTTGTATACACAAACTATGAGTGTATCACAAATTACACCACAGACAACCTGACATTGCAAAATTTTGTATAACTCCATATCATTCTTTGGTAAGTAATTTCCATTTTGTTTTGTTCACGTTCACGTGGTATCATAAAAAAAAGACTTTGCTTAGCTTAGAATAAATACATTTTATAAGAAGATGCCAAATTAGGGTTACCCTGCTGTATATTTATCATGCAATATATTCATGCTTAGTTGTGATTCTTTTATTTTGAACTTTCTGATCTTTATTCTAAGAAAAATAGTTACCTTACTTCTATGTATAATGCAAACAATTTTGGTTAAAGACAGTCTGTCACATATTAATATATTGTACTATATTTATGTCTCAGATAAACACCACCACAAGACAAACAGGGATTTGTCAGTCAATCAATACACGTGCACATTGGGCATGCTAATGTGTGAGGTGTATCCAGCCAGAAGAGTATCAGAGGATGCATTGATTGAAGAATTTACTCTCTGGAGTGTACAATTACACTTATAAAATGGCAGATGCTTAAGAGGAAAAAAAATTCCAGTTAAGGTCAATACTAAATTATGCTCAAAATTTTCCTTTTGGAACTGCTTTATTTTGATGAATTAATATAATTTATTATTGATTTATGCTTATTCAATCAACTTTTCAGTCTCTTTCAAAACCAATGTGAAAGATGTTTTTGGAAGAAGTCAGTTTGTGCAGGGACCTTTGGATAATTTATACAATAAGTAAAACCCAATTTCAGGCATCAGTATTGCTGATTTCGTGATATCATATTACCTGTGGGGATTATTTCTGGTTGTAACCAGGGGCAAGTTTAGAGGGGTGGACTCACCGTTAGAGTGCCTCTTCATGGCTGAGCATGGTGCAGCAGGCTCTCCTACCAGAGGCCCCCATGCCAATAGCCAGTCTATACCCTCAGTGGTCTGCCTCTTCTTATGAATTGGACCCCTGGCTAGTTCACACTTTAGTCCCACCCAAAAATGTCCCAGTACAAAAGATCCTTCTGCCCCCTCTTGGGCTATTCCTCAGCCCATCCTTGAGCCTCCTTCTTCAGACCCACACTAGACTCAATAGTCCCTATGTTGGGCTTGTATGCCCACTCCTCAGAGGTGATAGTGAACCCAGATCCACACTCTGCTCTGGGTTCCAGACCAGGGACCATGTATTGAGCAGCTAGTTTGCTCCTTCAGATGTGCTGCTGTTTTCCTAGGTAACTTCCTACCTCTGAGCACCTTGTGCTGCTGTGCTTAACATGGCCTCTCCTCTGGTTCCCAGGCTTCTGGCTTCTCCCTACACGTTCCCATTTCCCTCATTCTTTGCTGGAACAATGATAAATCAGGACTGCCGCTCTGTGCCTTGCTCCTTTTCCATGTTCCACCACAGAGATTATTTCAATCCCTGTGATCTTTTAGTCTACTGTCCATAGGCCTTTCCCAGACAGAAGGAACTCCTACCTCATCTCTCCTGGAATTCTCTGTCTTGGGTCCCTTTACTGGATTCCTTCTGTAGCTTTCATTTCCTCCTTTGGTGAAGATAGCTGGGGAGGATCTGGGCTGTGTCTAATAACGGATCAAACCTGACGCCCCCTGCAGGTGCAGCAAGGTGGGCTAATTAAACTCTCAGGTTCCTGTTAAACCTTTGTTCATCTGTTGGGGTTATCCCCCCACTACCTTCCATTACAGCCAGCTGCTCCTCTCTACCTACAAGGGATTGGGGAAAACAAAGGTAGGTGGGGATGATGTAGGCAGCAAAGAAAAGGGTAAGCAACACCTCTGTTTCATGCTCCTTTCCCCTGGGATTTCATAGAAGCTCTTCTGCCCCCACTCCACAGAGTTGAACTTCAAAGAATGTCAGGGATTGGACGAGGTCAGAAAATGCTGGCCATAGCATGTTCTTCTCAGAATACCATATTTATCCTATGCATGTCCATGCAGGACTTTGTGGTGCTCATCTACTCTGAGACCACGTCTGCATCTGGAGAGAGGCATTGAATTGACACAAACAAAGGAAGCGGGGGTTCTTCATGGAGTAGGAGGGATTGGCAGCAGCAAAGAAGCAGCCATTCTATGTGCTTTATGGTTCCTTTCCCAGCTGATCTGTGGGATGTGGATGCTATGCTCCCTGCCTCCTGCATAGCCCCTGAGCCTTCCCCATGAAAAGGATTAGTAAAATGGAGTCAAATTTTACAATGGAAAACTATTCTAGGGGCCTGAATTATTAGTATTTATATGGTGTCAAAATAGCATAATGCTTTTAATGAGGTTATCATGTTAGCATGGAATTGGAGGACTAAACGAGGAGGCAGCATAATCCATTGGACATGGCACTGAACTAGGTTCTGTTCCTGAGTTATGTGACCATAGAAAAGTCACTTCATCTTTTTGAGCCTCAGAGTCTCCCCATCTATATACACCTCTACCCCGATATAACACGGCCTGATATAACATGAATTTGGATATAACGCAGTAAAGCAGCACTCCGGGTGGGGCGGGGCTGCGCACTCCGGCGGATCAAAGCAAGTTCGATATAACGCGGTTTCACCTATAATGCAGTAAGATTTTTTGGCTCCCGAGGGCAGCATTATATCGGGGTAGAGGTGTAATACTTATCTGCCTTTGTAAAGGGCTTTCAGATCTATGGACGGAAAACACTATATAAGAGCTAAGTATTACTATTAATATTAAAGTTAGAAACCAAGTTCAAGGGGGGGTTTTTTGCACATAAAATGCAGCTGAAACAAATTTCATGTTTCTCAAACACTAAATAGACAGGCACTATTAATGTAGACCCAAAGAGCATGAACATTTATAAACCTAAGCAAGGCCTGGTAGGAGCTCAGTCTCAACATCCATAGATATAAGATAGGAGATGTGGAAATTTTATCATGAGAAGTGGAATAGAAATAGATATTTGAACTGAATCTGAAGATCTCCACATGGACAAGAAACTGCAGTTTTAAATTACTTGCCAGTCATATCATGCAGACTGAATAGCTTGCATACTGTATATTTAAAACAGTTCTCCCAAAAATGTTTCAAGTGGGTAATGAGTCCTCTTCTTTAATTTCTATTGATGTCTAATAATAGAATTTGTAGTTATGTTGACAGGAAAAAAAAGAGGGTGCAGGAAGGCATATGAAGAATCAAGAAATGACAGCTGTGTCTTGTTATATTCATTCCTAAGACACAGCCAAACCAGCCTCCTCTACCCTATATTAAAATTACCTTATAGTTAACATTAAATTTATTATGAACTACTATATTCATAAAAATGTTTTCAGTGATATTCTCAATGGGCAAGCAGGTACAGATTCCATTTTGCTAATGGAAAGCTTAAATAGTATCTTTGGAGGTACTGTGTAGAACAGTAATTTTTTATTCAATGGTAATCAGTTCTTATACCTTTTCAGTTTAAAATTTAGCCTAACTGAATCTACTGACCCTCCACATTCATTCACATAATATAGCAGTTCACCAACAGTACATCTGTTATTCATATTGCACATGAATTGTTAAACTGCCTGCTTATGTCAATCCTATTGCTCTCAGTGGACCTCACATTTAAAATTTGGTTCTACTTTGAAAGTGACTATGTAAAAATAATGTCTTTTTACCCAACAGATTTACTCCATGTGTGCATTTGGGTCAGGTTTCTACACTTTAGTGACAAAAATAAGTTTTGATGGCTTTTTATTTCTGTTAGTTCTACAGAGCGAATATAACTAAGTGAAGGTGCTACTTCTGATTTAGAGAATAACGTACAATTACATAAATGATAATAATATTAACAGTTATGCTATTTAAGACAAACATATAGAGGTTATCATTCTTCATGATTCAGGGCATGAGCCAACCACTAAGTGCCTATCCAAACTCAAAGAGCAGAGTGCTGACTCCTCCAAAGACCTGCCTGTTTTGAGTATGGCAGACTTTCTCAAAGCCATCTACTGACTTCTCATTTGCTTTCATGGCAATTGTCCAGCTACAAACATACATGTATTTCTCAATGGTCTCCTTTCTTTTCTTCTCAGAGAAATAATCTGCCTTACCTCTATTGTCTTCCCCACCTAGATCTCTTTTTCAGCCGGTGAGACTATATGACTGAAAACCTGACCAACAATGTGGGATGGAGTCATCTCCAGTTTCTTACTAAAATCTTGTGGTCAGCATCCCTTCAGGACCCTGAGTACTAAAATGATTTCTCTTTCCACTTTAAGGCCCTTCACAAGATTCTGTAATAGTCTGAACAGATTTCTCCTGACAGAACCTCCTGATATAAGTGACTCTCTCTCTGTTCCTAACTTTTCTCCATCCCTTAATTCTTAACTCTGCTATTTCCAAGTTATGTTTTTCTTCTATACTAGAGACTTTTACTCTAGACAGAAGTTCCCAAAAATCTCTGGCCAGGTAAATCCCATGATATTTCATAGGTACAAGACTATACAGCCAATAGTAACCATTCAAATGTCCACATGTCTGGTGTTCTCTTCCAAAGACAGTATTGCTTTGAAAAAGTTCCTTAATGCATCATCATCAAACATCATTTCTCTTCAAGGTCAGCACATTCCGTAGAGCTATTGCTTAATGAAGTATAGACAGTGCAGAATTTAAACTGCTATAGTACATGAAAAGTAAGTTCTGCTACAATATGAGCTATGTAAATAGGCTTAACAACTGCTAACATGTCATGGTTAGCTAACTTATCACATTGAGATGAACTTCACTCTCCATTTGATTCATGGGCTTTCGTTACACAGTGTAGTTTACTTAATGCAGACAGTGAAGGCAGGAGATTAAATGAATACATTCACGGAAAGAGCTGAAAACTAGCTTTTAATAATGCTAAAATATATAAAAAGAAAAGGTATAGCAGAGCTGCAAACCTTGCAATAATGTATTGTAAATCTGCATAAAATTTTTAAAAATCATAATGAAAGCAAAATGTTATGTGTGCCTAAGAAAGTACCGTCAATAATATGCAAATGATTAGAGTTTGTTTTTAAAAATATGAAAAAAAGTTTCCATTTCAAATTGTTTGAAATGGATATTTTGTATTTTAAGAAATTTTCACAATTTTTTTTTCAAAATTTCATCATATATAATATTGAATGATTACAAAAATGTTTCATGTACCAAAAATAAAACCCCTAGCATTTAAAAGCACATTCTCTGGCCTGACTTTGCGCCTGCCCCCTGCCCCAAACTGGGTTCTTTCCAGGAACATAGTCCATCCCTAGGCCTCATTGTAGGAGGGCATGTTAGGGGCATGGCCAAAACATGGCTGACTCCAGTACTCCCTAGGTGATATGTAATCCTCTGGGGACTGTAGCCAGCTGCCATAAACTAGATCAGACTTCTCTAATCTATGTTGGGGCTGACACAGATTGGCCCAGAGAATCAGCAAGCTCCCAGATAGCCCCTTTTCTCTCCAAGGAAGTAGCAGAATCTGGGCCATTATGTGAATTTGTTGAGCTCTAATAAAATTATTTAGATCTGTGGAACAGATCTAATCCTATTCTAACATGTGTATATGATTTTTTTTCCAGCAAGAGAGTTGACTGATAGCTGTTGCTATTGGAAATGTATGGAGCCAGTGGGTTTCCAAGCCACCCTGGAGTGGCACACCACACAGACACAAAACCAGAATGTTGAAACAAATCACTTTACACTGAAAATTAGGCCCATCCCCACACTGTTTTAAGTTTTCCTTTTGTGGTAAAGTTTACTAAAGGGTTGTGTCAAGACAACTCTAGTAGTATCTAAATGCCTCAGATGTCCTTGCCCATCTGAACATCAACATGAACAGGGTCTTTTTGAGTGTCTGTCTCATTTCCTATGAATGGGTGAAGATAAGTAATCATGCTTGAATTATTAATTCTATCAGATATTTTTACAACCATTGATCATAAAGTGTGGTTGAAGCCCTTTTGGACCCCAGCAAGAGTTGCTTTTATAGTCTTGTGGCCAAATGCAAGTTTTTATCAGTAGCATGTTTTAGTGTCCATGCATGCAGTGTTTGTTTGTTTTTGTGAATTCTGAATTTCAAGATCCTAAAGTCAAAGAAATTGCCTGATTGTCACTGCTGATCATTTTGAAATATGATCACTTGTGACTATCCCCCTTTATGCCCCCCTGATTCACAGGCCCGGGGACAGTGAAACCACTTTCACTGAATTTCAATTATATTTAAATGGAAACTTCACACTACTATTTTGTTGTGGAACACAGGTAGGAGGTACACATGTTATGTCTGTATTAGTAGTATACCTTACAGGTACTCTCTCCCCCCCAAACACAGACACCAGGCATATTCTTCTTGGGCTCTTAGAGCATACTTAACCAATTCTGCCTATTTACTCATGAGAATTATTTTTCAAATATTGGACAATTACAGACATTAACAGATTATAAACTAAACATATGTTTAGCTGTCGCCTTCATGCACCATGCTTCAGGAATATGGAATGGTATATGCAGAGATATATACATTGAAATCACCTTCATGAGGTATGGCCATGGCAGCATCATTGGGATCAACCTGTAACCAGAGACTCTCAAGACACAGGCTCTTAACCTCCACATTTGCAGCTGGTTGGTGGATGACGTTGCAAACATAACTGATACCAATGAGCTACAGCTCCACAATGAGGAAATGAAGTCAAGGATTGCTGCTGATGGAAGGGACAGAGAAGCCATTAGAAAGAAACTAGATCTATGTATCAATCCCTTAGACTGTACTAAGTACCCAGAGGCAATAGTAAACATTGTCAGTGGTAGAGTGTGGCAATGTAAACAATGCACTTACACTTGGAATTCACCAAATGCAAGAATTTGAACACAGCTGCCTCCCAGCGTTCTGTGACACAATAACCAAGGATAGCAGACACACTAGCAATGACAAAAAAGGCATGTACAGATTGGTCCGATGAAGGTATTTGACACTAACTTTATCTATTTGAGAGTGATAGGCCTACAAGCAAGATCACAAGAGGTTGACATCAATAGATTTTTTGCCACATCAATTGTCTCATCTACCAATATTCACTGACATTGGTTACATGAGGAGTGCCCAGGCTAACTCTAACCTAAAGAAGCAGCTGCAGAGATGCCAGCTAGACATATGTCAGAAGAAGTCACCTGCACAGTCACTGACAGTTCTGCAGTTCTCTGGGTAGTGCATTGTTCAGCAAGTGGTATAATCCAAGACTTGCAACCAATTTCAGACTACAATGAACACTATCTAGCAGCAGGTGATGTATACCTTGTCTTTGACAGATATAAAAACTTCCTCGTGCGCGCACAAGATCTAGCAGAGCTACAGGAGCAAGCAGAGTGCATCAGTTGAGTAAAAGTTCATGGTTACTGCCAAAGAAAATTGTCTTGACAGAAACTGAAAATAAGGAACAGTTGACTGACATCATTTGTGCAGAACTAATTCAAGAAGTTTCACCAGCACCACACACTAAAGTACAAGCTAGTCATCAAAGGCAGAGACAACACCCCAGTTGATACAAACGAGAGATGCGGAAATCAGCAAAGATATGGCAACCTCTCATGAGGAAGGCAACAGCATCCTTATACAAAACATGGTATTGATTGCAAAAAGACAAACCAGTAGGAATAGCAGTATCATCAGATGACACTGATATATTTGTCTTACTCTAGCACCATTATCTTGAACATGACCTAACATCTGCAGTGATTATGGAACCCCCAGTCCAAAAGAGAACTGTAATAAACATCCATGCTACTGCAGAGCAACACTAAAACACTGTACCAGGACTGTTAAATACCCATGCACAGCATATTCAGGCTGTGATACAGTAGCTCCTTATTTTGGCCTCAGCAAAGATACTGTTCTGAAGAGTCTGTGAGCCGCATATTCACTCTCTTTGCCGGGTGACATCAATGCATAAAAACTTAATGTCATTGAAGTGATAACCAAATTCATGGCTGCACACTACAAACAATCAAACTGTGCCACCATGTCAGAAGCACAGCAGAAATCATGGGCAGTGAAAATTGGAAAAGGTACCCCGTCAACATCAAAGCTCAGTTCTTTACCACCACCAATTGAAACATTTGTAGAAAACGTAAAATGAACACTTCGTGAATGTGTGTGGACTTGATCTACTGCAAGGTTTGGTTAAAATTATTACTATCATTTTGTTATATATACACATTTTGTTTTTATACATACACACACACACACACACACATATATATACATACACACACACACACACACATATATATACATACACACACACACACACACACACACACACACACACACACACTTATAATTTATTAAATATTTTAACATTAAAAAGAGTGGTCATGGTATCAAATAAAAATTCAAGTGCATGTGATAACCCCAAGACCTCTGTGAAATATAAACCTATTATTCAAATATGTTTCATAATTATTGATATTGCAAATGTGAAATGCATGCATTTCATATATTAGAACTCTTCAACCTTGATTTTTGTATTTCCAAAATAATGAAAACTATTACTGATTATGGCGGGGGGGGGGGGTGAGGCTGGGATGAAATCTCAACCTTTCAAAATGTCTACAGTGATAGCATGGCATCAGGTAGGTTCTTAATATGTATGGTCTTGAAATATAGAATCTACAAAAATAAAAATGTATATGGTCCCCAAAGCAAGGCTGACCAGAGTGGCTGCCAGACAAAGCAGTGGTACCGTCAGGACACAGGGTCATAGCCTAGAGGACAGAGCAGGAGACAGGCCTAGCAGTTGGATCCAGAGATCAGAACCAGAGTCAGAGTCCAAATGCCAGAGCCAATGGTTGAGACAGAGTCAAAGGCAGGAATCAGAGCTGAGGGTTGGAACGAGGTTACCTGGAGACAGGGGAATGCAGGAGTAGGGCTGGTTCAGAGGCAGGAGCGAGGTTGGGACAGAACAGGAACAAGGCTGGGTGCAGGGCAGGGTCTAAGCTAGGCTGAACCAAGGCAGCTGCAGGGTTAGGAGTGAGCATAGAAAGGCAGAATATCTGCAGCCATGTGCATTGAACAGCCATTTTTCTGCTGTTGCAGATGGGCTTATAAATCAGGCTGCTGATCCTGCAACGAGTCAGGCACTATGATTAATCAGGCAGTTCCTGGGCATGGCAGCTGAGCCTATTAGTTACCTAGCAGTGAAGTTAGCAGGGGAGCAGGATAGTAGCTGCTCTTAGGTGGGCTGACTCCTGACAGAGGCTATGTTCTTATCTTTGAAGGAAATCCTAGTAGGTTACACTGGACAATTGCTCTTCCACACCAAATGTACTCTCATATGGTTTAATTATGTTCTCCCTCTTATTCAACATGAATATGAAGCCATTGTAACAGTTACTGAAGATGTATGGGCTTCAGTGCCTTCAACATGTTGATGACACCCAGCTTTATGTTTCTAGCTCCTCTTACCCAGAAAGAGCAGTTATATGCTTCTCCCCATGTTTGTTGAAAATGACATGGATGAGAGTGAAGAGGCTGAGGCTCAATTTTGATACAACGGGGGTCATTTGGTGAGAATAGCAAATCATTTGGAAGAGATGGCAAGAATTATATGTGCATCACTGATGGAGGGTGTACCTCCACCACGTGTCAGTTGTCTCTGCAATCTTAAAACAGGTCTATGCTAGAAAGTTAGGCTGACCTAGTTACGTTGCTCAGGGCTGTGAAAAATTCACACTCCTGAGAAATGAGGTTAACCTGACCTAAGCCCCAATGTAGACAGCACTAGGTCAGTGGAAGAATTCTTCCTTTGACCTAGTTATCACCTCTCAGAGAAGTGGATTTACATCCTTTCCATCACTATAGCATGGGTCAACACTACAGCGGCATAGCTGCAGCTGTACCAGTGTAGCATTTCTAATGGTGATATACCCTGTGTATCTGATTAGATTCCTAATTGCCACTCAATAGTTATCTTTTAGGAATAGCCAAGATGTATTTTTATCATTTGCTTCTGGATGAGAGGTGGCAACCATTTTTCCCCCAAAGTGAGCCTTGCTAATGTAAATTATAGCCACGTTAGAAAAGTAGGGACCTAAATCCATAATGACACACCTGCTTGATTTTCAAAAAGGTTGAGGCACCTAGCAGCTCCCACTGAGATGGCTCAGGACCTTCCTAGCTGAGAAAATACCATGCTGACATAGGGAGTCATTTGAGCTAGATCCCTGTCAGTAAAGATAACATGAGGCTGCAACCCAATCATTCTCCAGGTGGGCCTTTTTCATTTGGAATATGCTCTCCCCACACTTGGTCTAAAATAGCTTGAATCTGTTGACTTTCAGGGCATGACACAAAGCTTGCCTTTTCACAATGGCTAATGAGAGAGCACTACTATCAGTTGAGGGGTTATGTACCAGAGAAATATAAATTTTCTTTTTTCTTATTTGTCCTGCATGGGATTGAGTTATTTTATTCTGTGCGAGTTGCTGAGCTTTTGGAAATTGGCAGTGTTAAGAAGATTTTATTGTGTTTTTAATCAAGTGTTGAAAAGTACCCACAATGTGAGATTGGTACCGCTTGTCTTTTATAATTTAATAAATAAAATACTGTGAACATGGCCTCTTCCAGCACAAGCTAAAACATTCTTCAGATATTGCTTGCCTCTGTTGGGAAAATACTACAGGTAAATTTAGTTTGGAGAAGATATAAGGAGCTTGCCAAACCAAGGATACAATAAAACAACAACAACAACAAAAACTTGCCTACTTACATTTAGATATTGAGCTAACTATTGGCTGAACAGTAACATGTGTTTGAGCTGTAAAGATCTCAAACCACTCCTGAAACCAAATCTGCAATGCTCATCTGCGAGGCAGAGGAAGATTTTAATTGCTATCCAATGTAGAAATCTGCAGAGTAGCTGAAGAAAGTTCAGCCTGTGTGCAGATTCCAATCTTCTCTCACAGAGCATGTTCAATTTAATCAGCAGAAAGTCATAAGCTAACTTCCACATATTGCCATGGGGAGAGGACAAGAGGAAAAAGGAGATTTATTTTTGTAGTAACCCAGAAGTTGGTGCCAATGCCTGAAGTCAATCCAAGTGTCATGGTGCAGGCAGACACTCAATTCCTGAATCACACTCAGGCTCTGAGAGAGGTGAATTGCTGAAGCCGACAGATGTTATCGCAAAAATATGCAGTTTTACGTTAGTCAGCTTTAAATCTCTAATGACTACAAATACCATGTTAAATTAAAACAGTCGTTTGGCTAGTACCTAAATGAAGGTACGGCCCAATGACCTATGAAACAATTTGACTCTACTCGACGGTGTGAACCAGTTTGAGATAAATATGCTACTCACTCTTTCTACTTCAATGAAAGATGTTTCTGTATTTGACTAGTGCTTTTATTTTATTTTTTTCTCTCCTTAGAAATGTAAAATCAAATCATATTGACAATAAAATAAAAATAATGGATGGATCAAGGCCCAGATATCTTCAAGATATATAAAGAAACTGAAAAAAAATCTATCCTGGATTTATTCACAAAAACATATTTACTCTATTATTGCATGAAGTAGATTGCCCTGTTCCTAGATATTCTTGGCAGTTCAGTATTTCATGAACTTCCTCAGAAGACAGAAATCTCATTCAGAAACAAAGCATGAATACTGTACATTTCTAGCATGTACAATGCCAATCAAAGTTACAGAAAGACAATGATGTTTTAACTTGGCCTTTTCCACACTGTAAAATTTGTGGTTTTAGCACAGCAGCTAGATATGAATACTATGTACAAGCCTTTCAGTGTGTGTGTTAGATATATCAATGTTGCATAACATTATTTTCTGAGGCAACAGACAAATATTTACACAGATATATTAGCAAATACACTTATTCCCATTAACGTACCATTAATACCACTGGAGGCAGTTAAAAAGATTACATTTGCATTTTCTTTTGGAATGCCTGTCATGACTTATTTATTGAATCATCTTAAACAGCAAATGAAATGGGATAAATTAAAGATTGTACTATTTTTCTTATTCATTTGATTCTTAAGAGACCTGTGAAAGCTGCATTGTCTTGGCTGAACATTGCTTCTATTATTTTTAACTTAATTCATACAGTTGTCAAAGTACAAACTGATTGTTATATATTTTGTGATGTGCTTTACCAATAATACATTCAAGACATTAATATAAATGTACAATTATACACTTATTAATGGCCTGTAATGAATTAACAATAAAGACAGAAGTAAACATGATAATAAATTGATATGCCTGGTTAAAACAAGGTGGGGGTGGGGGTGGCGAAGAGCAGTAGCTGAGCATAAGAAATAAATGTTTTTATTTTTTGGATTTAGACTTCAAAACCTAGTTTTTACACCAAGTTATTCTCAGTCCTAATGTTAAAATAACACATCCTTCAGATTAAACAGACACTCCCCCACTCACTCACTAGAAGAATACCATAAACAGTACAGAACCTCACTCCTAAAAGATATGAAGATTACACAAAGCTAAGAATAACAGCTAGAAGTGCAGCCTACATTCATTTAATCCTAATTATAACAGCACTTTCCAACCTGCTATTTGAATATTCAGAACTACTATTAGTTTGCCAGAAGCAGTTTTCATTTTCCACATATCTTCAGGACTCAATTAAATGGTTCTGGATACATTTTTTTTAAGTTTTAAAACATTTACACTGTGAATATATCATTTTACTTATTCATGGAGTTTAAGAGATTAGTTAATGGTATCTCCTAAAGCAGGAAGAGAAAGATGATTAAGTAATGGGGTTGTTTTCTACTAAAATTACAAGACATCACAGAATACACTGAATTGTCCATTTTATAAAGCTTTTATACTACAATATGTAAAAGGAGCAGAAAATGCCTAATAACACTATGCTTACTAAACTTCAAAGTCTTTCAACCAGCTGAAGCATAACTAATAATGAAAACTTGCATTCAGAAATGGATAATAATTAGCACTTATATCTTCAGAATGATGTATAATCACTAACTAATTAATCCTCATAATACCTGTGGGTGAAATTCACTCTGGTCCCAAAGCCCAGTACAAGGCCTATGCACCACTCTCTTTCAAGTCCTACATTGAGGATTTAAGTGGAGGCAAGTAGTGCAAAGCCCTTGTGCTGGCCCTCTGAACCAAACTGAAATTCATCTTGTGTGGGGTAGTAGTAAAAATTTCCATTTTACAGATAGGAAAATGGAGACATCTTAAGAGACTTGCTCAAAGCCATATAATGATACAGCAAGAATTGGAATCATAAGAATAGAATAGTAGAATAGAATAGTAAGACTAGAAGGGACCTCAAGATGTCTTTTAGTCCAATCCCCTGCACTCATGGCAGGACTAAGAATTAGCTAGACCAGTGGTGGGCAACCTTCGGCCACAGGCCTCAGGTTGCCCACCACTGATCTAGACCATCCCTGACAGCTGTTTGTCTAACCTGATCTTAAAAATCTGCAATGATGGAGATTCCACAACCTTCCTACACAATTTATTCCAGTGATTAACTGCCCTGACAGTTAAGAAGTTTGTCCTAAAGTCCAACCTCAAACCGCCATTGCTGCAATTTACTACCACTGCTTCTTGTCCTATCCTCAGAGGTTAAAGAGAACAATTTTTCTCCCTCCTCCATGTAACAACCTTTTATGTACTTGAAAACTGTTATCGTGTCTCCTCTCAGTCTTCTCTTCTCCAGACTAAAGAAACCCATTTTTCCAGTCTTCCCTCATAGGGCATGTTTTCTAGACCTTGAATCATTTTTGTTGATCTTCTCTGGACTTTTTCCCGAAATGTTGTGCCCAGAACTGGATACGATACACCAGTTGAGGCCTAATCAGCGTGGAGCAGAATGGAAGAATTACTTCTCATGTCTTTCTTTCAACACTCCTGCTAATACAGCCCAGAATGATTGCTTTTTTTGCAACAGCGTTACACTGTTGACTCATATTTAGCTTGTGATCCACTATGACCCTCAGATCCCTTGGGAACTTGGGAGATCTAGTGATTCCACCTCCTATGCTCAGCTCCCCATGCCAACACTGCTGTTTTTCTATGTATACTATAAACTCCAGTACAACCTGTAGAATTAATTGAATAAAAACCACTCTGTGGCCATAGAAGTAGTTCTTATATCCAAGTGTTCTCATTAGAGATAGCAGAAACTGTTCAAATGAAGTACTGATATGACCATCAAACTGAACCTGAAACAATATTTTTTAATTGTAAGAAAGTTTTGTTTTCAAATAGATTTTTTTTATTCACAAATGACTAGATTCAGGTAGTGAATTGGATATAAGTATAGACCACAAAATTTTTCACACATTATTGCTCTTCCGGAATAAAGCTTTGATTAAAAATCCAAGTGCTGTAATGTCATAAGAAAGACTTCTTAAATACAGGTCTTTCAG
>NW_020664464.1:499989-537503 GCF_002925995.2 Terrapene triunguis
GTGTGTGTGTGTGTGTGTGTGTGTGTGTGTGTGTGTGTGTGTCTGTGTCTGTGTCTGTGTCTGTGTCTGTGTGTGTAACGTGCTTTAGAAGTAAGCAGCAGCTGGTGGTGATCTTGTAAAATGGAAAGGAATATGTTCATTTAAGACTTGATCCTGAAAAGTGCTACATGGATGCAAAACCTTAATGGTGACCTCATGTGCTTTTGTACCAATTATATCAATAGATCAGCACATCTGACTACCACTTATTCCATGGATTTGGGAAGTAGGTTGCCATCACACTCCTGAGATCACTGTTAAAGTTTTGCAGTTTGTAAGGTAAGGCTTCTCCATAATTCGTATTCTCTGCTCTTTCTGTCTGCAGTTGTTTACAGATTTCCACCCCAGGTTTCTTTCAACTCTCACTTTTTCCTCTCCCTACATGTCATATTTTCCTCTTCTGCCACAGAATGTCTATTTCCATATCTTCACCCTCGTGAAAAGTAAGCCTCCAAGGTCCAAGCACTGTTTCCCCCTCTCTTTGCAGTGCTTTCCACACAGTGTCATAGAGAAGATTCCTGAGGTTTTCATACTTCCTGGGATTCAGTTACATTCTTTATTGAACAGTGGGATTGTGACATACTCTAGCCAAGACTTTTTATGTTATAGTCCTATTAGTTGAAATGCCATAAAAATTATTGCAAGTAATGTTTCTAATGTCACATGCCTTTTGGAAATTGAGAGGCACTTTTTTTTCCTCACTAGTTGGTACTGTTGGGTTTTTAACAGATTCACACATACAATAGTGATCATAATTCTACCTGATAAATCCTGTTATCATATCAGCAACTTCAGGAAGCGTTTAGGTAACAAGTTCATGACGTACACAGTGTGAAAAATCACACATTACTTCAGCACCTTGTTCATAATAAACTTGTTATTTCAACTCCGTCTACATTTACCAGCTTTATTAAAGCAGTTTTTTTAAATTAGTATTCTGCTTAAAGCATTCCTTTGCCTTTTTTTCTAGATTTGTTTTAAACAAACATACATTTATTCAAAATTCAAATAATTATACATAAAAGTTAAAATTGTATGACATACATATGGTAAGAATACTTTCTGTATTGTTACTGCATGTAACTATACTATCAGAAACCAATATATTTTCAATAATTTACCTGAGGTTATTCTCACAAGACTTGCATTAAGAACAAGAACAGGATGAAAAATTTTCATCAAAATTAAACTTGGATGAAAAACAAGGAAAACCATTAGTTGTTTCTCAAGTTTTCTGACTAGCTCTAATAACACAGTCATTAGTGGAGGTTGTATATATATTTATACCCAAAGAATTGGAAGTAACTTCTAAAATAAAAGTAAAACCGATAAATTTTAACACTAATATATAAATAATTGTATCCCGTATGCTATCTGAATCTTTTTAAGCTTTTTCATAGAAATCAGAATATTTCTCCCTGCTCCAACTAATTTAACCCAGAAGTACATAACTCATTTCCTGACAAATGTGTCCAAAATATACTTAGACAGGTTTTACTCAATCCAGTCTATTAATTCTAGTTATTGCTCAAGTACTGTATAAAAGATATAAAACATATATGATTTCAAGTAAACTTCACATGATACGGAGAAAGGGATCAGTTACAAAACTTGGGCCCCTGGGTTGGGGTGCCCATGTCCACATTTGGGTTTTCCAACTATAAAAACTGATTCCAAGTTAGTATGGCAATGAAAATGCAAATAAAATTATACAATTATAGCCTGGTAGTGTATTATGCTAATACCTGTGTTAAGCCTCAGAGCATGACCAGTTCAAATAACCAGATGCTTCCAGAAATGTGCGAACTTTCAGATTCAGCTGAGAAGTCATGTCATTTAAAAAAAAAAAAAAATCTTCTCTGCCAACAGACCTGACTTGTGATGTTGAGTACTTTATTAAACATGACACAAACCAGCACTTAGGTCCCCAGATACCTTTTTCAACCTGGTATCTGTGGAACAAGATTGGTCCACAGATTGGTAGATCTGGTAGATTGGTAACTCAAAGTTAGGCACCAAAAAATGAATATAAATAATGCCAGTTAACAGAATAATAGAAATGTAGGGCTGAAAGGGACCTTGCGAGGTCATCAAGTCCATCCCATTGCACTGAGGCAGGACCAAGTAAACCTAGACCATGGGTTCTCAAACTGGGGGTCAGGACCTCTCAGGGGGTCACGAAGTTATTACATAGGGGTCACGAAATGTCAGCCCCCACCCCAATCCCCACTTTGCCTCCAGCTTTTATAATGGTGTTAAATATATTTATAAATTAAAAATACTTTAAAGGGGGTTGCAATCAGAGGCTTGCTATGTGAAAGGGGTCACCAGTACAATAGTTTGAGAACCACTGACATAGACCATCCCTGACAGGAGTTTGTCCAACCTGTTCTTAAATGTTGGAGATTCTACAACCTCCCTTGGAAGACTATTCCAGAGCTTTAACTATCCTTATAGCTAGAAAAAAAATTCCTAATGTCTAACCTAAATCTCTCTTGCTGCAGATTAAGCCCATTACTTCTTGTCCTACCTTCAGTGGACATGGAGTACAATTGATCACAATTCTTTTTATAACGGCCGTTAACTTATTTGAAGACATATCAGGTTCCCCCAAGTCTTCTTTTCTGAAGACTAAACAAATTCAGTTTTTTAATCTTTCCCCATAGGTCAGGTTTTCTGAACCTTTTATAATTTTTGTTGCTCTCCTCTGGACTTTCTCCCATTTGTGCACATCTTTCCGAAAATGTGGTGCCCAGAATTGGGCACAGTACTCCAGCTGAGGCTTCTCACAGTGATGAGTAGTGTGAAACAATTTCCTCCCATGCCATACATACAGCACTTCTGTTAGTACATCTACCATGGAGTCTATAGACCTAATGCTGGTCCAGGAGCCAAAGAGTTAATGAAACAGCTGCCTGCCTTACTCAGCGAGGGCTAATTGGCAGCCCTGCAGCATCTGTAAGGATAAAAGGGTGCAGAGGTGGAGGGTGGAGTGGGTGCCATAGAGGCTCTCCCCTCAGCAGAATGGAGAGAAGTTACCAGACAAACTAACACTCCACAGAGGGAGAAGCAGGACAAGAGGCTTGGGAAACCTACAGAAGAACTGGAGAGGTAGTAAGTAGCTCAAAGAACAGCAAGGAACGGAGAAGGACTGGCTCCTGCTGCTCCAAACAAGAGCCCTGAGTTGGAACCCAGTGGAGTGGATGGACCTGGGTTCCCCTCCCTACTCCCGCCTGGGGATATTGGAGAATGAGGTCTTTAAACCCATAAGACTTATGGCTGATTAGCCCCGGCTAGAACCACAGAACTTCTGGTTCCCCACCATCCAAAAGGGAACTAAGTCTATTTAGCATCCAGGCAGGAGGGCTTGGGTCATAACAGGGATTTGTAATCCCTGGCTGTGATGTCATTTCCGTGAATTTCAAGTTCCTTTCTGCAAGGACTTCTATGTGCTTCCCATGGTGCCCATATATTACATCACATCAATGAACTCATCATTATAGGAACAGTAACTACAACCATAGCCGTTTTTAAAGGTTAGCCAATGTTTTACATGTTGTATCTGAAACATAATATTTAGGCTGAGGAGAATTTTTTTTTTTTTCTAATTTTGAAAGATGTATTGATGTTTATTTTTTTTAACTATTGTCATTTTTACAGTTGTGGGAGGTAGGGTTGGAGTTAAGGCAGTGTGGACAGCAGAGCTGCAGGGGGATCCCTGTGCAGCTAATGGGTCCAAGACACCTGGTGCAGGAGGGGCTGCAGTCATCCTAGCTGGGCAGAGCAGAGACCCCCTAGCCAGGGCTTTAAGGAGGAGAACAAGCCCCTGGGCCATGGGGGAAGGCCCAACCCACTTCTGAACAGCTCCTGGCTGGTGACTGAGTGAGCGGGGCTGTGAAAATGGAGCTGCAGAGGACTCCCTGCATGGCCGCAGGGCTGGTGACACCTGATCCCTACAGATACGAAGTGCAGGGAAGGCTGGGGTCCTGGCAGGGTATAGCAGAGGCCCCTAGCTATGGCCACAATGAGGAGGACCAGTCCTCGGCTGCAGGGGAGGCTACCCTGCTATTGAATGGCTCCTACCTGGGGTTGGAGCCATTCAGCAGTGCAGTGGTCTTCTCCATTGCTAGGTATGACTCCTGGGCAGCGGGGTCTCTGCTCTGCCAAGCCAGGACCGCAGCCTTCCCTGAACCTTGGGCATGCAGGGATCAAGTGGCACCAGCCCACTCACTCACTCGCCAGAAATGTGGGAGCCATCCCTGGGCAGGAATTGTCCAGCACTAGGGTGGACTCCCCCGCAGCTGGCAGCTCATCCTAGTCCTTGCAGTCCAGGCAGCTTGTGACTGTAGGGCTCAGGTGTCAACAGCTCACTCATTCATGTGACAGTGGAGCTGCGGAGGGCTCCCTGCACTGCCACTGGAGCTGTTCAGCACTAGAGTGGCCTGCCCTGTGCCTTGGGGCTTATCCTCCTCGCCCTTGAAGACCTGAACAGGCATCTCCATTCTGCCCTGCCAGGACCACAGCCTCCCCCGCCCTCAGTTCGTGCCTGCACGAATCTCAAGTCACTAGCTCTGAGGCAGCACAGAGAGCCATCTGCTGTTCCACTGTCACAGATGTGCTTACTCACACAGCCTGCACAGCCAGTGACCGACAGTTATCGATTAAAATCGGAGCATGCCAAGCCTCATGTTATTCAGGGTTTCAGCTGGGCTTCCTGAAGTCCAGTGAGTTGACTGTGGAACACTGACCTTAACTATGGATTTACTAGTGCTCCTTTGTAACTCTTTAACTGCCATTCAGCAAAAAGTACGCCAAACCTACTAATATACCTTGAATAATAGGTTACCCAGTTATTACTCATGAAGTATCACTGCACATCACTGATGCTATGTAAATAATAGCTTGGATGCTATTTAGTCTGACCTTTTCAGATTAACTCCTTTGCATTGTCCTACTCTACATTTTCTAACAAGGGAAGCCATAAAGGATAAGTATTACTACATGCTACATGTTACTAAATATTTATATTGCAGTAGCACCCAGCCTAAAGCAGAATTGGGTCGACACTGTGGTCAGTAGCCAATTTATGCACACATGCATATGATCTTAGGAAAACTACAAATATTTTCTTTGGGTGAAATTTAATCATGATTCCACGTAAGTGCTCAGGCACCAGCTAAGAAACCTGGAAAGTGCTTAAACAGCATCTAGGGCCTTGGGGGGACCCCTTGCCTCAAAGTAGGGTGACCAGATGTCCCGATTTTATAGGGGCAGTACTGATTTTGGGGTCTTTTTCTTATATAGGTGCCTATTACCCCCCACCCCCGTCCCGATTTTTCACACTTGCTGTCTGGTCACCCTACCTCAAAGAAAATTTTATCCAGTTAGAATTCCAGAGAAATAAGGTGGACTTTGGTGTTTTTTTTTGTTTGGTTTTCGGTTTTGCTATTTTTTGGAGGGAAGGGGTCAGAGTGGGGTGTGTGAGATGGCACATATTTTTTGTTTTGAAATATATTAAAATTTTCTAGTCTAAAATGCAGGAATTTGCAAGCAGTACTTCAAAATAGTCATAGATTTTTAAGACAAGAAAAGACTATGATAATTATTATTATATTATAATCTAACCTAACCTCCCTCATTACACAGGCCAAGTGATGTTACTTCTGTGTTTCATCCTTTCAGATGACACAAGGGACAATATAGCAATAACTTCATAATTACATGATTTGAAGAGAAATATAAAATTGTTGGAATTCAAAAGCAATTCAAAAGTAAAGTAAATTTCTGTGAAATCATAATATACCAAAACACAGCAATAAACACTGTTGTTCAGATGTATTTGCATGGGATAAAGCAACAATTTCCTCCTTGCACTGCACCAGCTGTCCATTGCATTAACAAGTCTCCTTTATACCCAGGGCCACGCAGAGGATTCAGGGGGCCTGGGGCAAAGCAATTTCAGGGGCCCCTTCCATAAAAAAAAGTTGCAATACTATAGTAACATGTATTTGGAAATGTAAAAAATAACCAGTGAAATACATTCAAAAATTAATTTTTAATACTTTGAAAATACACAAAATACATTATTTAAAAACATTAAATGCTTTACATTTGCAATTACATAATGGGCTGTCGCTGGGTGCTGGTGATGGTTGGTGCCAATGGGCTGTCACTGCCTGGGGGTGGTGCTACTGTTGCCCAGGGCTGTGTGGGGAGCTGGGCTCTGGGTCGGGGGGTGCCCGGCTCAGAGGGGCTGGGCTCGGAGCTGGGGGTCAGGGCTGTGGGGGGGATGGGGTAGGGGGTGCCCAGTTCAGTGGGGCTGGGCTTGGAGCTGGGGGTCAGGGCTGTGGGGGGATGGGGTCGGGGGGGTGCCCGGCTCAGAGGGGCTGGGCTCGGAGCTGGGGGTCGGGGCGGGTGCCCGGCTCAGAGGGGCTTACCATGCCGCCTCCCCCCTCTCCCAGAGCCTCAGCGAGCCGCGTCCAGGAGCTCCTGCCGCTCGGCCCGCCGGAGCTCGCAGCCCCACCCCTTTACCACGCAGCTCCAAGCGGGAGGACCTCAGGCCCCGCCAGAGCCACGCCGCTGCAGCGCTGTCCAGGGCCGCTCCTGGACGTGGCGCACTGAGGCACCGGGAGATGGGGGAAGGCGAAGGCAGAGGCGGGTGGGAACCTCTGACATTCTCGTGGGGGCGTGGGGCAAATTCCCCCACTTGCCCCCCCCCCGGGTGGCCCTGTTTATACCACATATATTATAGGACAGATGATGTTCTCATTTGCACCCTTTTAATCCACTGTCATGCTACTGACGTCACTTGTTAACAGACATCAGAACCAGACACCACTATGTTTATGTAATACATCTAGATGTGCTTTAATAAAAAAAAAACAACAACCTATACATTTGTAGCAAATGAGGAAAGCTGCCATAAAAAGTTAATCACAAACCTTCAATCACTCAATATATTAAGAGATACCATTTGCATGTCATAATTGGTAAACTAGTTCTTTTAGAAAATTTCCTGTATCAAATGGTAGGTAACAATCCCACTGGATATGAAAGATGATGTAATTAGAAATTGATCAGGAAGAAAAGCATGGAAATTTGGATCTGGACTTTATGACTTGGGCTCACCTCAAGATAATATTTTATTCAGCTTTTATATTTATGCAAACAAAGAAACTATTAGATACAGAAAATGAGATTCATCAACGCCAAACAAAGTAAGCAGCCCAATGCTACAGTAATAACCCATCCTGTTCTAACAAAGACCTGCCTCTTCCTCCAGGACCACACAGGGTTCTGGCTTAGTAAAACTGGTTCAACGTGGCTGCAGGAAGTTTGAAGCATGATTTGGGGACTCTGCAGAAAAGCATCTTTACTGGAACAAAACAGGACACATTTTCATTTTACCAAGGGCTGGTCTACACTGGGGGGTGGGGGGGGGGGGCGATCTAAGATACGCAACTTCAGCTACGCGAATAGCGTAGCTGAAGTCGAAGTATCTAAGATCGAATTACCTGGGGGTCCACACGGCGCAGGATCGACGGCCGCGGCTCCCCCGTTGACTGCACTACCGTCGCTTGCTCTGGTGGAGTTCCGGAGTCGACGGGGAGCGCGTTCGGGGGATCGAAATATCGCGTCTTAACGAGACGCGATATATCGATCCCCAATAGATCGATTACTACCCGCCGATCCGGCAGGTAGTGAAGACGTACCCCAAGTTTGCAAAGGCTGGACTGGGGCAGGCCATGGAAGTAGTGGAGCCAGTGGATCCCATAATCAAAAAGATCTACCAGCCATTTTTTTCTTAAGAGGAGAAAGCACCTGGACCTTGAAGGCCTGCAGAGGCGTCATTCACAAGCATGGAACTCATCAGCTACCATTACATGCATGGGGAAAGGATTTATTCCTACCTATGGTACTTATATGGATTTCATCACCACAATATCTGAACACCTCACAATTCTTTATGTATTTATCCTCACCACTCCTCTGTGAGATAAGCCAAGAGGCACACAGAGACACTGACTTGCCCAAGGTCACACTGGAAGTCTGTGGCGAAGCAGAAATGTGAACCCAGGTATCCAGAGCCACAGAATAGTGTTCAAACTACTAATTCATCTTTATTCCTCCTACAACTTCCCGGCTCCCAACCCAGGCACTGAGGCTACAAGCTGGATCCAGGATTTGACTCTAGAAGCCATTCACTTTGCCTTCAGATGCACATGTACTTTTTCCACTTTGGCCCCAGGTTGCTGAACTTGGAATAATTCTCATTATTGTTTTGTTGCTTGCTAACTAAACCTCTCAAAACACAATGATAGTATGAGACAGAAAGGAAAGGAAAAGAGAAGCTAACTTACTTACTCTGGTTATGGAGGGGCAAACCCTGTAGTCCTCAAGTCAGTAGGTGTCTTGACTGAGCAAGGACTACAGTGTTTGTTTCTATGAAACTACTAGTACCTAAAAGGACAGTGAAAACAAGGGAATAATCAAGGACATATCTAGTCAGGAGAAAAAGAGAGTTTATCTAAATGGGAACCACTAAAAGTAAGTTTACTACCACCAAGGAAGAGAAACCACCAATCACCCTAGTAGATCTAGAGCAGCTGAAAAACAAACTACATAATCTGTTAAAATTAGGAACACTTAGAGTTCTCACATATTTCTTATACAAGTGATCTGTTGCTTTCTTGACCTGGGAATAGCTTTTCGTGTGGTTCTGCTGCTCTACATCTCATAACAAAGAGTTGTCTAGAGTTACAGCTTACATAGGTGAAAAGGAGTTCATTAATTGCATGGAAAAAATGCATCTGTTCACTACACTCTTACATGGAAAACCTGTGTAAATAAACAAACACTTTTGATGAACAAGTTCCTGTATTTCTTCATCCTCTAAGAAGCTTTAGGAAAGAACTTGTTGGTATTTCTAGCAATTTTCTAGAGTTCATATGATGATTTAGTTAAAAAACTTAATTTAAGACTGAAAAACATATGTATCTACAAAAAGAAACATCCACTAGTCTGAGATCCTACAACCACATACTCACCCATGAGTGAAATTCTTCACATACGTAAGTATTTGCAAGGGTCTAAGAGTGCAACTTCAGAACAGAAAAACACAACTCCTGGACTTTTTATAAAGAATCTGACTGGATCAAACGTATTCTGTCCATGTTGTGCTCAGAAGAGGATGAAGTGAGAGCAGAGGCAAGGTGGCTACTGAAGTTGTACTCAGCTGCCCATTTGTGCTATAGAGATGTTCCATTTTCCTAGCCACACCCCCTATGTTGGGGAAGAGTAGCAGCATAGAGTCTCTATGCTGGCTCTACCCCACCCAAGGATTCTCCATATGCTAGAGAAATATTCAGAGAAGCGGTTAAAGCAGCTTTTCGTTGCAAAAGTAGCAGAAATGGGCAGTAGCAGCACTAAGGGAGACATGCCTGTGTAAATGAATACACTATCCTATCTTCCAAGCACAGAAAAAAATTCGGCCTCACAAATTAAAGCCAGATTCTCCTGGTATTTATAACAAACATGCTTTTTGAATAATTGAACAAGACAACCACATAATACAGCTCTCTCATCTCTATGTCATGGTATTTTGCAAGTACATGTTCCATTCCTCTATTTTAAAATCCCTATCACAAAACCAAATTCCTCTCCTTAATTTCTTCATTATAACAAAGGTTCCTTTTCAACCAACATTTCCATTGGGACAGTTAGCTAAGGAAAATTAAAGAAGATAAGATTATTTCTTTCCATGCATGATTTATAGGGCATATTCCTTGGTTTCTGTATATGCATCCACACAGATTACATTAGAATCAAACTGCGGCCAAATACACACAAAAACATTCCTTCAGGCATAACTACCTCGTCAAACAAAGCACATTTAAATCATGTCATCAGTCAGTGAACAAACATTTTCCATGAAAGCAAGACAGAATATTATTTACAGTACCTACTTTTAGGGTACATCTACACTGCAGCTGGGTGTGTGTTTCCCAGTGCGAGTACACAGATACACACTACCTCTGCTCAAACTAGCAAGCCAAAAATAGCAGTGTAGTTGGCCAGCTGAGCACATGCCCTGGGGACTGGGAAGGTCTGTACTTCGGTTGCCAGCCAGAGCTGCTGATACCCCCGACTACGCTGCTATTTTTAGCGTGCTAGCTCAAGCAGAGCTAGTGCATGTGTATTTACTCAAACTGGGAAGCACAGACCCAGCTGCAGTGCAAATGTACTCTAAGGGTACATCTATACTTACCCGCTGGTTCGGCGGCAAGCAATCGATCTTCTGGGATCGATTTATCGCGTCTTGTCTAGACGCGATAAATCGATCCCAGAAGTGCTCGCCGTCGACACCGGTAATCCTGCTCTGCGAGAGGAGTAGGCAGAGTTGATGGGGGAGCCTGCCTGCCGCGTGTGGACCCGCGGTAAGTACCTTTAAGTTCGAACTAAGATACTTCGACTTCAGCTACGTTATTCACGTAGCTGAAGTTGCGTATCTTAGTTCGAACTGGGGGCTTAGTGTGGACCAGCCCTAAGGGTACATCTATACTTACCCATCAACTGAAAAATCAAAGTTTGTTTGAACATACTTATAGAAGAAAGCCACTAGGATTGCTACAAGAGGCAGATTAGAGAAACAAAATCTCTCCCCTCCCCCGTTTACTTTAACTGTACGTATGCTATCAAATGGGGTTTCCCTTTTTTGTTGCATGGCAATGGAAGAAAAATATTTTTTAACAATGGGAAAATGTGATTGTAAAACTATAACAGTTATCTGGGACACAGAGGCAGGTGGTGTAGCTGACACTACTTTTAACTCACATTTTTAAAACTGAGGTGATTTCCAGTGTCACTTTCATTTGTGCCAGATATATAGTGAGAGCCAAGTTGCGTGTACAATAACAAAAAAGGGAATGGCCTTCCTACATGTGCTGAATACCTTCATCTCCTATTGACTGAATAAATCTTGCAAAGTATCATCAGCAAGAACAAACCATACAGAGATAGTTGAATGAATTAATTCAAAATCAGCTTCCCCTCCTCCTGTAAGTAGGGCTAATTGCTATAAAATAACAGTTTTAAGTTTCTTGGTAAGTCCAAGTATTATATATTGAATTATAATCTAGTTAAATAGTACTTATAACTTTTAATATTTATTCTAAATATGATCAGCAATAAATATAGGACCCAGTCCTGCAGTTCTTATTCATTCAAAAAAGTCCTTCTAGTTTACAAGGAAATTTGGCATGAGTGAAAGTTTAAAACTAGATACGGGTGGGAAATGGTTTCCTCGTCCTGTGTGAATTTGAATTAAAAAAAAAAAATCTTAGAAAGTGGTGCAAAAACAGTTGAGAAAACAAACAAATTTCATGAACTGATCATTAAAAAAAAAATTCAGATTGGGTCAGCTGAAAAGTTTTGTTTCAATAATTTAAAAACATGTAGATTTCAACCTTTATTTTAAACACTTATTTTTAGTATAAATTAACTAAAATTTTGAAATGAAGTCATTTTTCACCAAAAATGAAACTTTTCATTTCCACCATTTCAAAACTTTCTCTTCTGATTTTTTTAAAAAAGATTCATAAAAACTTTCCTGTGAACAATTTCAGTTTTGACATATCGGCATTTTTTGGAAAAAACGTTTTGTTGGAAAATTCCTGACCACTTCTACTCAAAACCAACATAACAATAGGGGCACCTGAAGGGCATCCCGCTGGGGGTCACCTTCTCACATATGGTGGAGAATGTGGAGAGGTGATCAGATCCTGGGAAGAGGGGAAACACCAAAAGAGGGAAATAGATGCAGGGAGCCCTTGCAGGACCACTATGATGCCATGAGAGGTTGTGATGGAGGCAGTCACTCTCCATCACTCTCATGACAGAGCTGTGAGGGAATTTTTTTTTTCCCCATTCCACAAGAGTTTGTGTTTATGAAATAGGAAGAAAAGTTGTATTCTTAAAAACTTTCACAATCCAATAATTCAGAAACAAAAAATCAGACTGGGTCAATCAAAAAACTTTTATTCTGATAAGTTTTGTTTCAGTTTTGACCTATTTAAAATAACCTTTTAGTATAAATAAACTAAAATTATGAAAGTTATTTTGAACTAAAAATTTCAAAAAAATCTCCAAAACTAACCCTTTTTTGCAAACTGTTTTAGAGTTGACGAATCAGCATTTTTTGATAAAGAAGTTTCATCAGAAAAATCCTTACCATCACTAGAGATTTGAATAAATCAAATTCAGCGTGCAAAGAACAGTAACATGCAGCATCATTAGTAAAAATGTGAGGGATTCGTCAGTGTGAATTCCACAAAACATTCCATGATGAGTATATACATTTGTTTCTCTTTTAGAAATTGAGTAACCTTATAGGGAAAACCCCTGCAAAACATTACCAGCGAAAGGCACACCTTAATCCACGAACTGCACTGTGACGACTCAACCTTGTAAATGGCAGTAAAATGTATTACTAAAATGCCATTCAAAATTACATTAACTTTTACTAATTTGCTTAATTGATTTGTCACCAAAATTGCACAAGTTCCCCTTCATTACTGCAGAGTGTACGTCAGAAGTTTTTTGATTATAGGATCTTTTCTAATAATAAGTATTACAGACTAGAGACTATCCATTCTGGGAGACCGCACCTAAAGGAATGAATCACTGCTACACAGTTATTAGAATTCATTTGAATTATTGACAAACACCTTCATTACAAGTGCACTGGTTGCCAATAGTGGCTGACAATGAGCTGATGTGAGAACCTGCAAGGAGTTGAAAATATCTTGCATTATCTCAACTAATGGTAACAGAGAAAGTTAAAACTTTGTATAAAACTTGTCCCTTTAGTTTTATATGACCACACAGCAAGAGTACAGAAAACTTCATAAGGTGTTATCTAACAACATCATTGAACAGAGCCAAAAGCTAAACATTGAGCTTAGTAACTATATTAATGTGGCATTTTATGAATAAGTTAACATATACATGTGAGTGCAAAAAGTCCCTTAAAACTGACGAGTCTTGTAGTTTGAGAATGTTGCAGGATTTTGGGTTAGCATCACATTAAAAACAAAAGCAACAACAACAAAATTCTGCTTCTTGATGTGAACTTTGCACATTAAGAAGTAGGCAGGCTGAGTGCTTAAAAATTATTTAATTCATGGAATCTGATGACTGTTAACATGACATCATTCTCCTTTTAAATGTAAGCAGTATTGAAATGGGTTCCTATTTTAAGATGCAAATGTCCTGGAATACAAGAGTGATTAGTGTTGCAAGTTTTCTTGCAAGTAAATAATGTATCAAATGCAATTGCTTCCTGCCATATCCACAAAATAACTAATCACTTCACTTAGATGCTTATGTAATACTTTATTTTATTTATTTAATGATGCTCTACCCCTGACTTTGAAAGTATAGTTTTCTAGCACATATACATTTCTGTGCTCAATATCAATAGATTTACTAAACCACGTTGACAAATTCAGACTTGATGCATGGAGGTGCAACTCTGGATTTCAAATCAATTGCACGCCCTTGTGCCAAATCTGAATTTAACCAATTATATTTTTGTGATGAATTGTAAAGAATGAAAGTAGTTGAGTTTTATTTACTTGCAGTATGTTGGAGGAACATCCTTTTTACCTTTCAATAAAAAAATGTTATAATTAGCAAGCATACAATAGTCATAACTATTTCATTTTAAAACCCGCATTTCTTTAATGCCAGAAGAAGCAACTAGCATCAGAAGGTGCCCTCTTCTCCAGTCATTCACATTAAGTATCAACAAATGTTTGAAAGCTGCAAATGTTTTTCACTTACTTTCTTGCTGCCATTCTTGCTTGGCCATTTCCCCCATTTTTATACAAACTTTCTCCCCATCTAATCATTGTTGGCAGCACCATCCAGCTCCCACTAAATTATATTTATAGCTCCTACACACTTCCATGCTACACAACTGGGACAAGTTGTAGAGCAGATGTTAACTTTTAATAGGCTGGAGAGCAAGCTCACTCTTCAGCTTAGGTAACGCTAATAGCAGCACCCGTGTTATCAGTTATGATGCCAGGACTACCCTCTTCCTTATATTTTTTATCTTGTTCTTTCATTAGAGGTTTTTTATGAGAATCTACCATGATAGGGACTAAAACATAATAAATGAAATCTGCTAAACACTCAATATTTGGTCACTGGTACTTGTAACTTTGCACATCTTCCCATCGTAAATACTGTCCTTGGTAGATAATCACTTGCTAAAATTGTATACTATAATCCATCTTTTAAAAATAAACATCAAAAACATCCAACTTCATTCAACTTGACACAGGGGAGGGGCCGGGCCCACAAAAAGTTAATCTGACCCTGGATCCCAGTTCAAACCTCAGGTGGAGGGGTAACTTGGACCAGGGGTCTTCCACATACCTGGTTAGTATCCTAATCACTGAGCTAAAAGTTATGAAGGAGCTCCTCCTCCTCTTCCTTTCCCCCTGGCTTCTTGCTAAAATGGTGTATGCACCTAATCCCAAGAGAGGGTTTGCAGTTGAGAATCCCAAGCAGAGGAAGGGAAGCAGAGATTCCCTTCAGCCTGGATTTAGGTGTCTATCTCCAAGAGAGGGGAACGGTTTAGCACACAACTTTTAGATTGGCATCTCCCATGGCTACCTTAGATGAGGAGCCACCTAGCATTCTGGCTTTTGTGAATCCCATTCTGAGGTGCCTATCTCTTCCTATTCTTTGCATAGGGATCCCAGGCATTGAACTCAGGCTTTGTGAATCCCAGTGATTGTCTAGGAGCCTAAAAGTTAGGTATGGTGACACTCAGCATCTCCATGCCTAAGTTCCTTTGTGACTCTAGCCCTTAGCGTTTGAACTACCTTCTCTGTATCATCCATTACTGTATATGCTTCTATCATATCCCCTCTACTATACAACCCCAGTCTTTTCATTCTCTCCATGCCTCTAATCATTTCAATTCCCTGTTGGAACCCCCTCTTATTACTGTTATATCTTTTTGGCAGATAAGGTGACCACAAGTGAACACATATTTGAGCCAGTTCACTGATTCTTAATTCAAAAGCAACTCAACTGGTTCTGTTTCTGCCTTCCACCTTCTCTCAGCTGTAGAATCCACCATTAAAAGTCCTCATTTTGAGCCTCAATTTAAAAATATATGCTTAAAAATAATTGTCATCTATTGCCCTCCTCACTCAGCTGCATTCACACATGCCTTCTCTCTTATTCTGATTCACAGTTGGTATAGAAGACTGATATAAAAATCATGTCCCCCTCTCCCCATAAAGATCATGCAGTGATTATTTCAGTTCCAGTTTACAAAAATCTCTCTTTGAAGGCTCCAACTACTTACTCAGCTGTGCTTCCTGAAAGATTTAATGGTGCTCTCTCTGAATCAGATGAGCATGATGGCTGTAGGATTTGGTCCAGGACAAAGAGTTGAGAGATCCCAACTGTGACTGTGAAAACCCAGCTATTGGTTAAATCTTACAATCACTATTCCTTAATCAGTCACATCTCCTGTTGATTTCAATGGTAGTTTTGAATGAATAATGACTGCAAGATTTGGCCCTATAAGTAGCATTTCACAGAGCTGGGTAAGTCAGAAGTAAAGCTAATGGACGTAAGGCTGAATAGTCCTGCATTTTACATTATAATGTAGAGGAATCTTCTGTAAAGTTTTTATTCTCATTTAGATCACTTCTAGATGATCATTTACTGAAATAGCATACTGTTTAGCAACTAATGGACATGGATAGTGAAAGGAAGTCCCAAGCAAGAGTCAAACAAAACCTTTTTCAAAAAGCTACTTATAACAAAAGATTATTTGATTTGGGAATATCAAACAATACCATCAATAAAATTGCATGAGGAGACAATATGTACAGCTTTTAGATGCAAACTGATGTTACAATGAAGTCATGATATACATTTGAAAGAAAATTTCAATTACTCGATGAGAATTTTTTTTCCCCCATCTCCTTTATTATGAACTATTTGTGACCCCATTTAAGGACGATTTCTCAGGGGATACTACCCTGTCAGGATGAATTCAGTTCAAGTGACAGTTGGTGTATACTGCACTGACTTTGGCTTGTGTGCTGAAAGAAGTTAGCTTGGGAGATTTACAGCCAAAGATTGAATCTAGCAGTTCACCATAAACTCAATTTATCATCAGACATTACCTTATCAGATAGTTCCACAAGGTAGAAAAATTATGCGTCAGGTTTCATTAATTCTTTGGCATATGTGACTGGGTTCTAAGGATATATAGCTTCGACATGAACATTTCATTGTGGACTGACTTTATTATCTACAGTTCACATGAACATATGCCCATAAATCTTATAAACGACAAAAGTAGCATCCCAGGGCAGTTTTTCCTGTTAAGTTGATAACCGAAAACAGCAACTTATTTCCCTAACCTATTAACTCAAAAGCAGGCTTGCATTATGATCCAAAGCCCCAAAGACTATACAGCACTGGATTCATGAAAATTGCATAGATGTACATAAAATCAGCTCAAATACCAAACACAGGTCTACTACTCCACACATATTTGAATATATTAAATGGGTGATGTCCATGATACAGGGTGGCATCTACAATTAATGGGAACCCACAGAACAGATAATGCACATGGTAAAACTCATGGAGACAGGATCTAGAACTTTCACAGTGTCACACTTTCAACTGTGGAACTCCTTTCTATCACAAATTCAGTGGGTCATATAAAATTACCTGGATCATCCAGAATTTTGATCTTTCACTCAACCGGGAAATAGAAAAGTTGTGCAGATCTCAAAGATCCTTAGGGTTGGGATTTAACCAAAAACTTGTGGGACCTGTCCAGTTCCAATAAATCAGCACCCAAACTCAGGAGATAAATCTATCTACGCTGCAATGCCTGGGGATGTCAGAAATATGAAAGGTGATTTGTTCCATGGACAAGGACAACATTTTTTCCCCTTAGTGCATACAAAGCTAGTTGTTGGGTTTTTTGTTGTTTGTTTGTTTTGGGGGGGGCGGGAGGCTGTTGTAGATTTTTTTAAATATCATCTGCATTTGTAGATGTGGTTATGGAGTCAGCAATTTGTTACATGATTTTGTCTGACCTCGTCCAAGTGTATCTGGTCGATCTGTGGGAGACTTTTACCATACAATATGCATTTGCTACTTCAATGCCTGTTATATATCATGAAAACTCAAGACACTGAGTTAACTATTGAAAAACTTTTTGCTTACTATTACCAATGCTACCTTCTGAGCATTCTGAAACAACAAGGTAAGAACAACATGGAACATACCTTTCACAGAGCTTTAGAAGCTTGAAGAGATTGAGTGTGTGATAGAGAAAGCAAGCAAACAAGTACAAACTAGCCAGGAGCACCTGGTCCCTAGAGTAGAGCTGGGAGGGAAAATATTTTCCTATCCCACAAAAGTTTTCAAGATTTTGAAATGTTTTCCCTTCTCAAATTGGGATGAAATGTTAACATCTTGAAAATTTTCCTGAACCAAAAATCTGGGAGAAAATGGTTTGGAACAATAGAAGCATTTCACTTCAAACTGTTTCATTTAAATTTCAATTATTTTTATTTTTACTATAATTAGCTTAAAATTTCAAAATGAAAAGTCATCTTGAACAAGAAAACCAGGGGTTTTTTTTATTTTGAAAATGCCAAAATAAAACAACAATTTAAATTTTCAAATTTGCCAAAAAAGTTTCAAGTTGAGAAATTAATTGATACTAAGCCTTTCTCACAAAAACTTCAGTTTCAATGAATTAGCATTTTCTGACCAAAAATGTTTTGTTGAAAAATTGCTGGCCAGCTTTACCTACAGAACCAATTTACATAGAATAAAACAAATAATAGGTTTAGATATAAAAGACAACACTGAGTTTCATAAATTATACACTAGAATGGAAGAGAGTTTGTATTTTCCATCTAGAGCAATGCTACCTCAAATTCCAGGAGAGAGCTGATGAATTGCCTAAATCATTGGTTGATTGACATAGACATTCCAATCCTGCTTTCTTAGTAGTGAAATATGGCTATATGCCCTTACATTTTCTGTAGAATATTATTTTAACTACACTTTTGCCTGAGGGTTGAATGGCTTTGGATGTACTTGGCTCTTTAATACGGCCAATTTCATGAAGCCTAAAACAGTTATGAGCCAAATTAGCTAAGAGGAAGAATATAATAAGAAAATGTGAATGAGAATTGGAAATCATTTAAGAACACGTTATTAGAGGCCCAAAAAAATCACAATCCTATCACTGAGGAAGAAGGATGTACTGGTTAAAAAACCAACTTGAGTTAAAGAGGAAGAGAAGGCAGCTATAAAGAATAAATATATATCATCTTCCCCTTTCTGACATTTTTATATACATATGTATAAAAATATAAGAAAGGGGAAGATGATAGTAATGAATATAAATCAGAAGTTGGGAATTTGGGCACAAGAAAAAAAATCTATGGCCAGCAATGTTAAAGACAATAAGGAAGAGTTTTTTTTAAAGTACACCGGACCCTTGCTAAAACGCACGTCTGTATAACACGAATTCAGATATAATGCGGTCGCGGCCATGGATCCCAAATTTAAGTACAGTACAATTTTTTTTTTGAGTTTTAAGTGACCTTGGTGTTCATTACCTTATCATTCATGCAAGATTGTTGGAGGAAAGACACACATACTGTATCACAGTCTGATGAGGAATCTGACTTTGAGGGATTTACAGAGGAGGAAATTGGAAGAACAGATATGGAGTGGATGAAGAAGCTGTCCCAGCAAAAACAGTTGTCCAGGCTTGGGGTAACTGTTCTGCCACAAAATATTGAGTCCTCAATTGTGTACGTTACTGAGTTAGCCGGCTATAAAGCATCAACATCATATTTCTATAAGATTTTCACCCAGGCAGAACTCTCCAAGGTATGTACGAGTTTTTTGTTCTACCATCATCGCCATGCATTTGTGTTGCCGAATTAATTTAGTCAAGTCCCTCAGTCGATTGCTATAGGCCTAGAACGCCATACAAGTGTAATGTAATAAAAAATTATTTATCTTTAAAAAGATGTCAAAAATGTTGGGCAAAAGGAAGGCTTACTCGGTGCAGGAGAAATTGAACGCTATTGAACGACTTAGAAATGGCGAAACCCAGGCCAAGATTAGCCGCGATATTGGCATTAACGAGTCCACTTTTCGTGGATAGCTAAAGAATGCTGACAAGCTTGGAACTTACATGAATAACCTGGATGAATAGCATGGCCTTCAAAAGAAAACCAGTCTGTTTAGTGAATGATGCCGATCTTGATTCTGCAGTGTACACGTGGTTCTTGCAAGAACAGCAAAAAGGCATTCCGATCTCTGGTCTTCTTATAGCCATGCAAGCGGAAAAATTCGACGGGGAACTTAATGGCGAATTCAACAATTTTAAGGCAAGTTCGGGTTGGCTATGGCGATTTCAGAAAAGACACGGAATCTCTCAGATTGCAGTTTTGGGAGAAAAATGCTCTGCTGACGACGATGACACACAATCATACCCTGCGAAGTGAAGGGAAATTTTACAGGCAGAGGGTTACTCGGAGGAACAGGTTTACAATGCAGATGAAACAGGAATTTATTATAAAATGTTGCCCGATAAAACCCTGGCTGTCAGAACAGATGAATGTAAGAAAGAAGGATATAACAGGCAAAAGATCGCCTTACTTTATTGTTTTGTGTAAATGCAACAGGCAAGCATAAATTAAAACCATTGTGCACTGGAAAGTCTCACATGCCTTGCTGCTTTCATCACATAAATGTGAATTGTCTGCCATTTTCGTATAAGAACTCCAAAAATTCCTGGATGACAAGTGAGATTTTTGAACAATCATTCTTCACCGAATTTGTCCCTTCTGTGTGAAAGCATTTGCGGGCAAAACATTTAGAAGAAAAGGCCATTCTTTTGCTTGACAACTGTCCAGTGCATCCTCCGGCCAAAAGACTCAGAACCCGTGATAGTAAAATACGGGTTGAATACTTACCTAAAAACACGACTTCCAAAATCCAGCCGCTTGATCAAGGTGTTATCACCATTTTTAAGCAGCACTATCAACGGAACTTGGTACGACAAATGATAGAAAGCGAGTTGTCTGTCACCGATTTTCTGAAGAATTGACTATAAAAGACTTTTTACATTGGTGGCGATTCCTGGAATTTATTACATGCTGAAACAATAAACCGCTGTTGGATGGTGGGACAGAGAGTTGTTTGGCCACCCGTTCCTGGAAGAAAATGAAGAAAGCAGATCACAGTCTGATGAGGAATTCAACTTTGAGGGATTTACAGAGGAGGAAGTTGGAAGAACAGACATGGAGTGGATGCAGGAGCTCTCCCATCAAACGTCTGGGCTCAGGGTAACTGTTCTTCCACAAAATATCTAGTCCTGGATAAGAGGCGATGATGAAGCAGAAGAATTTTGTCCCATTGCTGAAAGTCTAACAGATGACCAAATTCTTCAGGCAGTATGACCAAACAACATTCCAGAAGCTGAAGAATTGGCCTTCACCATGGAAGAGGAAGTGGACGTCATTCCAACGTCAACTGCGACCATCGCCAGCTTAGAGACTGCTTTGAGATGGTTTGAGACGCAAGACGTTGAGCCTATAAAAATTATGCAGTTACGTATCTTTTGCAGTTTGCTAAGCGGAAGCAGCACAGCAGCAAGAAGCAAAAGTAAGTCTCCGACTTTTTTAAGAAAAACTAGACTAGTTTATTGTAATGTCTACTTTAAATATCTAATAAAGCAACACTTTCTTTCTCATTTATTGTTTCCTTCAAGTAGGAGTTTATTTTCTAAGGTTTTCTATACTTTATAGATGTGAAGGTAATTAGCGCTACAAAAATTTCTATATACATATTTATATATACATTGTATATAAATTTCTCTATGGCATTCCATACGTGAAGACAAAAGTTTCTCTATGGCATTCCATACGAGAAGACGGAAGTTCATGGCGCCTGAAAGCAGACAATCAAAACAAAGCACACAAAGCATTTAACCAAATTCACTAAAATCGCTTCCATTTCAAAACGCAATTTCCACTGACGCCCGTGGTGAGTACTGTATCTCGGTAAATCCTGGAACTGGGTGTGTTCCAGAAAACTGGAGAAAATCTAATGTTGTGCCCAATTTTTTAAAAGGATAAATGGGATGACCCAATTAATTATATGCCTATCAATCAGCCTCTCATTGATCCCGGGTAAAATAGTGGAGCAGCTGATACAGGACTCTATTAACCAAGAATTAACTGAGGACAATGTAATTAATGCAAATCAACATGGATTTATGGAAAACACATCCTGTCAATCTAACTTGATATTTTTGATGAGATAATAAATTTGATTGATAAAGGTAATAGTGTTGATGTAACAGACTTCTGTAAGGCATCTGATTAAAAAACTACAATATAAAATTAACATGGTGTAACCCACACACCTTCTGGGTGTTCTGTTCCACATAGTGGCACCGAGACCACTTAGAGAGAGTTAAATGAGTCTGCTCTACAGCCTTAGCTAAGAGGCATTTGGCTTTTAGCTCATGCAGTAGAGGCTCATGCACTAAGCTCCAGAGAAACCCTGTTCAATCCCGCCTGCCAATGAATGGGGTCTGTTGGTGTTACAATGGCACACACTAAATGGACTAAAAACTGGCTAGCTAATAGGTCTCAAAATATAATTGAAATGGGGAATCGTCCTCAAGCAACTGTGTTTCCATGGGGTCTCACAATGATCATTTCTTGGCCCTATGCTCTTTAACATTTTATCAATGACCAGGAAGAAAACAAAATAATCCCGGATAAAGTTATTTACCACTCTCCTAGCAAAGAGAACAGGTCACTGATTAAGAGCAATCTGAATAGCTTGGTAGCTGGGTGCAATCAAACAATATGCATTTTAACATGGCTAAATGTAAATGTATACATCTAGGAGCAAAGAATGGAGACCGTACTTACAGAATGGGGACTCTATCTTAGGAAGAACAACTCTAAACAATAATTTGGGGGGTCATGGTGGATAATCAGCTGAACATAGCTCCCAATGTGATGTTGTGACCAGAAGAACTAATGTGATCCTGGGATACATAAAAAAGTAACACTTGCCTAGGAGCGCAGAGATTATTTTACTTCTGTATTTGGCAATGGTGAGATCATGGATTGAATCCTGTGTCCAGTTCTGGTGTCCACAATTCAAGAAGGTTCAAAGAAGAGAATTGGAGAAGGTTCAAAGAAGACCCGTGTGAATAGTTAAAACATTAGAAAACATGCCGTATAGTAAAAGACTCAAGGAGTTCAGCCTATTTAGTTTAACAAAAATGTTAAGGGAGTGATTTGACTACAGTCTAGAAGTATCTACATGGGGAACAAATATTTGATAATGGTATCCTTCAGTCTAGCAGAGAAAAATATAATGCGATCCAATGGCCAGATGTTGAAGCTAGACAAATTTAGACTGGAAATTGAAATGTTGACAGTGAGGATAATAAAACCATTGAAACAATTTACCAAGGATTGTGTTGGAGTCTCCATCACAAACACTTAAAATTTTTAAAAGATTTGCTCTAGAAATTATTTTGGGGATATTCTAGGGCTTGTGTTATACAGGCGGTCAGACTAGGTGAACACAGTGGACTCTTGTGGCCTTAGAATCTATTAAATAAATCTAGCTGTCATTTGTCTGACTGCTGAGAAAAGCCTAGGAATGAAAGGATTCACAGCTCAATTCTATAAAAGCTTTTACCAGATCATGTGCGAGGAATGTTTGTTCAAATTGTAAATGACATCAAACAATAAAGACTACCAGAGAAATTGAGGACAGTTATTCATAAGAAAAGGAAGTCTCTTATTTTCACAAAACTATGGGTAAATCTCAGTAATTTATCAAAAAGTGAGATATCAGCAAAGTTCCAGGAATAATTCTTGCAAAAATATTAACACCATCTGACTAACTTAGGTGGGTTTTCATAGGTAATCAATGGAGGATATTATCAGAAGAACCTACCAATCCAAGCGAATAGATGAACCAATCCTTTCATTGCCCACTGAAAAGGCATTTGACTGTATTGAGTAGACATGTTATGCACGTCTCTTATCTGGATTGCAGTACTGATCAAAGGTTCCAATCAGAATCAGGGCTGGAACATGCTAAATGCTGCACAAACACTCAGATAAACAAGGTTCCTACCATGAACAGCTTACAACACAATTTAAAAATAAAATACAGAGAGGTTGGAGAATGTATGGCAAAGGCAATGAAAATAAAATCATGCACTTACATGGATTAGCTATTGCAAAACTTGATAGTTCCACATCATACTACAGATGTTTAGCAAGTTATGTTTTGGAAATAACTAAAGCATACATAAATATTCTATACTCTCGTCTGAGAATGGTATTGCAAATGAACAGACATCATTCAGAAGATTTTAACCTCGGTTAAGGTACTCCTCAAGGATGTCCACTTCCATTCCTTATGACTTTTTACCAGCAATAAAGCCATTAGCTATTAAATTCCAGCCAGGGTGCTTTAGGCTTTCAGATAAAGCATAACATGCAGAAACTATGGCTGTATGTAAATTACATTATGGTTAGTTTAAGAAATCCTGTCAATTCAGCTCCCAAGATAATGACAGTTGTTGTAGATTATTTGAGGTCACGATATCAATTGTCCAAAATTAGAAATGATGTTACTGCTAAGAAATAGGATTCAAAATTTATAGGAATGGAAACAAATGTTTTCCATATTTTCCCCAATTATTCTCAAAAGGCAATAATAATCTCCTTTATGCCTTTAAGTAATTCTTGCCCTGCTCTAGAACAGTGTTTCTCAAATTCAGTCACCGTGGCCACATGCAGCCACCAGGGGCTTTTCTTGCGGCCACAGCCTCCTGGGCTGTGTGTGGGGATTAATAGCCCCTCCCTCTCCCTATTGCTCCTGGATGCATCACCTTGGTGTTGGTTGCTGGGGCTGCCAGCAGGGGTTGGGTCCTGCCCCGCTCTGGAGTTACCTGGGGCACAATGCTGGAGGACCAGACAGCCAGTGAGTTCCCCACCTTCCCAAGGGTGGTGGGGCTCAGGCTTTGGGCTTCAGTTCTGGGTGGTGGGCTGGCAGATTCTGCCAGCGGCCGGGGCTTTGGGCTCCAGTCCCAGGCTCCGGCTGCACAGTGGCAGGCCCTAGGCTCCGGCGGCGGCCTTCAGGCTCTAGCCCCCACTGCCTCTCCTAGCCCCTCATCCAGGGCTTAATTTGTCCCCAGGCTTGGCAGGGCTGAGTAAGTCTGCTGTGAAAAGTGATATTTTGTATGTTAATATCACTTTTCACAATGGACTTACTAGCTAGCAATAAATAAATTACAATGATTTGGACATGTCTACGTGCATATTTGTTTTTGGTTTTTTAAAGCTAATTAAGTACTTTAGGAAAAAGTGTGAGAGCGGCCACCAGCAAGAGTTTGTGGCCGCACTCTGAGGCCACCAAAAAAATTGTCCTGAGAACCCCTGCTCTAGAACTACTACAGCAATTATTCAAATAGGCGCAAAACATGGCCTGAAAATTGCAAAAGCACATTTAAAAGCAGATGCAAAAGCAGCTACCACTATGCTACAAAGAAAAAAGGGGAAGATTTAACTGGCCCACATGGGATGCTAGGGGACAGGAAAAGGTGCTAGGAGCCTCCTACCCTTAAACAGGCTAGTCATAATTATGGTGAGCCAAAGTGGGCAGCAGATGTAAACGGTAGGTTGATGTTATGGTTAAGGTACTAATGCATAACACAACAGGCATTCAATTCCTGCCACAGACTTTGTGTGACCTTGGGCATGTCACTTAATCTCTCTCTGTGTCCCCCTTCTGTAATATAGGGATACTAATACAATTTAAACAGACAACTCAGACAAATGAAGCAAGTCCTTGGGCCAGAGATTAAGTTTTACTGTGTATATGTTGAGTGACTAGCACAATGGGGTGCTGATCTTAGTTGGAGATTAGCAGCACTTCCGTAATATAAAATAATCTTAATGGCAGTTCTGCTGCATTCTGCATTTTCCAGGAATTCAGGAAGAGCATGGCTGAGGAAAGCCTTTTGACACCCACTATTCCCTCACTGTAATACACACCCACACACAACTGTACCATTAAACCACAATGCAACCCTAAATATAAAAAGCTTTAAATCCAATAGAAAGACAGAAAGAAAGGAAACATAACCAGTCTCAGTACTACAGACACAAACGTGTGCACAACTTGTTGGAAAAGCATACTCAGGAAATAGTTCACAATTGAGCTGGAAGTGTATATCAACTGGGGTTCTATTCAATAGCTTCATAAATGGTATACAGAGTACACTTATAAAGCTTGCAGATGATACCATGCTGGGAGGGATTACAAGCACTGTGGAGGACAGAATTAGAATTCAAAATGATCTTGACAAACTGGAGAAATGGTCTAAAATAAATAGGATGAAATTCAATAAGGACTAATGCAAAATACTACACTTAGGAAGGAATAATCAATTGCAAAGAAACAAGATTGCAAATGACAGCCTAGGAAGGAGTGCTGCAGAAAAGGACCTGGGTGTTAGAATGGATCATATACTACATAGGAGTCATCAATGTAACACTGTTGCAAAAAAAGCAATCATCATTCTGGGATGAATTAGCAGGAGTGTTCTAAGCAAGACATGAGAAGTAATTCTTCCACTCTACTCAGTACTGATTAGGCTTCAACTGGAGTATTGTGCCCAGTTCTGGGCACCACACTTCAGGAAAGATGTGGACAAATTGGAGAAAGTCATGAAGACAGCAATAAAAACAATTTAACATCTAGAAAATGTGACCTATGAGGAAAGATTGAAAAAAAATCAGGTTTGTTGAGTCTGGAGACGAGAAGACTGAGGGGAGGACATGATAACACTTTATAACAACCACTTAATATTACACACAGCAGACTAGCCTCATACCAAATAGACCTGCTTGATTCCTATGTGGACTTGTGGTCCATAAATCCAGCCCTACACCTCCTGTCAAAAGGTTCAGATTTGCAGAGCAGGTTCTGGACCGTGTCTAATCCAAACCTTGGAAAAGGTTCAACTTTGGACCAGGGCATGGAGCGGTCTGAAACAATATAGTTCTTGGAATTTTCAAAGCCTGGTTCATCCATCTCTAATGTGACTTCCTCTAGTGGAACATCGCCTTGTCAGGTGCAGTCAACTGCTTTAAAATCCAATCATCTGTGAAGATGTGCTTCCGTGAAAAGTTGATTGGTAGGGTAAGATTAACAAGCAGTATCTCTAGATCAGTTTTGAAGACACAAAGCCCTACATGGATCACTGATGATTCCACAGAGCAAGCATATAGGGATGCCATCAGTAACAGAGGAAACACTTTTCTCAGGCCAGTATATCTAATTTCAGGCAGTGACAAGACTATTTTCTTCAGGAACCAGATGAGTGCATGAGAACTACAGGGCAGAATATATACAAGTCTATAATATTATCTGTCTAAGGTCTACTGCTACTGTATTTTTCTTTCACAAGAAGCCTGTAAATTTCCAAAACTGTCATCAGTAATAGTCATCTTATTCTTTAAAGATGCAATGGATGTCTCAAACTTTCATTGACAAACCACTTAGAAAAATTGCTCTTACTGATTTTATTCAAACTTATAAGGCATTAGAGGCATTTTTCTGGAAACGTCTTTCCATTTCTGATATTTTTGACACTGTAACAAGTTAAATAGCAACAATTATTAATAAAATAGCAGGTTTCATTTCAATGCCTAAACAGGGCACCTCTGAATTAAAATCTGAAATTCTGCAGGAAAACTAAGAGTTAAAAGCAATCAGTCTGGCTGACGCATGAACGTCATCAAATTTAATAGTCATGCCTGGTCAGAAGAACGTTCCCATGAAAATACCGGCTTCTCTGAATTTGAAAATTAGTTTAAAGGGATATAGAACTTGGAGAAACCACAAATAGACAGGTCTCCATGCCTAATTATCTTGGATCAGGAAAATAAGAATATGACAGGTATATGAACCTCAAACCTACTGGGCAAAAATAATGATGGGCCTGAACCCAATCTCTGAATCCAAATACTCTCAAATTTACAGCGTTTGTGTCTGGGTCCTAATTTCACAGAGATCACCATTCTCCATCTTAGGCCTTAAAAACCCAAAATCTGAGCACTACTAACATTTTGCAAAAGTTTGGATCTGAAGCTGCCTTTTTGTTTGGCCCCCTTTAAAAGGAGAATGGAGCTAATAGATATTTGTTGTTTATGTGCACACATACATTCAACCACCTTGTTCTCTTACACAGATTTAAATTTTCTGAAAAAGGCATTTGGAAATGAATATTTTGACTCCTAAGAAGGGCAAAATATCTTAAGTGAACAAAGTGGGGTGCATGGTGTCGTTACCCGATTTGGAGACAAAAAGTTAACTTCAACCTTAGGGTTAAAAACATTCCCAAGTTGAGGTGACCTCAGTGGCAACATCATAATTCAGACAAAAATAACCAAAGCTGTCACTCTGATGGAAATTTACAGTAGTTGCCATATCTGTTCCACACTATTAAGCTATTTGAATCTGCCGTTATAGTCTTGAAGCCTAGCGACAGTGAGACGTGAGTAAAAAAGAGGCACCTTGTCAACAATAATCAAAAACTGGTCCAAAATTTTCAAACAAGAAGTGTTTTTTGTTGAAAAATGGCTTTTTATCAAGAATGAACAAATGTGATGAAAAATGATTCTTATCAAAAACATTACAGAAAAATCAGTAATATTTTGATATTTTAGAGAAAAAATATATTAGTATTTTTCAGTATTAGAATTGATTGAATTTTTTAATTACTGAGTAAATGCCGAGGCCACTAACTGACATAATATCCCATGTAATACACTATTCTTCATACATGCAAAAAGATTTTAGATGTTGAACCAATGCAGGGCACTGAAATAATCTGTATCTATTAAGTGACACAGACCTAGTCAAGTTTTGGCTAAGACAAATGCAATAAAATATTAAAGATTCGCAAAGGTCTTTGTAGAAATAAATCATAATCCAATGGTAGATACTGGCATAAAGGTACATATGATGAGATGTACAGACTCTTCAGGGTTCAACAAAAGAACAAACGTGAGCCAAAAGCAGTCTTCCCAGAGCTCATTCTTGGATATAAGACCAATTACTCCTATATCTATTGCAGGAATATATCCAGGACCATTTGGGTTCCTTTGTGAGATGGTCCTTGTTACCCTGCCAGTCCTTGTTACCATAGGTGCTGAAACTTGGAGTGTGTGTGTGTGTGGGGGGGGGGGTTCCTGCCGCACCCTCCTGGCTTGAAGTGGTTTCCATTATATCCAGGGTTTACAGTTTGATTCAATGGCTCTCAGCACCCCCACTATAAAAATTATTCCAGCATCCCTGCTTGTTACCCAGCAAGAGGTGTATAACCTGGTGGCCTTCTCTGAGACCATCTACAGGAGGACTCCCCCAAAGAGCTTGGAAAGATTTATCTATCCTTTGGACTGTTTGTTTCTGTTTTGCTAGTTAGAGTTTGAGAGTAAGAATGGGAAAGAGATTCCTGAGCTAAGATTAAAGAGATTGTCAATTTGTTTTATATTCTCTTAAAGGCACCCCAGGATGGGGGATAATGGGGACAGCCAGATCCAGAGTGCCCAGCGTTGCTTCTTCAAGTAGCAAAACCACAAGCCTAGTACAAGGTTAAACACAAAGCGGAGCTGTATCAAACAGTGGAATAAGTGGAAGGTGGGACGTGATATAGGCCCACTTCACTATACTCTAAAATACTTGTATTACAGGAATGTCCTGAGTAACAGAAGATGCAATAAAAATATATTTGGACACTTATTAGTAATTAACTTCTTTAAAAATTAAGTGTAAATGGTGCTCCAGCACACACTCTTATCATAACAGGTTCAAGCTACTTAAACATATCCTGAAAAAGTTAACTGGTGTACATGAAGGATCATCCATATAATGGCAGCTTAAAACAATTTTCATTAAGATTGTAACCAAAACCTACATTAAATGTTTAATTAACTACAGAAGCAGTCAATTAAACATATGAAATTAAAGAGCTAATTACTCTCTCCCATCGTTGTGATCCTATTTTATAGGCTACATGATGTAGTTAATGGTTTTAATCTGCTCCTGTTCTGTCCTTGACATTTATAAAATACACTCAAGATCAAATACAGCACATATTAATTAATATTATTCACCATTATTACTGAATATATAAGTTATTCATTTAACATCAGAAGTGCAAGGATTATTGTTCTTAAATGGATTTATCAGACCTCCCGCAGTTCATTGTTCAGTGCATGGAAATAGGTTTATACTAAACTGTGCTTGGAACCTAATGCATTTCTAAGCCTATACTTTGCACTCTATTTCATTGACCCAGAAATAACTCATTAAAAAAAAAAAAAAAAAAACTTTTTGCAAAAACTGAATCTCTCAGAACGAAGGTTATTTGGTTCAAATGCCTGAATTTCAAACAAAGAAAATATTCATATTTTGACTAGTTATGCTTCTAACGAGAACAAAAAAAAAAAAAGAGAAGAACAAACCAGTCATATTCAGTCACTCATTATTCGTCAATTACAGAGAAATGGAAAATCAAGAACAGAGGACCTACTCTGAAAGAAAAAGGGAAAAAAGCTACAACATAGAACATTGTACCTAAACTCAGTGTAAGAATGTAAAAAAAAAAACTGGGTGGCAGTGTGATTATTTTAAAATCAGAGCTCTGTGGGAGATTTAGCACATTGTCACTGATCTATTAAATTACTGCTTAGATTCCTAATTAATGCACAGCAAATCCCCATCTTAAAAACCCTATAGGTGAAGTCTGCAATTGCCGGTTGGCTGCAGCTGTCAAAGTGTGAGGGCCAGAGTCAGGGCTGGAGAGAATGCATACTGTTCCTCATAGAAACAGCTTAAGCAACCTGGCAGCATGGCCCTGGAACCATACTTCCAAGGACTCCCAATCTTCTGTGCCCCTGGTCTCCCCTTAAGTTATTAAGGAGAAGTTCTGCATGGCGAAGGGGTGTGTGCCGGGGGGTGAGAGGGCATTCAATGGTTCATTCAGCTGGTTTTTTTCCAGGAACAATATGCACTGCCCCCAGCCCTGACTCTGGCTCTCACAAACATCTTTTGACCTGTTGTGAGCTCTCTGGGGGCCCAGGGTGTATGCAGGAACGATGTTACTATGGTGGGGACATTCCATACACTGATCCAGGATGACAGGAAAATCTCTCTCTTAGTAATTACACATTGAAAAGTCCTCTCTGGTATTGCCAACCCTGACTGTTCAAAATCATTAGTCAGGAACCCCAAATGTCATGATATTTGCCTTAAAAAATGAGATTTTTGAAAAGTAAATTTTGGGTTCTTTTAATTTGCCTTTGGTGTTTGAGCCTTCGAGGTACTCTCGGAGTACACTCAGCCTAAATTTTCAAAACGGACTAATAATTTTGTGTGTCTCGGTTTTTGGGTAATCGATTTAAGACACTCTAGAGGGGCTTGATGTTTCACAAAGTGCTGATATTCACATCTCATTTAAGTGTTTCAAGTTGGGCATCCAAAAATTGAGGTATCCCAAATCAGTAGTTAGTTAGGAAAATTTAGACCAGGAATGTTCAGGGAAACAGAAAAGAATCTAAACCTACACTACATGAGTAAACATATTTTTCCATCAATTACCTATAAGGTGCCATGTTAAAAATACTTGTCTGTACCTGTTATTTCCCTTGTTTTGCCATTGAGAGGTGAAATTGCACTACATCTCTTTCTCTCTCTCCAAACAAAAAACAAAACAAACCAGAATTTCCTACTCATGAAAGGTGACACATGGACAGCACTAGAAACTGAGGTTTGGTATATCTCCTCAGAACAATCATTGCTGCTTTTGACACAGTCAATCGTAAGGTACTGATTATCTGCCTAAGAGGTCATGGAGATGGTGGACTAAATCACAGTAATCTTGCTTCACTCATGCCTCTCTGACAGAATAGCATGCTAGGCATGTTCAGTTCTTCCCAAGTCCTATCACCTGTGGAGTCCCTGTCACTGTTCTTATTCAAGATCTATGTAATACTGTCAGGGAAGATTGAGTGACAACATGGACTACAATGTCACCAACACACCAGTGACAAACACCTCTAAGTCTCTTCTTCTTACAGTGCTGGATAATGCTGTTTCCTAAACTTGCCAATGCCTGAAATAAATTGAAGCCTAGAAAGAAGATGGATGGATCAAGCTAAAGGCAGGTAAGATTGCAGTGGTGGTGGGAAGGAGAATTATTATTTACCTTTTTTTTTTTTTTTTTTTTTTTTGCAAACTGGCAAGAGCTACAGCTTCACCCTCTAACAATGTAATTACGCAGTTTGGGGGTTCTGTTGGATTTACCGCTGCTTCTTCATAGCAACTTTTGCCCGAAGCACTTTGTCAGTCTTCAATTGTTACAGTAACTGTATGCATGCATGGCCATGCTGCCATGTGGATGCATGCATTTTGCTCCTCCAGAATACACTATTGCAAATGTGCTGTACTTGGAAATTCTGCTGTAGTATACATCAAATGGAAGATGAAGCTTGGTTATCCCCTCCTAAGTGGGACAGCCCAAAAAAAAAAAAGCACATTTCACTAGTGTTCAGCAACATATACTGGCTTACTGTTCAGCTCTGGATTTGCGTCAGTATACTGTTTTTGATCTTTAATATTTTAATGGGCTAGGACCCATCTCTCCTATGCCCCTTCTCATGAGCTATGATTAAATTGATAACAGTCCGTGGACCAAAGCTCTCAGAGACCAAAGGTTATAGGTGATGGATGATCTTAGCTGGGCAATTCTCTGTCAGTAGAGATCAGGAAGGGCCTACTCCTGGTCTCCTTTAGGGAATAACATAAGGCTCATCTCTCTGTGCAGGTCTTTAGCAAATAACAAAGCCACATCAGGATCCCACAATGTACTACTGGTTTCTATCAGCTCAAACAAGGAATATGAGGAGAAGTCAGGTCTCATCTCAGACAGAATTCAATGAAAATGTTATGCAAGTATGTGGTGACTAGATATGACACTCATGGATGCATTAGGAATGCACAGATAGATCAGAAACAGCACAGGTCGTTCCACTGGAAACTTCTGAGCAACGCCCCCTCAATATTCCTCAACCATAATTTAGAGGGCATGGGGACACCTACTGAGAAGGTATGGTAGTTTGGTCTCTTTGCCACTTCAATCCTGCAAAGAATGCCAGCAAGCAAGCCAGGAGTGTGATTGTTTGTTGCTATTTTGTTTTTTATGGGCAGCTGTCCTCTAATAACTGGACAGAAGCCACTTAATGTCATCGCATATACAACTGTAGAGTGGTAAGAGCTGTAGATCACTAATGACCTGTTTTAGGTTTGAACTCATGACCTACAGGTAAAAGATTACATATACAATTACCAGACTCCTGAGCAATGTCGTCTTACTTTGGTGAGCTTAAAAGCATAGACTTTTAAGGTAAATCATGTAGTGCTTGAAAAAAATAAAGCTTATTGTAGTCCAACCAGAGTGTTTTCATGTAGTTGTTGCTTATATGTGAATATTTAATCATACATGCGACCACATGTAGTACACCATAACAATGCATTCACTGTTAACGCCATTCTATGAAGAAAACTCACTTAAGTAAAAGAAGTAAATAAAATAATCTTATGTGAATTATAGGAGTGTAAGCACATGTACAGCATGTGTTTTAATATATTTTAGAATAATTAAGTCAGCATGCCATTAGTTTAATTAAATTTTTTACACCTTCTTGATTAGACAGCTAGTTTAATGACATCTTCCACACTTTGAGCTGTGAAGTGTGGCTCATTTTAAAGTTCTGTAATGAGAAAGAAAATGTAAATCTGATGAACATCTTCTAGACAGACTAAAAAACAATTTCTAGTTTATGGAAAAACAACAGAATCTGCAGATGATTAGTACTTTGCATCAAACACATTTAATATAGCATGATGTAATTGCTTTTTAAAAAGAAGTAAAATTCCTCAATAAAGGAGAAGATTAAATATCAGACAGATCAGTGGATAAGCAGACAGACTTAAAAATAATACATCGAAGATGTTTCCTTTCATGATTTAGAGATAATAATGTCATTAGAAAGTAAAACGATGGGGTGAATGTAAGTGATTTCTTGATGAGTGCAAAGAAAGGCTACTTTTTTAGTGATTAACTGGAAGAATATTTACCACAAGATACAAAGGTGTAACTCAGGAAGATATGTACTAGAACAGAAGGAAATTTTAATTTTTCGTAGCACAGGTATCCCTCCACAAATCAAAGGATAGGATACCAGTAGTGCACAGTGACTCTGTGCACAAACACAGCAGATATTGTGGCTCAACAATAAATCACATTTTAAAAAAGCAGAACATGAGTCCAGTTTGACCAAGGGACGGGAGAGGTAATACTGAACACAGCATCAAGGTTATCCTCTTTCTTTTCACCCATGCAGAAAATAAACATCTGTTGGGATTTTTAAACTCCACCTGGTCAACCACTAAGGCAGGCAAAAAGGCCCTCTGTTTAGCTTTTGATAGTGCTATAATTCTGCCTTCTTATTCTTCATGCAGTGTATGAACAAACCCATTTTATGAACACACAACTTTTCCAGTTAGAGACATGCTTTTAATAAGAGATGGGTCGTTATTCTAGCATTGAGTAACCAGAAATCTGGTGTAATCTAGAATTTAAATAGAGTTACAGTTGCCTCTGTCAAAGCATCAAACAAACAAAAGGGATGAAAATACATGAACTAAGTTATGTCTTCCATTCCAGGTGCAAGACTCCCCCTGAAAAAGAATGAATGGCTCTGCGAACTTGGCTTACAGGAAATGTGCAAATTTTAAAACTGTATATGAATTGAATTTTCAAGAGAGCTCAGTCCCCATTTAAGTCCTACATAAAGTGAACTGTTCATAGTGAACATCCCAGAAGGGATGCTCCTGTTATACCAGAGTGCTCCAGTAAAATAAACCATCTTCCAAAACGGAGTTAAATTTTGTAGTGATTGAGGCTGGTGTCAGTTTCATTGGGTAAAGAAGTTGGAAAGTATGTAGTGAATGAGGCAGGGAACTTCAGGAAGAGAAAGGAGGGTCTATGGTTAAGGCAGGTAAATGCTGCCCTGGAAAGTTGGATTTTATCCCTCCCTGTGCCACAGCAGAGTTCTTATGTGATGCTTGGTGACTCACTTAAACCAAACTTTTCATATACAGTAACTAATTGTGTCTTCCTCATTTTCTGTGGGTCTGGTTTGAGACCCTGGGGCTGGTTTACAGAAGAGCTGATCACTCACAGCTCCAACTGAAGTCAATGGGAGCAGTGCTTTGAATGTATAAAGGGTTGTATAATGCTACATACTCATCTCAGATTGGTCATCCAAAATTAGTGGATACTTTTGACCTTAATCTCTTTTGTTCCCCTTGTAAAATGGGAATAGCTCCTCATCTCACCCTGGTGTTATAAAAATTAAAATTTAATTACAGTTTATGAAGCACTCAAATATACTAGTGATGAATGCCATTGAAAAGCCAATGCGGAAATCAATAATTCTGTCTTCAGAGCAGGGTCTGAATAGTGTGCAGTAAATAAGGTATGGGGGCACACATTGAACAATGAGGATAAAGCAAAATATGGAATAACCGCTTATTAAGTGAGCACTTTTTGTTCTGTGCACTAAATGAGAAAAGGGGTCTTGTGGAAAAATAGCATATGATCATAGACTATCATAAATGCACTAAGGGGATTCTTTGTGACTGCAGGCCCGCAGAACACAGCCCCCTGCAGAATTCCTGTGGAAGCCAGGGAAGTCATTTTTTGGAGGGGGAGGGAGGAGAGAATGACCATGGGCACAGTTGGGGGGGATTCCCCCGTCCAAGCAGAGGCGAGGCATGGGGGGCACATTGTAGCCTATAAGACTAACTTGCTTACATATTATACATTTTTATATATATCTTTTCTTATAGTTTAAGTATTTGGTTTATTGTAATAGGTTTATAAATTTATATTAAAGTAAGTTTGGCTGTAATGCAAGAGACCTACAGGCCATATCCTGTATGTTAAGCTAAGGGAAAATTAGCATATCTATATTAAGACCTTTTACTCAAAAAGCAAAGTTGACCTATAGCTTGTTACCTAAATAGATGAGTACCCACACCTATGTCTATGATCTTTTATCTAGACCAATAGACAATGGAAAATGGCATAGGGTTTTTTTCCCCACAGACTTAACAAGTACACCACAAGAGACTGATGTGCGTACATACCAGTCATCAATACGCACATACATATTAGCCTATGGGGTAAGTGTACCCTAACATTTCTGTGGGTGAGGAATTAAATTTGGGCATAAGAGGAAGGAGGTCCGGCATTTGCCCTATAAAAGAGGTAACCCACCTCAATAGAGGGTCTCCATTTCTCTCTCTATCTCCATTTCTCCATTCTTACTTTACTCCATCTCCATTTCTCACTATCTCCGTTCTCACTTTACTCTATTCTCATTTACTTCCTCCACTCTATCTATGATGACTGCTACTATTCGTAGGCTATACTTGTTCTTCTTAAACTTTAAGTTTGGTTTCCCTAAGTTTTATTCTTAGTTTGTTTATTAGGTTTTTATTTAAGTTTAAGTTAGTCAAGTAAACCCTAGTCAGTTTTGATAGCGCTTAGCATTTTCTAAGCACTGCATTCCTCACTCAAAAATTGAAAAACCTGAACCGCAAGGCTGGTCCTGTGTCTTTTACCACCAGGTTATCAAGGAAGGGTGTAAGTATGTTAACCAAAGCTTTGTTGGTTATGTGCCACTGCGCGCACCCCCCCCCACCACCACCATTTCTGCAAGCACAGAGATGCGCAGCTGAAGGAGGCTGCATCTCAGCTCCGCTGACTCTGCAACTGAACGCCAGCTCCTGGGTCCTAGTGCCAGTCCTGCTCCCCTTATGTGTGTTGGGATCCTTCCCGTTTTTTGTGCAACAGTGAGTGCCTGCAGTGGGGCTTGGTAAGGGAGGTTGCGGGAAATGAGAGATGGGGGCTGGAATTTTACAGTGCAAATATTTGTAATCGAAAATAATAATGTAAAGTGAGAACTGTACACTTTGAATTCTGTGTTGTAATAGAAATCAATATATTTGAAAATTTAGAAAAACATCCAAAAATATTTAATAAATTTGAATTGGTATTCTATTGTTTAACAGTGTGATTAATCGCGATTAATTTTTTTAATCAGTTAATTTTTTTGAGTTAATCGCGTGAGTTAACTGCAATTAATCGACAGCCCTACTATATATAACCTAACCTTCTTAGAAAAGGTTTGGACAGTTGACCAGGAACATTTTCTCATCCAAACTGCTATCACATTGATACACACTTTCCCCCATATTTTGCAATAGAAGCTAACAGCAGTTCTTCTGCAGGCCCCTGTGGAGCCATCTGCTTATAGGCCTTTTAATGACTAGGTTGATGGAAGGACAGAGTGCAGGGTGGAGAATCAACTGCCTCTAGCATGATGACCCCTTCTTCCAGTCCCTATGGAGAGGCATCTGCAGCACTGGTGACTGCTAGTGGGGCTGGTAGAGTCCCTCCCCTCCACATACACATACCAATCTCATGTGAAATCTGCAGTAAAGTTAACACAACCTTAGATTCTATTCACTCTTTCACCATACTTCTCTTCCGGAAAGTCACACTGCCAGCAAACTGGAGGAACTAGCGGGCCCTGGTGTCAGTTCTGAGGTACAGAGGCTCCAGCAAATCTCAGGAGAGAGTCCGAGCTTAAACTCCTACTTAGTACAGAAGCATTTACAGGAAATTCCACAGAGGGAACCTTACAGTTGTTAATCTGGAGTACTTTTATCTGGAGATTGAGTCCAGGACTTTAAAAATTTAGGTGGGGAGATCTTCAGCTGGTGCACCTTGGCAAACTAGGGTAAACCGTCAAGCTGGCCCTGTGACTTTAGGGAATAATCCTGCCAAACTAACCCTCTATTTCTTCAGTCATTTGTGAATTCTAGGTTTTGTTGTTAAAAATCAAATCCTGTTTCTTCTTAAGACAAAAATGAGACACTGGGAGAGAACAGAAAGAATAGCAAGTGAGAGGAAGATGCAGCTTCTGTGTCTGAAAGTTTCAGTTCAGTAGCAGGAAAACTACAAGCATGAGTTGAGCATCTCAGCTTTACCCATCCCAGATTTGGAAAATCTATTTGCTTAACACAAATTGCTCTTATTATTCTCTGGCCAATCTGTGTGAGCCTGTCATAACTATAAAGGGAAGGGTAACAACTCTCTGTGTACAGAGACTCCAAATCCTTTTACCTGTAAAGGGTTAAGA
>NW_020664464.1:537513-648609 GCF_002925995.2 Terrapene triunguis
TCCATACTGATTTTACAGAGATGATTTTTACCTTTTTCTTTAATTAAAAGCCTTCTTTTTTAAGAACCAGATTGATTTCTCCTTGTTTTAAGATCCAAGGGGGGTTGGATCTGTATTCACCAGGAGTTGGTGGGAGGAAGGAGGGGGGATGGTTAATTTCTCCTTGTTTTAAGATCCAAGGGGGTTTGGATCTGTGTTCACCAGGGAATTGGTGAAAGGTTTCTCAAGGCTTCCCAGGGAGGGAATTCTTGTGATGGTGGCAGCGGACCAAAGCTAAGCTGGTAAATAAGCTTAGAAGTTTTCATGCAGGCCCCTACATTTGTACCCTAAGGTTCAAAGTGGGGATACAGCCTTGACAGAGCCTTTTTTTCTAACCTGGGATTGGGTTGACTGGTATCACTTTTGTTTGCCAGAGCTAAGGGCAGTAAGGTTAAATCTGTCTTGGTTTTGTAAAACAGACTCTTATTAGACAGAAGGCAAAGAAGAAAGAGCTAGGAGGGCCAAGAAGTGGGTAGGATTTGACACAATGAGTGGCTGGGAATAGCAGAAAAGAGGAATCAGGGCACTGGATTCAGAGCCATAGTGCACTCTATACCTTGGCTGATAACAGACCAAAACGTCTTGAGGTGAAACAGCTTTTCCTCTTGAATAAACTGAGACAGTGTAAACCACATGCCAGACTACAGAAAGGATGTCTTTATCCTGGCTATTATAAATTGATTTCTTCTCTTTCAGGAGAAATCCACTCAAGCTTTTTACGGAAGTGTTGTTTGTTTAATTAAATTTTTCATACAACAACAATGAAGCATATAGGTTCAGTGTGAGGGTCAGAGGGAAAAGTGGAGCCATTTCATGTGGCTGCTTGTCACCAGATTTATGAATTCTCCTCTTCAGTCTGCTGGATAACATGGATATCAAATTTAAGTATGTGTTTAAAGGGGGAAGAAATGGTGCTTCAGAGCTACATTCTCCCGTATGTGACTAACCCATCTCCAAAGCCTTTCCCACCCTTCATTCCTTTTTTTTTTTTAATCACCTTAAAAAAAAAAACAGCAGACTGTTTAGGTCACAGGCACCTACCTACCATATGACTTTAAGTTTCCCTATGACGACTGCAGGTCTAAGACACCAAACCTACTTAAGAAATGTTCAGATTAAAACAGAGTATTCTTATTTTAGCATACATTTGTATACCAGATGCTGCCTTATAATTAACACATTGGGATTTGGGAGCTGTAGATTTCTCTGGTAACAAACTTTCCTTCAAACCAACATCTGTGATTTATGCTTTTAACTTGCTTTCAATACATTTACATAATCTGTTCGATTTAAGCAAAATTAAACACACTCCTTACATTTTTATAAATAGAATTCCATAGGGATAGCTAAAACCAAATCAAAGCATGGTTTGAACTTCTCTTTTCTAATGTTACTGATCATAAACATACACGTGATCAATGCTTCTCTCAGTGAAATTATATATTTGTTTATAAAAGGGAGGGGAAGCAGGACGCCTACTGTTTATTCAGGAAACACCTCACATGACAAAGGAGATCCAGAAACCCAGCAATTTAATGTCTTCTCTCTTTGGCATCTGTACTGTTAGTCATTATTTTGCATTTGTCAATCTTAGATTACAAACTCCTCAGGGAAGGGACTTTATTTTATAGGTGTTTGTAAAGTACTGTGTAGTGCTTGTGGTGCTTTATAAATAACAAGCCTGACTGTGGTTTCTATGCAGTTGTGTAGGGATTCCAAGGAGGATTCCTTTCCTTGCTCTCCCCCAGGGGCCAAGAGGCACCACAAGACACCTTAACCTGGGCTCTATACAATTTGAATAATCTAACCAAAAATATCTGTTGATATTTGCTAAAACTGTTTAATTCCTATTGCACAACATCATGAAGGGGTGTTTGGGTTTCTGCAACACTGATAAGTGGCCTGAACTTGTTCAAATCAATGAGAAAACTCTGAGGTTGTCTAACTTTGGAAAGAGTCAAATATTAGGCAAGCATTACTATATTAAAGGAGATCGTGGATGATTAAAAATTGAAATTGTCCAAGGCAATATGAACACATTTGAAATACGATGAAAAGTGTGTATACACTGTTATCAAATATTATTGGAAATTAATACCTACATAATCATAAGCAGCCTGTCTTTAATAAAAAGAATATTGCAGATGCTTTTAGGTTCTGCTCCAAGCCAAATAATCCAATAAAAAGAAAGAAATGAACCAAATCAATTCCACAAGGCAGGATAAGGAATATGAAAGAAAACCTTTGGTTTGGATTCTGAACAGCACTGTAAAACATCGTCTACGTACTTTTAAAAGAAATATTGAAGCTACCTTTTGATTAAAGTTCCCTGGTTCCTGACAAAATGCTTTATTCTGAACATTATTTATTCTCCGAGAAATAGATAAATAAGACACCCATACTTTTAATTTTTGGTAGAGAAGCTGTGCAATATATGAAAATAAACCCAAGATTTTTGCTAAGGATCTTATCTTGTCATCTTTCTACTCTACCTGTCTTGTCAGGAAATAAATGCATAAATCCATATACATTTGTGGGTGTTTGATGAGATTGTGAGACCAGAGATCAACATTTATTTACATGTTTTATTAATCTAATGTAATAATCTGTGCACTACAAAAAGGACTTCTATTTTCATATTAGCAGCATACTGAGAAGACCATTCCAACAAAATGCAAAGCAGCATTCCACAGCCAGGATCCCGACTCATGACCATGAAGACTAACGGAATTAACAGATGCACGAACCTACTGGCAAAAATAAAAAGAAAGCAGCTGGCATGACTACAAGTATTAACCTGAACCCTTTTTTAAACAGTAGAGACATTAGATATATATTAAATATACTTTTTTCAGTCTTTTAAAGTCAGGCTCCATATTCTGCGATCCTGAGACCACGATTATGCTCTCCTCAGGAAAAAGTTATGGAAAGGCCAATAAACTCCTAAACACCGTCGCCCACAGGAGAATGGTCAGGGATGTGGCAGGAAAAGGCTATTACAGACATAGCTGGACCATACTCTCTTCCTTGGAACCGAGGACATGACAAGGAGGAAGATTGTTCCCCCCAGGAGCATGATGTTTGAGAAACCTGCTTACAATACAGCTCAATTCTCCTTTTGTGGGGTGGTTCTGAGCAAGGTAATGCTGGGAAAGTCAGTATTATTTTGCATTGCAAATCCCTGAGGGTCTGGAGGAGTATCATGCTGCAGATATATCTTTCACTGGCTCCAGACCCTCCATTATCTGACATCCCCCTGCCACTGCAATGCAAAACCTCAGACTTGCAGATTGGGGTACCACAAGCTTCAGGAGAGGAATAATTTACCATTTGTGCACTTCTCCTTTCCATCTACCCCAAACACTTTTGCTTAGCGCTTGTGCAGATTTCTTACCTCTGTGGAAGAACAGAATTATTTGGCATTGTCACTTGGGTCAAATTCTCACTAAAACAATTGGAAATTTGGCCTACACAACTTACTCTAAAATGTGGGCCTAAATAGTCATACAACAATATTTTTAGTGTCTATTTTTTTGAACAAGAACTAGAGTTCTATTGCCTTAATTCTACATTTATAGTGCATATGCTGAGCAAAATTCTTAAGGTTTGTCTACATGGTGGGGTAATACACTCTACTGGGTTGTGATTTCTAAAGCATCCTAATATAATGCACATGAATTGGCCCATGTAGCCCCTGCTGGTGTACACTAAAGGTTCTCTTGTGCACTTTATCATCATACTGTCTCAAACAGCACTATGTTAAAGTGCACTAGGAGTGCTTACATAGACCAATTAATGCATAACACGTTAGGGCACTTTAGAAATCACATGCCTGTAGACCACCATGTGGACAAGCCCTTATTTTGTCCTGATATCTGCTACTTTAAGAGCACTAATATTCAGTGTAAATGTGTTATGCAATTAATAGAGAGTTCAAAATATACAAAGATATAATTGAAAAACCAGCAAGTAATATATGCTGGCTACTGTTCTAACTCTATTACTTTATAGCCAGGTTTTACTAATAGCTGCACATTAAAAGATTAGCTGAAAGGAGGGCCATGACATCTGTTAACAAAAGTATAGCAAGCATTTCCCTGCTACGTGCATAATTTATAGTTTAGATTAACCAATTGAGCTTCAATGCTATACTACAATTCACTTTTAGCTGCTTAGTGATCTCAATTTAGTCTTCTTTAGTTCTGTGGAATGTAATAATCTGCAAAATCTGATTTTCTCATACTTATTAACTGTGTGTTATATTAGTACAATACATGTCTTTATTCTGAAGAATTCAAACTAAATTTAAGCTCTAGTAAAATCAGATTTTGCTTAGCTGCCTGCCCACCCCACTTTTTCTTTTCTTTTGCAGCCAAATAACATAATGCAACATCACATATAGCAAAGTGAACTATTAAAATGGAGAATGAAAATCTGAGTGGCAACAATACTAACCGATCCTGAAAGACGCTTATTATCTGTACACAGAGAGCGAACTTGGGGCTCCATCTAAGAAACCTTAGCAATCATTGTTTCTCCACAAATGATGACAATGAAGGAGAAAGAGGAGAGAAATGTCCTTACAACATGCTGAGAACAGTCACCTTAAAATCTCTTTCCTCTTTTTTACTTTTAGCAAAAGTCTCAGTACAGCATCTTACAAAAATACATATCCAGACAAGGAAAATATTTATGTAAAGTGAAGCAAAGCAAAACAAAAAGGAATGAGGAAAGTGAAAAGAAACAAAAATTGACAAGAGCAGTGCTTAAATGCATATCAAATATTTGCTTACTATAAAATACTTTTCACTTAAAGCTATTATAACTGCAAAATAGTACAACATACTGTGGTTTAACTGTTCTAATGTATATAAGTGAATATTCATTGAATTAAAAAGAAAAATTCTGGATGTTACAAAGTGAGTAACAAAGTGGATTGGCCATTCCCAGTCATTTCAATCAAACATTAAAGATGTCAAAATTATTAATACCAATTGATACAATATTTTATGTAAATTTATATTAGACAAAAAGTAAATAAACTATTTTCTGCATTTTGAAGTCATAAAATTCCTCCCACACCTAAATCAGCACAAGCAAAGCTAAATTGTAAATAGCATGGAATTCAGGGCTAGACAAAAATTCTAAGACTTAGTTTCCTGGAGAAGGTTTAGAAGTGTTTATCCAAAAGTAAAAACAATGTGATCAGGGGAAAGAAGGGGGTAAGGAAAGCAAGGTGAGGGCAAGTTCTTGAAGATCATTGGAGTACATGGGAAAAGAAAAAAGAATAAAAACCTGGATGTCACATTTTTTCCTGATTTTATCTAAGTCTGCTACCATTCAACTACATCCTACAAATGTAATGTGACAAAAGTGATTCCCTAGTGATGGCCACTATTCCCTTGAGTTTAAATTTGATTTAAATTTAATTTAGGTAGCAAATCCTAAGGAACCTGCAATGCTACATAGCACTAAGTATTACAGCACAAAAAAAATGTTATACAGCTCAGCACTCTTCAGCATAGCTGTCAATCTTTACTCAGAAGACATCATGGCTGAGTAAGCAAGAACACCGAATTACTGTCCGACTCCTAGGAAAAGTGGTCCCTCCAAATTAAAGCCTCAGGTACAGGAGTAAAACAGTGAAAGGCTATAATCACAGATAACATTCTTGGTCTATAAAATAGCATTTATCACTAATCAGAGTTTTTAGACACTGTCAAGAATAGATTTTTTAATTTAATCATTGTTTAGTTATTGTAATATACTATACAAATATTGTTTTAATGCTAAATTATAAGCAAATCAAATTGTAGGATATTTGGGGTTATGAGTATTTATGACTTGCACACACATTGGAAATATTCAAAAGATATGCATAACATGAGGAATTTCATTTGAGCCTGGTTGATTTTTTTTAAGAATGTGGACTGCCAGCCAACTATTGTTCTCAGACAATAGGCTGATCAGCTGGTGAATCAAACAATTGTAAAACTCCCAAATGCCATGAATGTATAATTGCAAAATAAGCAAAAGACACATCTTCAGAAAGCAAGACTAAATAATGCTAGTAACCGGTGGCTTGCTATCAATTTTTCATCTTTCATAGAATTTACCAGTTATGCAATGACTGGAGGCAAACATATTCCGTTCTATAAAGCCAACTGTCTCTACAGAACAAAGCTTTCTTGCAGAATAGATGGAAACAGTCTAGTTGAGAATTCAATACAGCTATCCTAGGGTATCATTCAGACATTCTGTTAACTGAGCTACATCCTACTAGGACACTCACTAGCCTGAGGGATGTAACAATTCTAACTGATAAACCTTAACAAGATGCAACTATTGTACTATGCATGGTGTTTTTGGAGGGGTAGAGGGAGAATGTGTAAGAGATGCTTAATGGAGTTATAAAAATGACTTTTTTCATTTACACAATTTGTTTTTACTTCAGGCTTCTTTGAAATAGCAAGTCAGTGGCCTAGTGGTTGTGTGTCATGCTGGTAAATCAATTTTAATGACCACTTCACTCACATTCTTCTCTAGCCCGTGTAAGTGACTGACACCAAATCAAGGTACCATTAAGAAGCCAATGTTTGCTCCTGAATTAATTGATTGCAAATAGTCACATTTGTCTTATTAAACCATCTAACATTAGCACAGATTTTTTTTAGTGCTCAGAGGAGAGAAAAAAAATCCTGCCACAAAGCAAGCAAGTGAATTTCACAGCACTCTACAGGACAGCCCAAAAAGAGAACTCAATTTTTTAACTCTAGATAGTTGACAGAAAGTTTGGCCTTATTTTCCAGACACAGCCTCCAGACTTACATGCTTAAAACTGCCTTCCTATACTTGGAAGTGCTTACTTTTAGGTGCCTATAGTTGTGCAAATATTTAGTTTTGGTCCATGAGCTGTATTTGCAAATATGCAAACTGGGTAGTTTGATACTCCTCAGAAACATAGGATTACACAGAGCCAAGAGTCTCTGGCTTTTAAAAAACTGTTCTGGGAAACTGGAATCCCTGCCTAAGTCCTGACACTTTGGCAAACTCCTCACTCTTTGTTCTCTCTTCGTGTGGCAAACCCAGCCAATTAGCTTTGGCATCAGGGGGGATCTCAAATCATATGCTGGTTCTATCCTTTGCTCTGTTAACTGCAGTGGAGGGACCAGACGGGTCTAGAAACCACTAGTAGTTCTTGAGGTGAAGGGCAGAAATAGAACAGCTGAACAGGTGCCTTATGGTGGCATTTGGTAGCAACACCATACTTAGGGCTGTGTTCTGGGCCATAAATTCCTGTTTTTCTCTTATAAAGGGCGGCCAATTGGTGTGAAATTTCAGGCAATAGTTTTTATACCCTTTGGATTTTCTATGTAGTTTTTGTTTGGTTTCTCTTCATAAATTTTAAATAGTAAGTATCTAAATTTGTGATCTGACTGAAATTTTTCCTTGGCAGTCCAACCATCCTTTATCAACTTAGATCCTTTCAAAACACTATGTATCTATATTAAATGTAGTAAAGTTTTGTATCCTGGGTAGATCTAATGCAATATGTAGGTTTATTTTTTTTAAATTGAATTTTAAGTAATTTTGGCCTATTATTTGCCATAAAAGAACATTTATGCACCAACAGTTGCTGATGGATAAAGCCTTATGTACCACTGCATATAAAGCCACATGCATTATTTGCATGCAGCTGTTGGCACATAAAGACTTGTGTAGCTTCTATTCATATGAGGGAAAGCTCTTAAAGATGCAGCATGGAATCACACCCATGGAATTGGCCCTAATAGGGTATGTAAGGAAAATTTATGCACTCCTAGAATTTTTATAAAGGCAGATGAACCAAGCACAAGGTGGTTGTGCATTCTGGGGAGAAGGTCCATATTTTTGAGCATTACTCCCCCTACAAGAGTTTGCAAAATATAGAAGAGAAAGCATAAAAGGAGTTAGACAATGAAAAATGATGCCAATCTATGGCACGTTTCAGTGGACCAACTTTGTGCTTTGGTGTCAGTTCAGTGCTACAGAGGCTGTCTGTGAGTAACTGCTAAAGATGCAGGCTGAAAGGAAAGGGTGAGTGCAAGAACACACGTACACAAAGTGTCTGATAGAAACAAAATGTAATAAAAGTACAGAGGAAAAAAGGTTCAGTGTTTAAAATTTATAACATTATATTTAAAAAATAAATGGTCAGCAATACAAGAAGTGCTCATTTGCTACCTTACAGCTTTGAGACTCTTGGTGGTCAGCTGGGAGGTCCCCCCATCTGTGAGGTCCCCAGATACCTGACGGAGAACAGATGGGGGAATGAAAGAAGGTAACGAGGTAGAAGAGGGTTGCATTTCCGCTGTGGGAAGAGGCAAGTGGTGGAGGATGGTGTCACAACTAAAGCATCCGTGAATTCTCATGGTTTCTCATGAATGGGAGATGTGGCAAGTATAGCATGAAGATATAGGTGATGGGTGAGCTGCTGACTAACTGATTCCACTAGTTTATCCTGTTCACTAATGCCTTTGATGCACACTATGCAACTGAGAATGAAGCATGCTGACAAATACTCATAAGAAAACACTGCACTGCAAATTTCCAGCTATTGTATTTTAAGTACTCAAATACACTTCCTGATCTTAACTGTGCACATTAATGATGCATTGCACATATGAATAAGGAGAAAAATAAAATGGTTTAGTGGCAGTCCTAATTTTGGAGCAATCACCAGTGAACAGATGAATCCAATTAAAATATTTGATATGTTGTATTGACAAGGTGGATGAGTTAATGTGCCCAGGAAGTCCTAGGCTTTCCCATATGTAGTAACCATAATGAAAATCTGAAAAATCTTTATTTAGGGTTAATAAAAGCAATGTTCCCTATACTCAAAATGGGGGATAATTTGCTTGGAAAAGGGTTATTCTAAGGGCAGTCTACCAATGTTGGGAGCAATAGCATCTTTTTAAAAACCACCGCCTAATGTTAAAGTTCTTTGTAATGCTGAAAGAGATTACAAACTTCAGAAAAGTAACTGGGAGACCTATCCAGATTATTCAAAAGAAACCCCTTAAATTCAATTCAAGTTGAAGGGAACCATGAATGATACCACGGTCTGTTTCTCTATTGCACTGCACCCTGCGTTGTCATTTGCATCTGTTCAAAATGAAAGGCAACACACTGCCAAACTAAAATGGTATCATTTTATGCCCACTTTGCACAGATGTAAAATGATTACACAAGCTACAAGACATGGAAGATTCAGGTCACATGCGGTTCATGAAATCAGCCTTTTGAATCATTTAAAAGAATATATGATGTAGAACGAGATGACCCAGTTAAAAATAATAAGAATTAATGCTTAAAATAATGAAGGGTGAATATATAACAAAAGAATAAATTATTGAAGCCCTACATAGCAGTAGGGCAGAAGTCTAAGACTGAAACTGAAGCAGTTTTCAAAGAGAAGCACTATATTTCTACACCTTTTTAAAATATCTTTGGTGTACAAATTTGTGTCCATAAATTAAACCAGATTATGAAAAACTGGTTTAGGATCCATGTATTTTATTAAATGGTCCCTTCCTAATGACAAACACCTGTTCTAAGGATGCATTATGAATAATTAATGAAATCTAATGAAGACACTTCATCAAAATCTCTCTGTAAGTGTAAAACGGATAAAAACATTTCTGGTCTTTTTAAATTTAATATTGAGGAAACCCACACCACTGTAAACAATACATTTATTAACAATTCCTCAGTCTGAGGGGCATTACAATTGAACTGCCATAACTCCTTTCAGGGACCATGCAGTAATTGCTGCAGTTTACCACTGCTCTCTAATAGCAGGACTCACTTCATCAACACTTGCTTTCTCTGCTTTGGTTCTCCAGAAGGCTTGCACATTTCCCGCTTGCCATGATATATTAGGTATCAATGACAAATCAGCTGTCCCGAGCAGCACTTATCCTCCTAGCTCAGCAACTCTCTTGACTGTTCCCACTTCAGCCCTTCCTTTTCTCAGTCATGCACTGCAGTCATAATGAAGTCATTCATCCTCCTGACAACAAGGCAGACTTTAACCCTTTTAATACAAATGACAATCTTAGAATCTTTACATCAGAGAAAGGTAGCATCTGCAAGAAACACACAAACCTGCCAAAGGTATATTTTACACCCTACCCTGCAATACGTCCATTATAAAATGGATGTAGGGAACACATAAGGGAATGGTATAATATAAAGGTTTTCTTGGCACAAGATGGGGATGCTGCACCACTCAAAAGTGTTAAACCTTCATAAACCATTTATGGGTAATTTATGAAGGTCATCCCAAATTAGTAGCAATAAGACCTTTAAGCCACACCAGTATATAACATGTACATTCCAGCTATTTACAAGAAAAGATTTCAAAATGTTAGGGTTGCAAAAATAGTCTCAATTTTTAAAAAATCCCTCCATCCACAAAGCCAAGTGACTTAATTATCCTGAGTCCAACTACGCAGGCCTCAGAAGATTGCAAAAATTATTAAAAAGTTGAAATTATCATTATAGTAATGCCTAGAGACCCCAATGGAGATCAAAACTCTCTTTAGCTAGCACTGTACAGACACACAGAGACCATCCCTGCCCAAATACCTTACAATCTAAATAGATTAACTGGATGGGAGAGAAAACAGAGGCACAAACAGTGACTTGCCCAAGGTCATGCATCAAGACAGTGACAGAGCTGGGAATAGAGACCAGGTGTCTTGACTTCCAGTCCTAGCCTCTAGATCACACTACCTCAACACTGCTCTAACAGCTTTTCTACATATAAAGTGTGATGGCTTTAAAGTTACATATCTCAGGACTTCCCAGGGATGGAGGCACGTGATACAACCCCCGTAGGAAAGCTAGTGTTAAGAAAGAACAATGTCCTAACAGACTTTATTCTTACTTGTTTGTAGCGATCTGGAATACTTTCTTGAATGACTGGTAGGCTTCAATGTTCAGAGACTGCCTGTACCTTTCACCCAGAGTTCCTTCAAATACTTTATTCCTATTTATTGAGTTCCAGACCAGGCAAACTCCAGCATGCTATTATTATTTATTTGTATTACAGTGGTATCAAGATTTTGTCACAGCATTTTATTTCACCCCATTTTTCCTCCTATCGCTTAGCGGTATAAACGCAGTATTGTTCATCTCATTTTCTTAAAACCAAAAATGTCAATTCCTTTATTCTTTATATCCAACCCAGGTCATCACAAGCTATTAGGCAGATCTAATGACCAGGCAAACAAACTCCCTTGCCTCCACCCTCCTCTTCCCCACAAAATTTTCAAAATATACTTTGCTGTAAAATACATGGAACACATTTTCTTTAATATTCCTATGTAGGAAATATTATTTATTATCATCAATAACTATGTATTGCCTTTGAGCTCTGTGTAAGTGGAGAGATATTCAGTTTTATATTAACCACCACAAGATTATTCATCTCTTTTATCTAGACTTTAGAAGATCACATGCTGTATTGGTGGGGGGGGGGCTCTTCAGTTTACAATATTTTTGTGGCAAATTAAAATATTTGGTTATTTTAGCAAAGACAGACCTTTAATGCACCCAACAAAAGTTCAAGCTTTGTATCAGTCCTGCATTAAGGTGAAGCTCAAAGCAGCAAGCCATTTTTACCTTATTACCAGAAAATGCAAGTATTACCTCTGAGTTTAACACTATGTTTTCAAAAAGACATCAGGATTAAGCCATGGATGTCCCCATAAGTGCAATACTTTAGCTACAATATATCTGTACTAATGATAAATACTGGCAGCGTTTGGGATTTTGTGAAAACTTCTATGGCTTTTTTCCTCCTGCCTTTTTTTGTAATATTTTGGGTTTCACTAAACTTTTGGTTTCATAAAGTAGTTTTTTCCTTAATTAGAACTATTGATTTTCAAGGGAAAGGTAATTTAGAAAAACAACCAACATGTATTTCTAATGGAGCAAAAGCAAATAGTAAAACTCTTTGTTTTGAAGTAATTCTTCCCCTGCTTGTAGGGGAATAAAACAAAAGTAAGTGTGTGCATGTGCATATGAGAGAGAGAGAGATGCAGCAACCAAGAACTTGCATTTCCTAGAGTCAAAGATCAACATTCTAGAGTTCATTTCTAAACTTAGAACCCATAATTATGGAGGGTTTAAACAGATGCCTCCCATCCATATTAGCAATAATGAATATATTTAATTTCTCAGATACAACAAAACAACAACATAAAATAATAATACTGATGGTGTGGTTTAAAGATGTGAGGAAGTGTTAATACAATCAAAATGTCTCTAGAGGCTAACATCATTATCCATTAGAAGAAAGATGACAAGTTCTTTTTAATTTGCTATTAATCTTCCATATTTCCTCCACAATTTAATACTGCAACATTTTATTTAATTAGCATGCTCGTTATAAATATTTGTCACAGTGGTTCAGCTGACACAAGTTGTCTAACACTGACTGTACAGATGGCAGAGTACCAGTGTCTAGTCTCAAAGGAACTATTTGACCGCTGCAGTAAAAGAGCAATAAACAAAATAACAATATTGCAGCCCACTCCAGTTTATGTAGGCAGTCAGCCTTTTATGGCTGTAAAACCTTGAAATGGATGTATGAGCTCTGCTGCTATAAACAAAGAGTTGTTTACAGCTTTGGGATGGCAGATACCAATACTGGCCTAGAAGCTTCAGCAGCCTGAATGTCAGAAACTGACTAATGGGGAGAAACATATTGTGGCTTATTTTATGGAGAATATGTTTTATAAACCTCAAGGGACAATTTATCACAAATTCATCCACTCTGCTGCAGATTGCTCCTTTAATGTTGAATACTGGATTTCACTCAGAACATCAACTTTGAGGGAGAGGGGGGAAAAGCAAATGCTATTCTGGTTCCTGTTTTCTTCATCGTGATAATTCTTGAATTTCTATATAGGAAAGCTTTTTTAATTATCTATTTATCCATTTGTACAAACTAAATATTTCATGACTTATGGCTAATTCATTAGAAAAGCTCCTATCTAGTTACTGCTGTATGTTATTTCAATACTACCCATTTATTTGTGAGCTGATATGAATATTGTGTATATACCATTTAATAATAAAAAAGAAATCCCCTAAAACTCCATGGATATATCCTGCTAATAGAAAGGGGGAAAATCTATCTTGCTTTCCACTAACAACAAAAGGATGATCAAATCAACATAGTTAGAATTTTTATAGCCTTGTTAAATAAAGTATAAGAAGTTGATAGCCATCATTTTCTTCCATCACGCTACAGTAATAAGATTGGTGACAACTGTTTTGTGGCCAAAAACAAAACAAAACAAAAAGTCCTTTGCTTTTTTCTTTACACAATTTGTAAGACAAAATTTGGGTCAGAGTGGTAGCCTAAAGGAATGTGAAATGCACTGTCAAGTAAGAGTTACTTTCAGATCTGGGACTAGAAGCCTAGTTTCTCCTTCCACTTACTCTAGGTTTTTACACCAAATTTCAATAGAATTATTCCTCACTTACACAAACTTGAGAAGAGAATCAGGGCTAAGGCCAATATTTGTCAAAAATAAGTGCCTAAAAAGTTAGGCTCCTGGGGTAAGATTTTCAGAAGCACTTAAGGCCAGGCCGTTGCTTGGAAGTCTTTGCTGGTATAATTATACTGTTATACTATACCGGCAAAATGCTCCTTGTTGTAGGTTATACCAGCAAAATTGTGCTTTTGTCAACATAGCTTATGCCATCCCTTTCAACAGATACTGCCGGAGAGATGCAGTCAGTTTATCTCCTAGATGACCTGGTTCTCCTGGTAGAGTGCAAGCCGGATAGCACAGGGTTGAATTCAGTCCACCAGTATACTTTATGCTGATAATACAGAATGTGTGATGTCATACAATATGCAAAAAAAAGCTTCACACATGGTATATGTGATTCTTAAACCAGGTGGCTGCTAAGGTGGAGTCGTATAGTAAGGATTATGTATCATATTTATTCTTAGAAAAACAATGTGTCACACACACACAAAAAATCAAGATCTTTTATTCACAGAAGTATTTCCTATACACTTGACATGCATTCCTGTGACACCTTTATACTTGTATTCCAGGATTCCCTTGGGAAAAAGAAATATGAGATGCCCTTTCAGCTCAAAATTAAACAATAAATAAGCTTATTGTTGATTTGAGAAACATTTCAGGAAAATTCATGCTGCATAGATTAACTGAGACCTGCCTAAGGGAAATGTAATTTGATTCTTGAATTGTGAGTGATTATGCCTTATATGAATTTCTAAACAGTGGTCACTATAAGACTAGCAGACAATGAGTTATGTGCCAAACACCAAAGATTACTATCTTAAAGGAACCCACATGTAAGTGGTGTAAATACTTTTAGGGAACATTTTTACGTATGGGCTAGAAGTATTTTCCCCTAAGCACATATATAGCCAGAGTATTTATAGTAATAGTGTTATTAATTAACAATGATCTCCCTTTGACTCTCAGAGCCACATCCGTGCAGCCTTTTTTTTTTTTTTATTAAAGTAAATTTAGCACCAGTGGGAGAATGGTGAAATGACAGCCTTGGAGAGTGGCACACAGCAGCAACATGAGCTTCCCCACAGTCTGCCCTGCCAGTGTATCTCAAGTCTAACCTGAATGATCAATCTCAAGAATTATCAGTGCAGTTCCACTCAAACGACTGAGGTAAACTTTTCCAAAGGAACTAAATTATTTAAGCTTAGTACCAATGTGGACACAAGAACAAATGGATATAAACTGGACATTAGGAAATTTAGACTTGAAATTAGACGAAGGTTTTTAACCATTAGAGGAGCAAAGTTCTGGAACAGCCTTCCAAGGGGAGTAGTGGGGGCAAAAGACATATCTGGCTTCAAGACTAAGCTTGATAAGTTTATGGAGGGGATGGTATGATGGGATAGCCTAATTTTGGCAATTAATTGATCTTTGATTATTAGGAGGTAAATATGCCCAATGGTCTGTGATGGGATGTTAGATGGGGTGGGATCTGAGTTACTACAGAGAATTCTTTCCTGGGTGCTGGCTGGTGAGTCTTGCCCACATGCTCAGGGTTTAACTGATCACCATATTTGGGGTCGGGAAGGAATTTCCTCCAGGGCAGATTGGCAGAGGCCCTAGAGGTTTTTCGCCTTCCTCTGCAGCATGGGGTACGGGTCACTTACTGGAGGATTCTCTGCACCTTGAGGTCTTTAAACCACGATTTGAGGACTTCAGTAGCTCAGACCTAGGTCAGGGGTTTGTTACAGGAGTGAGTGGGTGAGATTGTGTGGCCTGCGTTGTGCAGGAGGTCAGACTAGATGATCATAATGGTCCCTTCTGACCTTAAAGTCTATGAGTCTATAAATGACTTAGATGCCTAAGTCCCATTTTCAAAAGTGACTTAGACACTTAGAAATCTAAGTCCTGTTGATTTTCAATGAGACTTAGGAGCGAAGTCTCTTTTGCAAATGGGATTTATGGGATTTTGAAAATTTTACATCTTGTTTACACATTGCTTTATTACTATTTATTACTAGGGAACATGCTTATATCCTAAGTTCCTGCAATTGCACTAACACTAGTATCATGTATGTTCCATCCTTTCTCAGTCTCTTTGCTCTTATAAAGAGAGATGGGCAGAGATCCAGTTCTGATCTCTTGGAATGTCTCCAAACCACCCACATCCCCTGACTAGGTGTCAGTCCATACTCCTCCAACCCATGGCTTCCTTCTCTCTGTTTTATTTCAAATTCCCCCCTCTCATTTCTGTGTATTTCCCACTTTCTGGGGCATCCCCCCCTTCAGCCTTTCCTTTTTCATCTTCATACCTATTTCCATTCACATCTCCAAACCTCTCCCTCCTCTCTTCTTTCCCAGTCCTGCAGTTCATTCTTCTCCCACACCTTTTTATTCCCTACTCTCCTGATCCCCAAGGTGTAGTTTGATCTTGAGTCTTTAACTCTCCTCAAGTCCTACATTGCACGCTAGCCTCTGATGCTCCCTGACCTTCTGTTGTCCTTTTAAATTTAGTTCTTGGTAAGGTTATCACAGAAAAACATAAATCTATTCCTATTCTTACCTAAAACAATTACAGAGCAGGGTTAACTCATTAGCTGCAAGCAAAATGTTAATCAATTAGCTTTTCATCCCTGTAAGCCTAGAGATTTAAAAGTGTGGCTTTGTTTGCAACTGAAATGAAATGAGTCAGGTAGTTTCAAACCAGTACTTAATGGATCCTTTTTCACATCACAAAACCACTGCACAATTTGGCACAGTTCTTAATGATTGGCTGTCTCTACTCAGGAGAGGCCAAGAAATGAAACACCAAGGGTTTTGCAGGTCAGCATACTGTCAGAACTAAATAGGAAATCTTGCTTGGCTCTTTGCAAGCACCGTCAGTCGCTTATGTTAATAGGAAATAAAATTCAACCAAAAAAAAAAAAAAGGCAACCACAAAATATTGTAGTAAAATACTCTTTTGACCTTCGTGTGGCAGTAAGGAAGGGCAAAAAGAAAGGTGAATACTTACATCTCCATCCTCTCAATTGCTTTTGGAAACATCACCAAGTTTTGAAGTCTTCATTTAATTGGGAAAATATAACAATTGCTGCGATGCTCATCTGTTTGCTCCCTAACATCATTCTAATCTGTTTATCATGACATAATATTACAGACCTATGAGTCAGAAAGCATGTAACTAGATCCTCATATCTTATGCAACTTCTTTTCTATAGTAGAAACTCTGTGCTCTAAAAAAGATGGAGGGTTCCTGAATTCCAACTAGTAACATTACAAAATAAACTACTAGCAGGTAAGGGGAAAAGTTACAGTAGTGATATTGACAATCAATATCTTACACATTAATGTATTTCTAGGTAGTGAGGAAAGGGCACAGGGCTTTCATTTGGGGACAGGGGTTCTATTTCTACATCTGCCATTGACCTTTGGAAGGTCACTTGAAATCTCTACATTTCATTTTCCCATTTGAAAAAAGGGAGAAAATAATACCCATTTTCTGCAAAGCACTTTGAGGTCTGGGGATTAGCAGCAGCTATGTGTAAGTGATAGGTATAATTATTATATATCACTTGTTTCTTTTATGTTGGAGCCCAATTTGTGTATGCAGTACTCCAGTGACCATATGTAAGTCAAGGTTTTGTGTGTATATGCATATGCCACTTGTGTACATACGTCAGGCATAGGAAAAAAATGCAAAATTGGGTATATACCCATTTGAAAATCTGGACCAGACCACTGTACCTATCACAGTATTTTGTATATATAACTAACTTACTGAATTTTATAAATAATGTGGCATTATAAACAACAAATAGCAACAGAGAGCAGTGCATTTATTCTGGATAATAATGTTTAAAATGTAAAAAGGAAATTTTAAAATAAAGACTGATTTAATTTCTTTTAGGTGTGCATTTATTTATTTTTTGGTGTCAACAGGTAAGCAGAAAAACTGGTCTTTGAACTTGGATTATGCTACATACGCCTTTTTGTCACCATGCAGCATAATCTTAAACTAATAGCAATGATCCTGGTATGATAATGCAATCCAAAAATATACTTCACCACTGAATAGTGAGACAATTAATGTCCAGCTGATCTACCCAAGCAAACAAGTGTTTTGTTTTAACGATATATGGAAGTGTACTCCTAAAGGTAGAAAATAGTGGAGTAACATCCACCAATGAAAAGAATGTGACAATTATGAGCAAATAATTTAACCTTTTTTAATGTTTTGTAGAAGGCCCTATTAAATTTGTAGTAGCAGCTGTTTCTGATAGAGTGATCTGAAGTACTACTAATAGTCACAGAGTGGTTACATGTCTCTTTTTCTAGAAGAGTCTAATCTTACTTCAAAAGTAGCTATTAATTTATAAATTATCTTGTCCTAATATCACCTTAAAAATCAGCAGCGAAGTCAATTATTGTGTATTGTCATACATTTTAATATTGAATGACTAGAAAATAATACTTTTGATCTACTTAAACCAGAGTAATATCTACTTGCTGATATGACAAAATTTGCTTTATAAACACAGATGCTTTGTACTAAGAATAACATCCTACTGCCAATCCCTTGTAAGTCTGCATCAGTTTATCGTATTATAAAGCAACATAAATTTTTTATTAGTTCACTGAAAGGATATGAAATATAGTTTTCTACTTACTATCCAGTCATTGCTTAGGTTTAATTGCTGTGTAACGATTTAAAGAAAAGTAAACAACATCAATCTATTTTATTTTAGTTAAAGGAAGTATGCTGTATATTAAAATTCTGTTGTTTGCTAGACCATGGCCCTCACAAAAGCAGACACTAGTTCAACACAGAAACATAGACTTTCTGAAGAATAAAAGGTCTGATCCTCATCCCACTCAACTCAATGCAAGCTCTCCTAGCAACTTGTTTCAGAGAAGTACTAAGTTCAGTTATATAACCATGTCAAACCACACCTGAGGGTGATTGCATGTGCATGATAAAATTGAAAGACAATGTGGGTATCTTTTATTGGACCAACTTCTGTTGGTGAAAGATACAAAATTTTGAGCCACACAGAGCTCTTTTTGGGATTGATCTTGAGATAAAGTAATTCTTTTGTTATAAGCAATCAGAGAGAAATAGGAGTTGTTCTGGATTCACACAGTGTAAGTAACAGCAGAATTTAGCCCAGTTTGTCCATACAGTATATGCACTTGGTATATGTTTATGCTATTTGCCAATCACAGATTTCATTAATCTCTGTCATGTGGAACCTGTAAGGGAAACTGTACTACTTATTTGTTTTCACCACTCTTTTCTAACAGCATTTTTTTTTTAAAGGCAAGTTACCATATCATTCTTCCAAAGCAGTATGGATAAAAAAAACAGAAGAAAAAAAAACTTCCAAAACCAGAGTAGAAAAATACATAGTTGCAAAAATGTACCATTAGATAGTTTATAAATTTACTACTTGTAATGTAATGTCCTCTAAGTTTCTCTCTCGAGTACCTTACTTAAAAAACCCATTTCAGCTGATGATGCCATGACTTAAATCTCTCCCAATCACAGGGTAAAGCATTTCACCTTTAGTGATTTGTACTGCAACTGAAGGAAAAAAGAATGATCACCTATCATTCTGCCAACAGCAACCAATGTTAAAAAGCAGAGAGTATGACCTCTCTCCACTTCCAGAAACTCATCATATCAGACTATCATGTTAAATTTCCAACTCCAGATAGATGATTTGATATTATACTTTTATGGAAGGCATTTTTCTATTCTTATTGGCTAAGGAGTGAGGAAGGCCCCAAATCATAAATAATTCCTCAGAGCCAACGTTAGGAGCAATATTGTGTTAAAAGAGTAAAACAAAAAACAAAAACCCAGTCCCTCCATGCCACATACAAAACAAAGAATAAAACAAAAATAAATTTTAGGAAAAGATTACATAGAGGTCTCTGTCTTTACTGAGGCATGCATATGATTTCAGTGAACGTTAATGAGATCAGGGGATAAATGCAAGTCCATTGCTTAGAGAAGAGAACAATATATCATAAGTGTGCACTATATTCACTACACCCATATCAGGTACATGTTTAGAAAAGTCATTATAAAGCCTGAGACAAAACCTTTCACAAATGATATGGGATTTTCTTTAAGATGATAGAAAAGATAAGGAAATGTAAAGAAAGCATAATTATGTTTTCCACTGGAGAAGTTATCTATATTTTGGATAACACTGTAGATAACCCTCAGGCCACCTCTCTTTCTCCAAAATGGCCCATGAATGACCCAGGGTCCCACTGCACAGGGGTTTTAATGCCTCAGAATACAAATAAAAACAATCATTGGTAACCACTATTTACTTTTGAGCAACATTTGTAAAAAGCCTGTGAGTTCTGTGCACTCCAGGAGATCTGCCAATGTCTGAAACAAAAAGGTTTCAACATGATAGACAGTCTCCACAGGGGAAAGAAGGCAAAATAGGTTTTTGGAATAATGCAAATGATTTTCAGGACACTGCTAATGTGCATCAAGTCTCAGGTGGTCACCAACTGTGAGATCATAACCACCAAATCACACAGGGACACGCAGAAGGGAAATCAACTTGTGCAGATTCCTGGGTATTTTGGACAATTGGTTTGAAGCTAAAAAATACTGTGACCTTTACATATCTTAAGTGAAGAAAGACAAAAAAATTAATTCTGTGATTCTCTCGGGGCTAATTTTCATACATATGAAGCATCTCCTTCTATATCAACATATGCCACTTGATAACACACGACACTTTCACCTGTAGTTGAAATCATGTTTCCAAATTTTCCTCAAAGTCCTACTAACTGAGGTACTCTCTCTCAGTAACAGTCATACAAATCATCAGAATTTGAACAAAACCAGTACTCTAATGGGAAACATAACAACTATAACGTGTGTCTTGCCTCTTCTCTCTCCTTTAAGGGGATAGGAGGTAGCAAGATTTGATCCCAAGTAAGTGAGAACTTGCAGAAAATACATGTCAGCTGGGATAAGGGAGAAAAAGACTTCACACATTTTCATCCATGGATATAATACTGCTTGGCAAAAATGGGTAGCTCTCATCATGTCTGTTTTACAGGTAGAAAATCAGTCACAAATAGATGAAGGTGGAAATTCTCAAAAGGCACAAAGGACTCAGCTCCCATGATGCAAGTTTCTAAATCAATTCTGGAGCAGTGACACTAATAGAATCCACTTATCTGGATTTCCAGACCTCTTCTCTAACCTCTAGACCTTGTAGCAATGAGCATTGTTCACAGTCAAGCTGGAAGTGATTGTCAAGTGGGGTCCCACAGGAATCTGTCCTCAGTCTGGTTGCATTTAATATCATCATCAATTATTTGGACAATGACAGAGAGAGTGCACATATAAAGATTCCAGATGATACCAAGCTGGGAGGGATTGCAAGAGATTGGAGGACAGTATTATAATTCAAAATTATCTTGACAAACTGGAGAAATTGTCTCAAATAAATAGGATAAAATTCAATAAGGACTAATGAAAAGTACTACATTTAGGAAGGAATAATCAATTACACAAGCACAAAATAGGAAATGACTGCGTAGGAAGGAGTACTGCAAAAAAGGATTTGGGTGTTATAGCAGATCATAAACCAAATACGAGTCAACAATGTAATACAATAGGGGTAGTTAAACACTGGAACAAAATTACCTAAAGAGGTTGTGGAATCTCTATCATTGGTGTTTCAGAACACATTAAACAAATACTGTCCGGGATGGTCTAGATAACACTTAGTTCTGTCTCAGTTCAGGGCACTGGACTAGATGACCTAGTCTTACATTTCTAGGATTCTCATCCAGAGTTTTATAGTGGCAAAAGCTATAGTCTATATAACCTACTTGTGTAATCTCACATTATTTGCAAATGTTTGCTTAGACGGATACTTCCCTTATAAAAAGAAAAAGGCTTAACATAAATCTGATCATTCTACAAATGACTTACCAGTACTTATATTTCTGATGGAACAGAGTTTGATGACACTGTATGAAATTTTAACCTGTAAACTTCCATGACAAAGAATCAGCTATTTTTGCAAGTATTTCTTAGAGCAGTGGTTCTCAACCAGGAGTATACACAGAACTCTTCCAGAGCTACATCAACTCTTCTAGGTATTTGCCTCATTTTACAACAGGCTACGTAAAAAGCACTAGCGAAGTAAGTACAACCTAAAATTTCATACAGACAATGACTTGTTTATACTGCTCTATATACTATACACTGAAATGTAAGTACAATATTTATATTCCAATTGATTTATTTTATAATTATGTGGTAAGCATGAGAAAGTAAGCAATTTTTCAGTAATAATGTTCTGTGACACTTTTGTATTTTATGTCTCATTTTGTAAGCAACTAGTTTTTAAGTGAAGTGAAATTTGGGAGTACACAAGACAAATCAGACTCCTGAAAGGGGTACAGTAGTCTGGAAAGGTTGAGAGCCACTTTAGAGAATAGTAAACCTTTCTTTTTGGCACAAAGTAATATAAACAGTCTCTCAGATTTTCAGAGTTCAATATAAGTAAATGCTAATGGCTCTCTGCACATCTTTGGCAAGAATCATATTTCTTTTTTATCCTTTATCAGTAGGCACAATGAGGGTAATACAATCTCTTAGTTGATATAAAAGACCAAGTACAGGGGGGGGGTTTGTACTGAACTTAGCATAGAATATAAGGCCACTTTGCACTGAGGACATGGAACAAATGGGTATGTGCATGAAATAGCCAAGAAAATGAGTGAAATTTAAGCTGAGTAAATTACTGTCACAAAAGGCAATTTTAAAGAAAAGTTGTACACAAACTGATATGAGGGATTGAAAAGCTATCTCAGTAAGAGTTTTCAATAACAAATTAAATTCCAGACTTGGGCATGGGCATGTTTTTGCCTCAGTTTTCTGAGCTGCTATTGTCATCCATCACTGTGCCTCTAGATGGCACTGTATTTTTGCCTTTTCCTGAACCTTATAACTTTAATGTAGACCAGCTCTAAGTCGACCTAAGTTTTGCTACTTCAGTTACATATATTATGTAATTGAAATTGACGTAACTTAGGTCAATTACAGCGGTATCTACACCATGCTGTGTCGATGGGAGACATTCTCCCGCTGACTTAGCTTATGCTTCTCAGGGAGCTGGAGTACAGAAGTCAATGGGAGAGTGCTCTGCCATTGACATAGTGGGCTTCACCAGACCCACTAAATTGACACCGCTGCATCGATTGTAGCAGTGCAGATTTAGCAGTAAGTATAGACATCCCCTTAGTAATGGAGATTACAGAATTATAAACTTCTAGCACAGGTTCCCTTCCTGAATATTTTCCAATACAAACATGCTTACAAAATTGTGAGAGGGGAAAAGGCATTCTAAAGGTAATGAACATATCACTGGAAAAACTTCTCACATTCTATGTAACTGCAGTTTGTGGTGATGAGTTCTTTAAAACATTCCAGATAAATTAATTAGCACAGTGCCTTCTTGAATTATCTCCCTACTCTCATCCTCCACACACCCATTCTCTATCCCATCGAGTCTCTCCCCTCTTCAAAAATCCCTCCTCCTTTCTTTTCCTTGTTAGTAACCCCTTGATCCTTCTCCTGAGTCTTGTGTTTTTGTCTTATTTAGATCACAAATAGTTTGAGACAGGCAGAATATTTCATCTACATTCTATAAAACCTCATGCATGTGCAACAGCACAACATACATACTTTATTATAAAAAATGCAGTCTTGAACCATTTAATTTGTATATGCATGCTCAAGCTTTTTGCAATGCTCAATGTTTTGCACTAGACTATAAGATCTTGGGTTTTTTGGTAAAATTAATTTTATAATTACAATAAGATTTCAATAAACCACCTCTTTCTGAAATAATGGCAAAATGCCTCAAGAGTCTATCACTCTGAAAACTATCTCAGAAACTATGGCAAGTTTTACAAGTATGGTTAAATAAAAATGTCCCTGAGAATTTCAAATTGAATTATAATTATAGGTGGATTATATTAATTACTCACATGTTCTGTTTGAGCTTTCCCTTCTTCCCAGCTTGGAGGTGAGGATATAGTTCTTCAATGGATCAGAGCTACAGTTTTTTCTGATTTCCCTGAAAACTCAGGTTTTCATCCCGGCTTTGATAGTCACAAAAGAACTCCCAGTTAAGAGAGTGTAGATGCCACTAGAGGTTGGTCTTGTTCTTGCGCTATGAAATCCTTTCCTAGGCATTTTTCCTTCTTTAAATCTGCTAATTAGGGCTGTCAATTAATCACAGTTAACTCATCTGATTAACTTAAAAAAATAATCGCACGTTAAACAATAGAATACCAATTCAAATTTATTAAATATTTTAGATGTTTTTTCTACATTTTCAAATATATTAATTTTTATCACAACACAAAATACATAGTGTACAGTGATCACTTTATATTATTTTTATTTCAAATATTTGCACTGTAAAAATTTTAAACAAAAGAAATAGTATTTTTCAATTCACCTCATACAAGTACTGTAGTGCAATCTCTATCGTGAAAGTGTAACGTACAAATGTAGATTTTTTTTTTGTTACATAACTGCACTCAAAAACAAAACAATGTAAAATCTTAGAACGTACAAGTCCACTCAGTCCTACTTCTTGTTCAGCCAATCACTAAGACAAACAAGTTTGTTTACATTTACGAGAGATACTGCTGCCTGGTTCTTATTTACAATGTCACCTGCAAGTGAGAACAGACATTCACATGGCACTTTTCTAGCCAGCATTACAAGGTATTTACGTGCCAGATATGCTAAACATTCGTATGCCCCTTCATGCTTCGGCCACCATTCCAGAGGACATGCTTCCATGCTGATGATGCTAGTTAAAAAAATGTGTTAAAAAAATTTGTGACTAAACTCCTTGGGGGAATTGTATGTCTCCTGTTCTGTTTTACCTGCATTCTGCCATATATTTCATGTTATAGCAGTCTCGGATGATGATCCGGCACACGAATAGAACATTTTTTTAAGAACACTTTCACAGCAGATTAGACAAAACACAAAGAAGGTACCAATGTGAGATTTCTAAAAATAGCTACAGCATTCATCCCAAGGTTTAAGAATTTGAAGTGCCATCCAAAATCTGAGAGGGACGAGATGTGGAGCATGCTTTCAGGAGTCTTAAAAGAGCAACACTCAGATTCAGAAACTACAGAACCTGAACCACCAAAAAAGAAAATCAGCCTTCTGCTGGTGGCACCTGACTCAGATGATGAAAATGAACATGCGTCGGTCCACTCTTCTTTGGATTGTTATCGAGCAGAACCCATCATCAGCATGGACACATGGCCTTTGGAATAGTGTTGAAGGATGAAGGGACACATGAATCTTTAGCGCATCAAGCACATAAATATCTTGCGACACCGGCTACAACAATGCCATGTGAACGCCTGTTCTCACTTTCAGATGACACTGTAAACAAGAAGCAGGAAGCTTTATCTCCTGCAAATTGTAATCAAATTTGTTTGTCTGAGCAATTGGCTGAAGGAGGACTGAGTGGAGTTGTAGGCTCTAAAGTTTTACCTTGTTTTATTTTTGAATGCAGGTTTTTTGGGTACATAATTCTACATTTGTAAGTTCAACTTTCATGATAAAGAGATTGCACTACAGTACTTGTATGAGGTGAATTGAAAAATATTATTTCTTTTGTTTTTTACAGTGCAAATATTGTAATAAAAATAAATATAAAATGAGCACTATACACATATTCCATGTTGTAACTGAAATCAATATATTTGAAAATGTAGAGAACATCCAAAAATATTTAAATAATTGTTTAACGTGATTAATCGCAATTCATTTTTTAATTGCACAATTAATCATGATTAATTTTTAATCGCTTGACAGCCCTATTAAAAATACAACTTGCCCATATGCACACAGAGACAGATATATAAACACACACACACACACACAAAGCTAGGAAAAGGGGAAAAAATAAAAAGTACATTTAATGTAACTTCATCTTCCCACTTTCTCTCTAGTCCTCTTCCAGGTTTATGAAAGACTAAAAGAAGGAAATTGGAATCGAATACACAATAATACATTTAAAATGCCAGGCAATGTATGTATTAATTATTATGTATGTATATAGAGTTAGGACAGCCTGTTACAATATAATAAACACATAAAATGAATTGCTGAACAGATGCAATGGAAGGAAACATCAATTAGAATGCCAATTACAAGGTCAAGATATCAATAAAATGGTTAATGAGGTATTTAAAAAATTCAAGGATGAATGAATTATATAGAATCTCGTATTCTGAGGGTGAACTAGTAATACATTCATTCTCTTGCTCCTTCATCTTTGAGCTTGAGACATAAAATATTGAAAGACATAGTAATAATATTATTTCTCTTTAAATATAATCCATGGTTTAGCTACTAACAATACTGTATCAAGCCTGAGATCATCAATGTCAACCACTAAAGATAACAAGCTATTTCCTGGCCATGCTCCAGTGTAAAGCAGCCAGTAAGCAGCAGATCCAGCCCCTAAAGGGATTGACCCTGTGTGGTGGAAGTCTCAGATGGTATAGAGCCACCATATCATCTCCTATACCATCTCTCTTCTGGCCTCCAGCATAGTGGGCATGTCTAGGAGGAAAGAGGACACAGACAAGGCATCTATGTCCTGCAAATCCCCCATTGTCAGAATGCCCCGTAAGAGCCATTGGCATGTGGCATAAAACAGAACAACCCTGAGACTGCTTTACTTTATTTTGGGGACCAGTGTGGCAGCTAGGTTATGCCAGGATCAGAATTTGGGAAATCAAGGATGGCTTTGTATCATTTTTGACTTCCTTCTCCATGCCTGAGCAAGCATGAATAAGGTGGCCCACTCATCCAGACTGCTCTAAACTACTTGACCCTGATCCTTGGCTGCAACTACCTTTGTGTTCCCTCAACTCTAGGTCTGCTGTGCACAGGTCTGGGGCAACAGCATATGTTAGAATAGGTGAGAGTAGCCTGACGACTATTCTATCTGCCTTTGATCTTAAGTAGCTGTAACAGCAGCTTGGGATCACCAAGGTGCAGGGGAGCTCTGGTCATGACCCTTTTCCTCAGCCGTGTATTGGTTGTTTTGAGTGGGAGATGGCATTGGAGCCATTGCACAAACTCTATGATGCCATTGGATCCCTGCATATTGGGTTGTCCTGCTGTGGCTGGTTACACTAGTTTTAGGGCTCCTTGCACAGGTGGAATGATGCATAATGTTCTTAATGCAACTGAGATTGGAGGCCTTTCACTTTATCTACCACATTATTAAAGCACACTGTCTAAGTTTGCACCCATATAGTCTCAGAGTGAAGGCTATCAGACATTGACAAGATGTCGAGAGTTTTTGTAGGGAAATGAATGGATTTGCCACAACAGTTTCAAATACAGCTTGTAAGATTAACATAGTATATGGATGTTAACTTTCTAAATCCTCAGTCATGCTTCAAACCCACAAATTGAAATATTTCTTAAAAATTGTTTAGTCTCATTATACCAATACAAGGGAGTGCTTCCCTTATTTGTTATACATCCAGAAAGAGCAACAAAGACCAGTTTGCAATGTCTTTTTGGAGGAGGCCATGGACGGGTTCCCACACTTAAAGTCTTAAGATCATCTTTGAGGACTGCTGCTTTAATATTCAGGATTAAAATTCAGGTGTATAAGAATCATGGGTCTGTAGAGTGTGTCATAATACTCTTCGATCATGGAAACACAATTTCCTCCCATCTACCAGCACTGGGCTCACTTAGTGCATCAACCTTCAACGCTAACCAATTTCAGTGGTAGGAAAGACATCCAGATTCTCGTAAAATCTTCCTGGGTAAGACCTCCCTGAGCACTCATCTGTACTTCTGAACTTCTGCCAGCTGACACCTTCTCTTCTTGCCACCTGCTCACATGTACACTTTATTTAAGGTTTTCCTTTCTCTGCATGGCTTCTCTATGCAATGTGAGAGTAAGCAAGTCTGGTTTAGAGGTCAATGCATAAGGGAGGGTGTAAAGAAGCCTGGGCTCTATTCCTGATTCTGAGACACTTTTTTTTTTTTTTTAAATTATTAAACGGGAAGTATTTTATCCTCCAGACAGAACATTCCTATGTACAGGACAAGAAAGTCTGTCCTGAAGGTGTGATGGGCTCCTATTTTCTGTGTATCACATTCCTCATCTGCATGATGAGGAACCTTTTGTACCTATCTCACAGGGTGTTGGGAGTTTTAATATCTTTAAAGACCTTTCAGAGCTTCTGATAAAAGTCAATATAGATGTGCAAAGTATTATTTATTTATTATTATTCTCTAGAAATCTCCTGCCTCTCTGACAGCCATTCCAGAAGAGAAAAACATCCAACAAGCAACCAATTTCAGCCTTATTGTCCTATCACATTTCAGCTGTATTACTTCTCAAATAAGCACTACAAAGTGGTAGAAGCTAAAACGCAAAGTACTCTTGTATAATCACAAAGTGAGAAATACACTACAGATTTAACCAAATTTTAAAAAGACCACTGCTACATCTCAAAACTGCTGTGACTTGGTTCTCAGAGCAGAAACTGCCACTTAGCATGTACACCTGGAATTTGTCACCAGAGAACAAAATAGGATAGATTATACCAAGCCACTGACTGAGCACTTTTTCTGAAGCTGCCAGATGTTCTCCAGAATATCAGATTCCAGTTAAAAGGGGGAAGTATGGGTATGGCCTGGTCTACACACTTTTTAAAAAAAGTGAGGGGGAGCTACATTTGACAAGCCCAGCAGAGCACACGGAATCATAATTTGAATATATTCAGTATCTGCTGAGAAGGTCTTCTCAAGTGGGTGGAGCTTGGGAGACTGCCACACTCTTCCCCCACCCCACCTCCTTGTACGATACCTAATCACCACCCACTTTCTTTATCCCCTCAATCCTTTCAGATAAATATAATTTCAGGGCACAGTATCAATGTTGCATGTTTTACATTGTATGAATGTAATACTTCTATGTATCGCTGCATTGTTACTGACCTAAAATAAAGTTTTATTACATTTTTAAGGAACAATTTAAGAAAATAGAAATACAGATAAAGCAAAGGTGCTGCATCTAGTAAAACACAAAGAAGTAACCATAGCAGATTAGGTAGACACAGATAAATAAACAATTACCTTGTCATTTGTATTTATATTTCTAAGCCTGAATGTGTGAATCCATCAATTTCTTAGTTGCAGTTCTACTGCACATAGAATTAATTACATCTGGAAAATGCACATGGAAGATGGGAGACTAAAGGATAAGATATATCCCAGTATGTGAAGGGCAGATACCTACGTGGTACCATTAAGTTAACCTCTTAAATGGAAGATGTTTACTCATCCTTGCATAGCTTTTGTTTAGGTCTGGGCAGATTTGTATTCTTCTCTTGTGATAAATGAAGGGGCAGGGGAGTAGGTCCCTTTTATGGACACCCAGCCAGCCAGTTAACTACAAAATCCCTGTTAGTAGCTGTTCTCTACTTGCTTTACCCTAAAGGGTTAAAAAAGCCCATAGGTAAAAGGAAGGGAGTGGGCACCTGACTAAAAGAGCCAATGGGAGGGCTAGAACTTTTTTAAATTGTGGGGAAAAAAAACTTTCCCTTTGTCTGCTGTCTGTTGTTCTCCAGAGAGAGGAGACACAGAGCAGCAATGCTGTAAAAAGCTTTAAGCCAGGTATTTAAAACCATCAAATCATACATAGAAACTACTTATTTAAAACCCAGGATATGTAAGTAGATCAGGAATGTCTAGGAAGATGCGACTAAGTTTCTCTCTTATTTCTTTATGGCTTGTGGACTTCTCTGTGCTAACCCCTAACTGCTTTTGTTTTGCTTGTAACCATTAAGCTGGATCTCAAGAAAACCATTCTTGATGCTTAATTATTATATTTGCTGTTTTTTAATCTAGCAAAAGGCCCAAGTTCCAGATATATTTTCTTTTTTTGTTTTTAATAAAATTTACTTTTTTTTTTTTTCTTTTTTAAGAACAGGATTGGGTTTTTGTGTCCTAAGAGCTTTGTGCATATGTTGTTTAATTAGCTGGTGGGAACAGCTGATTTCCTTTGTTTTCTTACTCAGCTCTTCCCCGAAGGGTGTGTGTATGTGTGCATGTGCGAGAGAGAGAAAGGGCTTGAGGGTACCCCACAGGGAGGAAATCCCAAGTGCGCCTTCCTGGGTTCAAAGGGGGTTCTGCACTTGGGTGGTGGCAGCATCTACCCATCCAAGGTCAGCAAGAATATGTAACCTTGGGAGATTAATACAAGCCTGAAGTGGCCAGTATTAATTTTTAGAATCCTTGCAGGCCCCCACCTTCTGCACTCGAAGTGCCAGAGTGGGGAATCAGCCTTGACATGTCTTGTGGTAAAACATCATGAACACCTATAGAGCTATGCAAATAATAGTAATTAAAGTTGACCAAAATATTATTAAATTGAACAATGGACTTCAATGCTTCTTTCAAAAAGTATTCCATATATACACATGGGGTGGAGGGTGGGCTTTGTGGAATAGAGTGACTAGCAAATCTTTTTCACTTTAACATTTCAGTTTAAAAAATTTTAGAATTATTTTCACTATATATGTCTATTCAAGTTTAAAATAAACAGGCTTGGGCTTTGTTTATTTCCTTTATTGTGCAAGCGACACGAGCACCATCAAGGATTTGGGACAATCAAGAGAGGAAGCACGAGAAAGACAACCTGGAGTTGATTTGTTTGTTTCTCAGCAATGGAATGGTAAAAGTTGAAATCTGGAATCTTGGTGATATTCCACACCAGCTTTGCTATGTTCATTGTCAAATTCACACTGAAATGTGGCACAGAGGTTGACAGCCTAGATCCATATATCAGGAATAGTGCTAGCATATGCTGAAAACTGCTAAAAGAAACATTGTTATGAGACATCACATGCAGCTGTTGAAATATACCTCCCAATGTTTTTCTTCTAATAAATCCAAACCCCATAAGTAGTAGTGATAAAAGCAATTATCTCCTACCCATATTCTTATATCAATATACTGCATGTTATAAATCAGGGACTCTATTGCAAACACATGGAAGCCACTAGCTCATAGATTGTTTCTTTACTCACATGGCCTGAGGCTGACACACATTGTGGGATATTCATTGGATTATCTAATTTGAGCTAAACATTATCTATGAAAGCAGCATGGTATAGATATAAATCTCTCTCATCTGTCATTTGGATTTACCAAGGTGTCACGTTCTAATCACAGAAATAACATCTTTGGTTTAGTAATCTGTCTGAGTAGTCATTGCTTTCCACAAAACTACAGTACTTTATCAATTATCTGGGAAGTCCAGGACAGATACTACCTTGCCTTTTTTAGTTAGTTACTACATCTGAATGCAGTGCTTTGTTCTCATGACGTGATTACAGTATTGCTTTCAGGCTCAATTCATAAAAAGTTATGCACCATATGTGTGGGATTTTCATGCACTAAAGAGTAAATTTGTGCTGTGAAACCCTCTTCCTTTGGCTCAATAATATGTTTTGCAATGCCTATAACTGTTTTCCACCTGTAATAGCCTGATCAAAAAGGTTCTGAGCTCAGCCCTGTAACTCCCCTTGGCTTTAACAGGAAATTCAGGTGTTCAGGACCTCTACTCTGACCATATCATGGGACCATATCAACTGATCCCCATTGACAATTATATATAAATATGTTTCAGATTTTCCTAGCAATTGAGTACTTGAATTAGATTTTTTTTTTAATCTATATATATTTAATTCCCTTTTTTGTTTAATCTGACAGGTCTTTTCCCTTTCTTTCTTAAACAGCATTTGCATAACTATAGGGGAAGCACAACTTCTTATAAAATTATTGTGCACATAGTTATAAAGGATCATTTATTGTGAAAAATGCATTCCTGAAATGTTTTAGCTAAAATAAATTTTAACCTCCTAAATCAAACAGCAAATAAATAGAATTGCACCTGCAGATCACAAATAGGAAACAATGTTTCAGAATTAATAGACAGCTCATTGAAGTGTTCTCTCCCAGACTCTCAAGAAGATATGCACCTGAATTTTTTTTTTATGATTTTTCAGATGCAGAAAGAACAGCCTTTGTGGTGTCAGCTGCTGTTATAACATTTAAACTGCGAAGATCTTATATAAGATCTAGATCTTCTGTGGCTTTCAGAAGAAGTTATTTTTTTCCCCCTGAAAGAGAAAGTTTAGAAAAACCAACCAAAACTGTAGAGCATTATCAGGGACCAGCTGAGGTCTCGATCATGCAAGGTTCTAAGGCACCCTCAACTCCACTGAACTCAGTGGGAGTTGAGGTTCCCAGAACCTAGCAGGAGAGCTCAGGATCTAGAAGAATCATCTGGAGAATTCAGAGGAGCAGAGCTAGTATTGAGAGTAAGAATGGATATATATTTTAAGTTAAATATGTATGGACAGTTGTAGTAAATTGTAGAATACTATATAATTATGTAACATATAAATATATAGACTATGTAAGTAATTGCCATGACAATAAAGGTCATTAGTCCTTTAGTGTTGAAAATGTTATATACTTCACAACTTTCTGCATTTATCTGTCATTAAAATTATTATTAACAAGCATCCTCACTATGATAGTGTTCACAATGGTTTGGGTGCAGTTCACACACATCGGACAGATAGATTCACTGCCTTAAAGAGCTTACACAGTTTAAGGAGATAAATGAATGGGCCAGTTCACCCCTTGCTAGGGTAAAATCTGTTGGAGATGGCATCTCCACGAGGAGATCCTGGTGGAAATCCTCCTATACTGTTGTGGTAAGGAGGTAGAGATTGACCCCCCACTACCATGGAAGGTTTCAGTGCACACACACAAATCATGTGGCTATCCATGTCCTCTTGGGAGTCCAGGGTCAACCACACAGGGGTTATATACCTCCAGTGAAGCTCTGGCACCTAAACAGAATAACTCCAATGGAGTGATGCTACTATGGCCTTCTCTCTGGGAAAGATAACATAGTCCAATCGTTACTGGGCAAGTTCTCTGGAAACAGGGATTCCTGAATCAATGCAGCACCCTCCATGGGGATTAGGAGAATGGGGTCACAGAGGTGGCTGACCCATCCTTCTGTGGTTCCTTCTAAAAGTAGGAACTCAGTCCTAGAAATGTACCTCTAAAGGGTATTTCTACTTAGAGTGCATGTACTTCTCTAATTTGGTGCTGGAGAAAGAGATAAACTTCATCAAACTCACAAACACTTGTGCTTAGGGATCCTCGCATGACAAATGTGTCTGGACCATATAAGAATCACCAAGCATAACAGTGGGTCCCACCTCATTCTCCCATATATCTCTCCTACCAATGTCCCTTTCTTCAGTGGGAATGAGTTTAATCCTTTACAGGCCAATCCAATAGGTTTGTCTGAAATGCAACATACTTGGGCATACACAGGATCACGTGTCAGTAAGTAATCATGTGCAAGTAACCAAGATGCTCAGGAAATTGCTTTGTAGGTATGCCTCCTCCCTGGCACTACATTTGGGCCTTTATCTCCAGCCTTAAGGAAGACTCTTTTCTCTATTCTCTGGGGATTGCTAACAATGCTTCTCCCTCACGTACTACATGAGGGCAGTTAGAGACACTTCTCTTTGATTCATGTTGTCAAACTTCTGAGTATCTGGAAGATGTTAAGACATTCTCACACACACACCTCTTCCAGACTCAGGTGAATCTGTTCAGAAAATAAAATTAAAACTAACAGAAAAAATTGCATGGGAAAATCATATCACAACACAGTGATTTATAGGAAATTAGCTGGAAGAGATCCCATCAATATTATCAGGAGTCACAAGATTACAATTCCATTTAATGCTATATAAGCATGGGTTTGAGCTTTTAATTAATTAATTAATTATTAGGCCCCACCAAATGAGTTTGTTGGCACACCAATAATAATTTATATCAAATTCTGTCAATTTATCACAATTTCTTTTATAGAAAGATAACTACATTTGTTTAAAGTCACAGTACTCCTGACCAAAGGAAGAAATTTCAGGTCAGTTAACAGAAGTCTACATTACACAAAGAAAAGTATTGCAGAGATGTTCTAATGGAAGAAAAATGCAACTGGCAAGCAATGAACCTACTGTTCAAAGTTTGAAGGACTAGTAAAGTTAGGAAAAATTAATAGTACTCCACTGCTGAGTGGTGCTTATCCTTATCTTTCAAAGGGATTACTATCTATTGTAGACACTCAGGCCTGGATCCTCAAACGGTATTTAGACACCTAAACTCCCACTGAAATCAAAAGAAGTTAGGAACCTAAAAACCTTTAAGGATCTGAGTCTCAAGTCACTTTATGTTACACAAGTAATCAGTATCTCTTCCATGTCAAGTAGCAAGAAATACAGGTCACATTTTCCCTAAAATTTCCATGTGTTTATTTAGAGAATCAGAGGAATCATAGAACTCTTTTTCAGCTGCTGTCCTGACTGCTGTGAATCTTGGCATCAATGCATTCAGCATAAAAAGAAAGAAAACAATTATTGTATGAAAGAGAAATTAGCTATGCACATTTCCTTGGCTTTTAAATAGTAGAGCTGATTCTTTAGCATTACAAAGAATAAATGTGCAAACTCTTTTTTATTTTAGACTTTGAACCTGTAAAGCACAGGTGTGTCAATCTCCGTCTGCTAACAAAAGACAGTGACCACTTATGGTGATTACAAACTACACCAAATGTAGTATATATGTCACATCACCACAAGAGCCTGCTGGCAGCTTTGATCCGTTTCTTTTTGATTATACCACAATCACCACATTCCATTTTAGCTTCTCTCACTCTCATTCTCTCTCCAGGGGTTCAGATGTCATTGCTGTATACCTTAGCAGATGAATCAGTTTTCCTTCTGCTAAATCCTCTTCCTGGGAAGATGAATCTACTCATTGATTTTGACCCAAGACTGGTTTTTAAAAAGGGTAGAAGAGACTTCTGACCTTTCAAATTATCAGATTAAGGTGGTTATTTTCACATTATTAAGTAATCAAGGAAGAAATGCATTAAGAAAGAGTTTAGTTCACAGGCTGTTTTGCTGGCTTCTAAACACTGTTGTGTGCTGACAGCTAACCCAGATTCCATTTCTTCCTTTTCCTCTTAACCACAAGGGAAGCTAAAATGCATTTTTACATTGCATTTTGCCTAAAGGCTCTCAGTAAAATTTAATTTTCTTACTGCATTGATTTTTCCATTATAAGTTGTAACAGTCTAATGATATCTCATAAGAATTTTTAGTGTTGAGAAAAAGGGATGTGAATGATTTAGCAATGATAACTGCAAGTGCTTGAGGATTTATTCTTATTTTCATAAGAATCTTCCATCTATCTTTTTGATGGGCAGTTGCTGAAAAAGTCAATGTCATATTATCCTCCAGCTGATTGCTTAGAGATGGCTCTTCCGCCCCATCTCTTAAGGTTAATATGTGATCAAGTTTTCTTAAAGGAGATCTTAATGGCTAAAATAAAAAAACATTATATATGAAGCATGAAAATAAGTATCTAATTAAGGAACTGAATGTTGTGGTTAAAAATTAATGTGTCACACAGAAACAATGTGATTGAGAGACACAAAAGCATAACTGCTTGTCTTGTAGGCTATATTATATTCACTGAAGGCTGACATCTTATCCTAATTACCTCAAATAAATCAAGTTGTCATGTTTTTGCTTCACTTTTGGACAAAGCATGCATCAAAGGATTACGGCGTGATTTCTGGAAAAAGAAAACTTACAGGCTGACTTCTTCCTTCAAAACAAGCATCTCATCACCAAAGCTGTAGAAATCATCACTGAAAATGACTGGTGTTGTGATAGTCTGTGAAATATGGAGCCAGTGCTATGGTGAGTACAACAGAGGATTGAAAGACTCCATATGTTCCATAGCTATGAGGGAATGACTTAATTATTATTTCACTTTGTCAGGAATATCACAGGTGGCTATAAATAAAAAATGTAGTTTTGATACTAATAACTTAAACTAAGCTATAAAAACAACAAGGAGTCTGGTGGCACCTTAAAGACTAACAGATTTATTTGGGCATAAGCTTTCGTGGGTAAAAACCTCACTTCTTCAGATGCATAGAGTGAAAGTTACAGATGCAGGCATTATATACTGACACATGGAGAGCAGGGAGGGACTTGCGAAGTAACTTGTTGTTGTTCAGACTCCTTGTTGTTTTTGTAGATACAGACTAACACGGCTACCCCCTGATACTTAAACTAAGCTATGTACGATGATAACTAGCACACTCATCACCATAATCAATAGTTTACTTAGTGTTACCCACCATCATTCCTATTAATGTATGGAGATCTTCATGTTTTATTTTTTTTATTCCACATTTTGGGCTAATAAAAAATAATCTTTTGTGCTTGTATGACAGAAATACTGGAAACCATTGTAGTCAGGAGAAGTCACTAAGGATGAGATCTTATGCCAATTTTTAAACAATTGTGTTTGAATTAAGAACGAGAAAATAGTTATAATTGCATGCACCTTATAAGTGAAGAAGTCTCAGTCCAATTACACATAGTGGAAGCTGAGAGTTTTGAATGTGACTTGCCAGAGGAGATTACCCGATATCTGCATATTGCAGGGTTTCCTGCACCTTCCTCTGAAGCACCTGGCTCTGGGCACTGCTGGAGAAAGGGTATTGGACTAGCTGGACCATGGGCAGTCTGGCAATTCCTATGTTCTTTTGCTCCAGAAGTAAATACTAAAGTCATTAAACCTACTAAGAAGGACATACCCTGCCAATGTTCTACACAAGAAACTCCCAGGGAAATCAACTGAAAGATCTGAAAGCAAAGTTATAGTAATTATTAACAGTAAGTCTATATGCAGGTAATCACAACCAAGCAAAAGTTGGTTCCTAACTTTCTTTTTCATTTGTAATACGATATGTTTTATCATACTTCAAAATGTATGTTGTGATATTGCTGCTTCTTTCTTAAAAACTCTATGGACAAAGAACGAAACATAAAAGGGAAATATTAGCCAAAATACATTAAAGGTGACCTGTAAAAATGCCCTGCAAAAGAGGCATATTCAACAGATAAGGAAATACCTTTCCATTTCCTTTTATAAATTCTCCAGATTCACAAATTGTTGTTTTCTATCCAAGGGACACCCAGTATACATTATACTGGTGTCATCCGATCAATTCTAGTCCCTCTAAAGCATGTAGCCAGCTTGAAGTGTGATTTTTTAAAAATGTATTGGTTTTTAAACTATCTAAAATGGTTCTGAAAAGATTCCTCTCTGACCACCACAAATATATTCTTTAGAAAACAAAATTCCTTGGGATATAATAGAATATGTTTTATTTTCCAGGGATCATACAGTATACCTTTGATGCATGCTTTGGAAGCTGTTTATGGTGAAGTCAGTTTTCTTTCCCTGGAAAAAACTCACTATGGGCCTGTCAAGGCTGTATCCCCACTTTGAACTTTAGGGTACAAATGTAGGGGCCTGCATGAAAACTTCTAAGCTTATCTACCAGCTTAGCTTTGGTCCGCTGCCACCATCACAAGAATTCCCTCCCTGGGAAGCCTTGAGAAACCTTTCACCAATTCCCTGGTGAACACAGATCCAAACCCCCTTGGATCTTAAAACAAGGAGAAGTTAACCATCCCCCCTCCTTCCTTCCACCCTCCTTTCACCAACTCCTGGTGAATACAGATCCAAACCCCCTTGGATCTTAAAACAAGGAGAAATCAATCTGGTTCTTAAAAAAGAAGGCTTTTAATTAAAGAAAAAGGTAAAAATCATCTCTGTAAAATCAGTATGGAAAATACTTTACAGGGTAATCAAACTTAAAGAGTTCAGAGGACCCCCCTCTGTCTTAGGTTCAAAGTACAGCAAAACAAAGATACACACTCTGGTAAAAAGGTACATTTACAAGTTGAGAAAACAAAGTAAATCTAAGACGCCTTGCCTGTCTTTTTACTTACAAGTTTAAAATAGGAGAGACTTGTTTAGAAAGATGGGGAGAACCTGGATTGATGTCTGGTCCCTCTCAATCCCAAGAGCGAACCACCCCTTAAAACAAAGAGCACACACAAAAGCCTTTCCCCCCCTAAGATTTGAAAGTATCTTGCCCCCTTATTGGTCCTTCGGGTCAGGTGTCAGCCAGGTTACCCGAGCCTCTTAACCCTTTACAGGTAAAAGGATTTGGAGTCTCTGTACACAGAGAGCTGTTTCCCTTCCCTTTATAGTTATGACAGGGCCAAATCATGGACTCAGCCATGGTGCAGCCTCACAGTCATGCTTTCTGAGCCAATGCTGAAAATGGTTTGGTCCTCTCTAATTGCAGTTAAATTGTTTTACCAATAAAACATCTCTAGCCTTTTCTCTTCCTCCATGGCCAAAGAAATAGGGAGAGGGAGGAACCAGGACATTCATGGGGCTCTTAGGGTGAGGCTCCAACAGGTAGCTCCCTCTCTCACACAATGAATGGGGATCCCTTGTACCTGTCCTAATATCCTTAGGAAATATTAACTCCTGGGCAGCTAGTTAAGGCAGCCTGGTGGGGTTTACATGTATCATGCTGCCACATAAACCCACAAATTTTCAGCAAACTTTCTGAACCTGAGAGACCAGGTGGGTGAGATATCCAGATCCTGAGAGAGAAAGGATTCTTTCCATTCCTGCTGCAAAGGCTTCCCCAACATAGCATAGAACTCCCTTACTACTGTCAGCTAAGGCCAAGACTGTCCTCACATGCTCAGCTAAGGGTATAGCTCCCCAAGTTCTTTCTAAGCCCAGCCCTTCCCATGCTCCCAATTCTAGAGAGCAGAAGTAGGAAATATAGCTTGGCTTTCCACATTTATCCCATCGTGCTGACAATGAGGAACAAGGCTGGGATTTGAAGTCCAATAATGCTGCCATTGAAGCTCAGTTCCTTCTCAGAGAAAAGCAGCAGAATCCAAGCTGTCCCTCCTGATGCAGATGTCTGGGGCTAAGAGAAACAAGAGGAACTCAGACAAGTCATCTCATCTTCCCAGACACCTCTCAGTTAAGGACACGGCCAGTCCATGGCCAGATAGAGAAAGAGAGAAATTCCCGAGCACATTATTCCTAGCACGAGGGATAATATTTCTGGGGAGTTATGGGTGGGAAGAAACACTTCTCTTTCCCAAACCAAGGACTGGAGAATATTGGAAAGAGTTGGAGAGGGGACAGAGGCAAGAATATCATCCTAAAACTACCACCTTCTAATAGTAGCCTCAAGTTCCTGCTAGCCTCCTATTAGTTGCTGATAGTCTCATCTCCTTTATCCCTCAAGCTAGTTCCACATGGGAGGAGGCAGGAGGGATGGGGGCTTCTCTTAGCTCTGACAGTGACTCAGTATGGCAGCTGATCTGCTCAGTCTGGTCTGCTCCTACACCAGAAGGCCAATTCCAGCCCCAGAGCCTCTGCCTCTTTCCAGCAAAGGGAGGCAGAGTGGAGATTTCCTAACATGATCCCAAATCAACTTTTTAAAAACAAATTAAAACAAACACACACACACACACACACACACACACACAGGGATTTTATTATTAAACCCATCAAAATATAAAGGGTGGATTTTGAGGCATCAGAAAGACTTTAGCATAAGCCCTAGCTCTACCAAGCAATTTGTTCCAATGAATTCTAATCAGAGAACTATCCAGGGGTTAAAACTCTCAGGGGTGCTAAGTCTGTTCATTTGTTTCCTTATGAAAATACTCTAACTTTTGGGTAATCCTATCTCCAATACAGATATCATAGCAATCCGTGAATTATAAATATTAAGCTAGATGCTTGCAACTAAACATGAACTGCTAGAAAAGTTTAGTCTATATGGTTTCTAGGGCAGGGCACAGAGGAATCTACAATTATGAGAACATGAAATTATACAAGAATAGAAAAAGAAACATAAAAATGCTACTGCTGCTCAAAGGGAAACCAACCATTACTAATTACACACAGCTCAACATAAAATGTTAGAAAGCTGGCAAAGGTTCAGGAACTATCAAGTAATATGGAGTAGACTATTATCTAGTAAGTAAGAGAAAACTGGGACATCCAGTGATAGATGCTCAAAACCTCTGAGAATCAGACATCTTCTTTTGATGCCTAAATATAGATTTAGATGCCGAACTTTAGGCAAACACATTTGAAAACTGTGGCTATAATCTTTCTGTTTTTCAATTTACCCATCTGTACAACTGGTATAATAATGCTTACCTATTTCCCAGGGTCCGTAGATAATTAGTACTTGTTCTTAAAATCTTTTGGCAGTTTAGGATTAAAAGTGCTATTTAAGTTCAAAGTATAAGGAGTATTTACTCTTCTGGCTAGTATAGGATATGAACGATAGTCAAATACCCTACACATGCAGAGCTAAGTCTTGGCAAGTTTAAGGAGCAATACTGACTGAATGTTGATTCCCTTTTTGATTTCCTTGACAATTCGAGGGGTTCACAGAGAAGAGAGTTATAAACCCACCATCCTAACAGGAAGGATAATGGCACATCAGAGGGGACTGAATTTTTAGGTAGGGGACTAATTAAAATAAAATGTGACAGTCCAAGAACTAATTGTCCATTTTCAGATATTGGAAAATGGACAATAGCAGAACCACAACTACACACAAACACAAAGTACTGCCTTCGTGCATAATAATAATCCTATCAGGAAAGAAAGATATACAGCTCTCAAAGGGAAATACTACTTTCCTACATTTGTTTAAAGTGACTTCAGTGACGGTGCCATACTGCCAGCCCTGAAGTCCTAAATCCAAAAAATCATGTAGAGCACTAGTAGAGCAAGTTTCTTGTCATTGTTGTGCCAATGTGCCTCTGCCCTATATCAGAAGGATCACCTCTATGAGTGATCCAAAAGATCCACATTTTTGGCCTCTTTTCTGATAAGAATGCCAACAAGGATGTGATTTAGGACCAACAGAGATGTTAGTTTTTGTGACATGGGTACTTGTTCACTAGGAGCGGGACTCCTCCCAGCAATTTATTTAACCGAAGTCACTGGACAGCAATCTAACTTTTGCTCACTGTAGATATAGCTTGTATTTGAACCATCAGCTTAGAGAGGAAAAGCTCAAATATCCTATTTTCAGTCCTCAGACACATCCAGTTTTATGATAGAAACTTTTGGAAGAGGTCTACAGCAAAGCTCATAAAGGCAGTAAGAGTTATTCAATTTAGTTAACCTTTCAGAATAAACATTTGAAAAATAAAAGTTATGTACGATTTGTTCCTGCTTTAGTTATAATTCAGTGTAAGTAATTTTAAAATACTTTTATGTTATGCTGACTTGTCCTCCAAAGATCTGAAATTACTTTACAAAGTGAAGTATTGTTATCCCCACTTTAAAAACCAGGAAACTGAGGTACAGACAGATTAAATACATCATTCAAAATCATAGTTAGGACCCAGGTGTCTCAATTCCCAGAGATCTATTCTAATTAAAAAAAAAAAAAAAAAGATAAAAAACATGATTAAAAATACAAAAAATGTTGTATTTGTATGAGAATTGCAGAAGAGAGAAAACATTACTGTAGTCATACTGTGGTCATCTATATGAAGACTTCTGCTGTTTACTAATTGTTATAAATGACCTAGATTGTTAAATTTGCTGATGACATAAGATCTGAAGTAATACTGAACACACTGCAAGTAGTGAGTCAAGTTTAAATGAATTCTGATCTACTATGTAACTAGGTTGACAAGCAGAAACTGAAATCTAATGTTGACAAATGGAAAGCAATAAAAGCTGAATATAAAAATAATAAACACAAGTACTTTATGAATAAACTTGTACTAGAACAAGAAAACTTGTAAAAAGATTATGGAGAGATCATGTTTGGGTTTTTTTCCTGTGAATATATGTGAGCAATTTAAAACCCTGTATTCGTAGGTATCAGGTTGCAAATTTTTCTGGTGAGACCCTTCTTTGAATATCCTGTGAAGTTTTCATCACAACATTTAAAATAATATGTCACACTTAAATCATTACAGGAAAAGCAATTAAAGTGGGTTTGAGACTAGAACATGAGAGTTAGGAATAAAGGGTAAAAACAAACAAACAAAACAAAAATACCCTTTGGAGCTGCCTGCTCTTGATGAAGATGGTAAAGAAAAGATTTATGTTAAGCATACCAGCTGCAACTAGTATAATGTCATAACCTCAAATCACTAATTTTGATGGAGATTAAAGTAGAGTATAGGAAAAAGCGAGATTCAGAATAGAAATCAAAATGCACACAAATCCACAAATAATATTTCTGAGTCCAAGCCAGTGAAGTTAACTGAGAAATGCAAAGTACAAACAAAAACAAAAAACAACCAACCTACCCACCACACTCTTTCTTAATCATCATTTGTTAATCCAAAACTTTTAGAGGAGAAAGACCAAATATCTCAAATGTTGTAGGACCTCTTGCTCAATATCTTTCTTATCAACATATAATACAATGTAGAGATTAGATGGCCTCTCTGCCTCCCTTTCATTGCCCCCTTGTTGGATCACAGTAGGGAAGGAGCCAAAGCAGCAGGAGCAGCTGACCATAACAGAAGATAAGGGATTAAACATTGGCCATAGGCCCCCCAGAAGGAACCCCACCAAACTTCCCAGTCCCCACCTGCCCTAGTTGCCAGCAACCTAAGCAAATTTCAGACACCCCAGCAACCCTCCATCATTTACCCATCTACCCACACATGCTCTCCCTCCCATCTATCCTGACGAAGTTTTGTGCTACTCCAGGCCATACCCTGACCATTATTTGTGCCTAGGTGTATTGGCCATAAGCAGATGTTTAGCATCATGTGCAAATTATTTACAAATAAGCAAATTAGTGCATTAAATAATTTGTGTACCATGTCACATAGAGCTATGCAAAAATGGGGAGGTATGCCAGTTCACCAGAGCCTGGACTGGATACTCTTCCAGACATGTTGCAAAGCCCATCAGTTCTCTCAGGCATTTAATGATGGGATAGGTAGAAAGCTAGTGGTTCTGAACCTTGATGCATACTGTACCTAATTAGCAAATGTGTCTGTTTATTTGTATTAGAGTCTATTGGGAGAAGATAGTATATCCTGTTATTGTTTCATACTGAATGTATTTGATTGTTCTATTTAACAAATGGATGTTTTAACTATTATGAAAGAGCCCTGAAACCATGAATGGGTCCTTTATTATTTGAATCCCAATAGCCACCACAATGGTGCAGCAGTCCCTTTAAAGCTTACTTCCTGGCCTGAACCTAAATCCTAATTCCCCTTCCAAAGCAGCCCTTCATATTGTCCTGAAATTTTGGATCTGATCACTGGCAAATGTACCTCTAAAAATCCCTTTTGGCTTGCAGAGGCCTCATGCCACAGCTCCAACACAGGACTCTATGGGCTGGGTGCAGGGTCAGACAGGGAAGCGCTGGAACTAGCATGACTATGCTCACCCACACACAGGCATGTGCAGTATAAACTGTGACTAAAAGGAGCATGTTATATAAACCTTATTTAGCACCTAAACAAAATACATGAAAGATAGCAATACGTTAATGATGCCTATTCAATCCACGGTCTTCATTAATGTGGCAAAACTCAAGTCTTTCTGTTCCAAAAATTACAGTGCCCAAACACTCATGGTAAAGTAGGAACTGTGTTATATGTAGCAGCAGAACTTATATCCTCAATAGGTCGGCTTCTAGAGAATGAAGTGATCACACACTTGGGTAGGTTTGTCACTATATGCAGAAGAGGGATGTATGTGCACACATGTACACACAAATACACAAGCTTCCTTGATATAATCCGTGAGCTATCTCTGAACTTCTTCCATTGGTACTTCATATTTCTTTCACACAAGTCAATCGGTCATTTTGGAACATGCTTATTTCACACAGGATGTTATAAAGATATAAGGTAGGGTGAGAATTTAATGTTCTCCAGATATACCAGTGTATCTCCCCGACACTTATTCCAGAATAACTGTCTTTTCCTAGTTTAATTTATGTCTCTTTGGAAGTAGCTTAAACTAAACTGGAAAAAGTCACTCTTATTCCAGAATAAGGGCTTGTCTAATTACCCGCTGGATCGACAGGTAGAGATCGATCCAGCGGGGGGTTGATTTATTGTGTCTAGTCTAGACACGATAAATTGACCGCCAAGCACTCTCCCATTGACTCCGGTACTCCACTAGGGTAAGAGGGGCAGGCGGAGTCGATGGGAAAGCGTCAGCCATCGACTTACCGCAGTGAAGACACTGCGGTAAGTAGATTTAAGTACGTCGACTTCAGCTACATTATTCACGTAGCTGAAGTTGCGTAACTTAGATCGATCCCCCCCACAGTGTAGACCAGGCCACATGGCGAGTTATACCAGTATAAACTATAAATTAAGTTATAGTTAACTATATATCTGTTAGTCTATAAGGTGCCACAGGACTCTTTGCTGCTTTTACAGATCCAGACTAACACGGCTACCCCTTTGATACTTAACTATACTGGTATATCTTCCTATATAGACAAGCTCTCAGTTGCCTCTGTTGTTGTCTCCAATCACTATTCTGGTTGTTCCAATATATTTTGATCTTCAGAAAGCACCACCTTTCATATAAACTTTTACCTCCAGATGATGGATTGCTGAAATTTAGCAGTAGAAATCACTATACATTCTACAATAGCAAGACACAAAGAAAATTTGTTTTTTTTTTTTTTGCACAGTAGAAGTACGATTAGGAGCTGGACAAACATATAAATAAGGAAAATAAATCTAGAATTTTATATCACCTCTTGCCCACAATACATCCCCATGTTATACATCTTCCTGCTATTTCAAAAAAGTTGTACATTTTAATTGAAGTTAATGTACCCTACAGTTTGTAGAGTGTGCTGGGATCTTTCTGGATGAAATGTGTTATAAATGTAAGTTATGCATCATAAGAAAACCTAAAATTGGAATTCCCTTATTCTTAGCACTTTGATCATGAATCGATATTGTATTTAAGGGTCTTAAGTCAAAAGTGATCTCAGGTGTCATTTCTAACAGAAGTCAGGTGCATTAATTGCATCACCTTTTGTTTCCAGTTTTTGGCTGTTAAAGCCCAATCCCCAATACCAACACATTTTTAACTCTCCTGTTTCCATCAATTTGAGGATGTCTATTACATTCTACATACGCTTTCTTCCTATATAAACAAGCCTCATTCCTCTCAGTGACACCATACAATTTACTATTTAGTTCTAAAATCATGAAAATCACTGCATTTAAAAATATAAATAGGTATAAAGGATGGAGAAAACTTGTGTACATACTTTTTTTTTTTACCCTTTCCTTTCAAGAGTGCTTTTTATATCTCTTTTTCAATTAACATAATCCCTTGTTTGGTATGAATACCACAAAAGTAATTAACAGAGGTTGGAAAATTGTTCCATGTACTTCTGAGAAAGGAAGAAAAGAAATGAACTCTCTTCCTACGATAAGATTCTAAGGAATTCTCTAATAGAGGAAAAAGCCCATGAATAGCTAGTGCGGAATAGCAATTCCTGAATCCACTCTGGAAGTGGAACAACAAACCACAAAAAAGCCTTCATTCCAGAATAAGAATGTCCACATGAGGAGCTAGTGCAAAATAGTTATTGTATTTTAAATTCACGCCCTTATTATTTCACATTAGCGTCTCCATGAAGCCAAGGCCTAAGACAAAAATCTCATTTATTTGGAGTTAAGTTATAAATACGTATCAATAACTTCCAAAAGTGGGAAGAAATGTTACAAGATTGTTGAAATTTTTAAAAAAAATATTCACATATTGGAAAGCCAGGAAATTTTATGTTAATATAAAACTTTTACAGAAAAATTAGAATGTAGGGAAATAAGGGTAAGGAAACAAAAAAGAATTATAAGAATGTTACATGTAGTATTTATATGTAATTTCTGTTTCCTTGATTTTCTTCAGATTTAAAATAAATAAATAAATTATTTTTATACTAGAAATTTTCCTATTTCATACCATCACAGTAGAAACCTAAATTGAAACAAAAAAAAATTCTGAACATTTGCAGGGGGGTTGGGGGAAGAGGAGGAGGAGAGAGAGAAATAAATTAAAAAACAAACAAAAAAATTCACACCTATAATGTCTACAACTATAACTGCACCAACTCCATAACAGACAACTAAATACAAAAATGTAAAAATCTATGTTTTTTTTTCAGATATACCAAATAGAAAAATTATGAGAAAACTAATGAATTTCAGAAGATTATTTGGATTGCTCAGTTCACTCAGGTTTGTCAATTGTTGCACTAGTGCTATTGTAGCCACAGCAAATACTTTCAATCATCATGATAATTAATTTTAAAAGATAAGGCACCTGTAGTATTAATTATGTTTATAGCTCCATTACTGATTAATCTCTTATCAGTCTACATGCAATAAAAGTGGCTCCATTGAAGAAATAAAATTAAAGCATGTAATACTTACATTTGAATTTTCAGGTAATTTAAGTTCTTTCAAACTACTGATTGCTTTAAGAGTGACAGATGCAGAAATGCCTTCTATAAATCACTGCTTTTCTCAAGCAGCTTGATATATTACTAAAGTTCCATGACTAGCAGCCTAATGAGAATGAATGGCTTACAATCTTCTGGGACTGACCCACTTAGTCATTCACACCATTGAATGGGAGACCGCTCAGAGGTACAAGGTCACACCTCTGCCACAATTATTCTGTCTAATGAGGTATCACAAGCTCTCCACCAGTTCAAAAGTCTGTAGTAAGGGTAGCCTAGCGATAAAATAGTTTGGTATCCTCACACTGAAGTCACGATAAACTCTGATGCTCTGTCACAAACCTTGCACAGAACAAATTAAATGAAGTGTACCATTTCCTTACTGAACCATTTGCACTTTAAAAAGGTAGAAACGATAAAAATGTTACTTTTATATTGTTGAGGGAGGAAAATGACAGATTTTTTCTCCAACTGCCTATATAACGGTATGGTTTAACTATTTAAATGGTAACTGTTTTTATAATTTATAACTAGCCATATGTTAACATCAGCATTAAGAATTATCGAATTTGCTTATGTTGTAGAGTTTTCATCTTTTAATTTTGAAGAGTAACTTCTGCAGGGAGGTATAAGAGTCTAAGGTCAAATCCAAGTCTTAATTAACATCTTAGTCTCTCAAAGTAAAAAAAAAAAAAAAAATCAGAGTTTATATAATTTTATTTAGTTATCTGTGGTGCTAAACAGAAAACCTATGTAGCTTTAGCTGCTAATTAATAAATTAATGGCAAACAGTACATTAAAATTGAGGTGAGTTAACAATAGAAAAAAGCATACTAAACTGAATAAAGCTTTTATAACAACTAGTAAGTGTGTTGTAGAAAAGGAAACAAAAATAGATTAATTTGCAGCCTAGTAATGAAAATTAACTGACTGGGTCAAAAGTAAGAGAGTGTAAAACCATCTCATTACCAAAAATATTAGCATGGCCTATTTTTTTTTTTCCAACATTGCCATAGGCCCCAATTCTGCTCCCATCAAAGTCAGAGTCAGTCAAATCCTGCTCCCATCAAAGTGAGAGTTTTGCCAATAACTTCAATAGGAGCAAGATCTGGTCCTTGATCCTTTATTGCAAGGACTGCACCACTTACTTTTTATGTTTCTACAACTCTTAAAATAAACTATAATCGCTGAGCTTCTATAACTGGTGGATAATGAATTTTACTTTTTTTCCTTTATCTGTTAGTTCTTTATCCTTCCAGGGAATCATATTCAGCTTTATCTTACATTAAAACTAGAGAGACTGAAAGGGCATAACAGACCCAATTTGATTCTAGACAGAACAGAAAGATTTTAAGGAGAGGGTAGTTCACTCTCAAATCAAAGAGCGTTAATAGATTTACAAAAATAAATGATTATACAGCAACTTCAGAATTACATAAGGGGCTTTTTTATTTCCTAGAAGAAGGCTTTTTCATGGGAACAGACCAAAGAAAATTCTTATGTATCAATGTTCCATATGAGAACATAAGGTACTCACAGGCCAACTAATCCCCAGGCCTATGAATGATGTGGGTACCCAAACTTCAGAAATAAGTGACAAAAAGATGATTGTTTTGGCAATATTTCTTGGTCCCCGGACTTTCTTCCATGGTAGCAAGAGTCCTTAACTTCCTCTGCTACAACACCCTGCCCAATCCCTGCCTTCCAAAGCACTTAACAACTCAAGGGTGGACATTCAATGTGTTTGGGAGGTCAACTAGTGCAAGTTACTCTTGACATGCTGTCCTCTGAGTCTCAGGAAGCAATCATATCACAAGAAGTGGATATCCCTCAATCTCAGCCCCTACTTACCTGATCTTCCTGGAAAAGGCTTCTATGGGGGAGGGGAAACATATTCCCTACTTCGGTATCCCTAAATAAATTGACAGCTTTGTGTTCCCCTGTGCTCACAGAAGAGAGAGGAGCATTTGCCATTCAAAAGCAATCAGTTACTGAGAAGTGACTAGATTACTTGGAAATACTTGATAGTCTTTACAATGTGAAGTACAGGTATTTTAAGAAGGGCTAAAAGGCATTAGCAATTCTGTTTATTTATATAGATGGGAAGCTGACATTGGCATGTGAAAGCGTACAAGAAGGAGGATTCATACTGTAAATAGTGGATAAACATTTTAGTGCCAATAAAAGGCAGTGAACAGTATTTAATCTATTTTGCTAAAGCGAACATAAAAAAAGTAATAATGCTGCTATTTCTCAGGTCCTTTGTAGTCATTCTTTCCAATAAAACCTTTAGAATCTAGTTAATACAAATACAACTCAGTACTGCTCTTCATAATAGCAGAATAGCTTAAGATTTATTACTAGTAGGATTTGAGGCTCAATCCTCAATTGTGCTAAGCATACAGCCTAAGGGCTGCTCTAAATTATGCCGGCTGTTGTGATCCCATAAGAATTGCTGTGCAGCTGAGGACTGCACAGAGTGTTGTGTGCTCTAGACCTAACTCCTCATGGTCTTGACCTGTATATCAGCAAAATTTTTGGCTTCCTCTTCAGGACAGCTTTCTGAGCACAAAACTGCTAGAAAAGGGGCCAAGGACTGAGCCACTTGTTCCCACGTTCTAATACTTATTATAACTTTCAACTGGTAGTAATTTTTGTTAGGTTGTGATCTTTCCTGGCTTCACACCACAGACTTGGGCTGCTGAGACAGTTTGAAAGAGGGAGACCTGAAGATGTTTCAGTGCTTTCCGGTTACTGTTATCTAGGGTTACCATCCGTCCGTATTTCCCCGGACATGTCCGGCTTTTGCGTCTCTAAATAGCGGTCCGGGAGGAATTGGTAACAAAGTTAAAATGTCCGGGGTTTTTTTCTCCCTCGCCTCCCTCCCTCCCTTCCATGCAGAGTGCGGCTGCTGATTGGGCGGCTGGGCCAACTGAGCTGCTCCCATTGGCCTCCAGCAGCCAGAGACTTCCCCTGCTCCCCCCTCCCTCTGTCTGCAGCCCTGTGTAACGCACAAACCGACCCACCGGGCAATGTGTTTTGCAAACACGTGGAGCCAGAATGGTAAGGGGAGTCCGGGGGGGGGCAGTCAGGGAGCGGGGGAGTGTTGGATGGGTCCCCGGCCTCCACCTGCCACCCCTCCGTGGGCCGCCCTCCCGCCTGCCTCTCCCTTGCCTGCTTGTACTACCAGAGCCAGAGGCAACTGCTGTCTGCTGCCCACGGGTCCTAGCGTCCCCCATCCACTAATGGGAAGACAGGCTGCCCTTACCCTGCCCTTCCACCCTAGCCCTGAGCCTCTCCAATGCCCCAAACCCCTCAGCCCCAGCCCTCATCCCCCTGCACCCTAATCTTCTGCCCCATCCCTGAGCCCCCTCCTGCATCATGAACCCCTCATCCTCAAACCCAACCCTCATCCCCCTGCACCCTAATCCTCTGCTCCATCCCTGAGCCCCCTCCTGCATCATGAACCCCTCATCCTCAGACCCACAGCCCTCACCCCTGCATCCCCTCCTATCCCCAAACTCCCTCCCCCCTTCCCACACACCCCCTCCTGCCCTCAAACTCCCTCCCACAGCCTGCACCCCCTCCCTTTGCACCGCCTCCCACCCCCAAACTCCATCCCAGAGCCTGCACCCCTCACCCCCTCCTGCACACCCACCCCCTGCCCCAGCCTGGAGCCTGAACCCAGCACCCAAACTCTATCCCAGAGCCTGCACACTGCACCCCTCCTGCACCCTAATCCCCAGCCCAGGACCTGCACCCCAGACCTCCTCCCCCCACCCAACCCCCCTCCCAGAGCCTTAGGCAGGTGGGGGGGCGGTTCTGGGCACCACCAAAATTTCGACAACCCTGCCACCCATGCGAGTGGATAAGGGTCGGGGCAGTCAGGGGACAGGTAAGGTCCTAGGTGTGGGGGGTTCTCAGCAGGGGGCAGTCAGGGGGTAGGAAGTGGGAGGGAGTGGATGGGGCTAGGGCGGGGCTTCCCCCCCGCCCCGTGTCCTCTTTTTTGATTGTGGAAATATGGTAACCCTACTGTTATCACCTGTTGCCAATATAGATTTGCTGCTGGCCTGCTAAATGGATTCCATCAATTTGAAATCTTTCAGATACTACATATGCCCTTAAGTCCCCATTACAATGTTTGTGGTTTTACAGTCACCTTTCCCTATTTTTAAAAATGTTTTTCCCTTGGAGAAAGGTCCAAAACTGAAAAATACTTACATAGGTGGGTAACAATACTTATACACATGCATGGGACTTGCATAGTCCCTTGGACTTTAAGTCTAAGTGATTATTCAAGTCACAAGCATTTGTGAGCTTGGGGCTATACATTCAAAATTTCAGTAATTAATGTAAAATGCAATGATAAACAAAATTTCCATTAGCTTTTCACACAAGTCCAAGAAATAAAAATACTGATCATAATTAGAAATATTCAAGGTATAATTCAAAATTGTAAATATAAAAATGTTCACTGTTCCTCTGTTTACAATTCACATTTATTTTATGTGTTCAGCTTATCAAAACCTGTATATCCACTTATAAACTCTAGGTAGATTCAGTATCTGATATAAATGTTCCATAAATGTGTATACCATTTTGTGAGTGTCTGTAAATTGTGTATACTCACTGTAAACTTTTAGGTTCTAACTTTTACTAGTTAATCTCATAACATGATATTGTGCAGTGAAGTACAGAAACAGCATAGGCTCTTCCATTAGCCAATAAAGAGTAAAAAGAATTAATCTTATAACCTTAATACTAGCAGAAAAATATAGTAATGATAAGGGAATACTAACTCAATTTCTATGTGAGTTCTTAAGAATTTGCTGCTCTGGTCACATTCCAGCTCTGGAATTAACCACATTTTGAATCAAGATCTCAGATCTTCTATTTGTTATAGTAATGAGTCTTGCAATTTTTGGTGTTCTTCAAACCCCAGTTTCTGGAGGTAAGTGATTATGTAATAATCTCAACTTTCATTAATAATAGGTAAGTTTCCAGCCCTCATGGCTGTGAAGAAAAGCTAGCAAATGTGATCTGAATGTACCACCAAAGGCTCAAAAGCCAAATAGAAAACAAAAAGAACTCCAGATTTATTCATTAAAAAAATAAATCTCAAGATACTGAGGAGATGGGTGGACTCTTGATTTGTCAATGTGTGTAGTTCGTAAGACTAGTACTACCCAAATTATTTTAATATATCCATATTATTACCTGTGGTTTCTAAGGACTAGTCTGAAAGGACAATTCTAGTATCAAGGGGAAAGTCATCTCTCCTTGAATAAATCATTTGCAGTAATAGCACACAATTCATTTCCTGGTTACTACTGGCAGCATCTGGGCTGCAGATTACTGGTAGAAGAAAGCCTACCAAGAATAAGGTTAAAGAGGACACCCACCCACTCCAGCTATGCTTGTCCAGCTGCCACAGCCCACACGGGGTCAAATCCAAGTATCAATGAAGTCAAATGAAAAACTCCTGTTGATTTCAATAGAAATCAGATTTGGCCCAATATGTGCAGGGCTAGCCTTGTAGGGAGAAGCACTAATTCCACCAACAGTGCTTTAATGAAGTCTCCAATGAAATCTGAAGATTCTTCCTCCCTACCCCACCCATCCCCAGCAAAATCCCAGGTTAAAAATGGTAGCAGTGATGGCACCATGCTCCTGGAGGAATACTCTTTCTGGCACAGATGCCACTGCAGATGCATCAGGATGCAGTCTAGCTATGTAGGAAAACGTTGTGTGCACAAAACTGAACCAACTCTCACTTGATAAGTAGATATGGTTTCCATCTGGTGATCTAACAGTATGTGAAGAACACTCATATGGGAATCCTCAGTACCTGTGCTCTTTTGAGATATGCCCAATGCCTCTTATGGCTAACATAAACAGACTGGTTTCCCTCAATGCTACGTGATTCACAATTACATATATAGAACTAATAGCCTATTATCTATTTATAATTGGTTCACCTCACCTTGTAAAGTCATGTTCATGTTCTGTGCTATTTATTCCACTGTGACTATTCTGGAATTAGATTAGTTAGCATTATTACATCTCATATGTTTGGCTCCATTATCTCATGTCAATGTTGCTTTAGTTACTTTTTTTTTTTTTTAATATCTCTGTCCTTGATGTCTAACTGCTTGACATCCAGCAGAAAAACTCTCACTTGTTTGCTATGTGTCAATCTTTCTGATGAACATATGTGTCCATCTTTTTTCGATGAATATATGTAAATAATATTTTAGCCAATAATTCTGCAGACAATAATCAAAGATTGGGTGAAAGCCTGTTGTAAGTTTTTGCTATCTTTTGTATTGTTGGGATGGTTTCAATTTGGAACATGCCTATCAGAAATCCTCTGGATTTTCTAACACCAATTCTCAGATTCTACTGACAAGGGGATGTTGTTTCCAAATAATTTCCCCCAAATGAGGTCCACTTTCTGTGCCTGTGCTCCAAGTTCAGACCATATACCACAGATGGTTCTTACATCTAAACTTATGCTGCCTTTACTCATTGTAAATATACAAATAAAGAGTTTAGAAACACAGGACAGAAAACTACTAGGACTCCGTATTAAAACTAAAGGACAAAAAAGTGATCGCTGATTGTGGGAAACATTTCTGTATCCCTTTCTTTTCCACTAATCCTTCTATAAATCTTTAGTGACAAAAGACAAAATCTGTTTCTTGTTACAAGCAGTTTAACAGTTTAGCAGTTCCACGCTGGTCCCTAGTGGACATGTTTGCATCATATAAGTGCCCAGTCTGGCACTTTCTACCAGTTTAGATTTCCCATTTATAACTGAAAATAAATCACAGTTCCTCAGCAGGCAAGCACAAGACCTTGGGGAAGAAGAGAGATGCATTATGGGGCTGAGGGAAATATAATCCAATTAACACTCAATTCACTAATGTCTGCACACATATCTTTCACACTTGAGAAGAGATTTCGAACACCAAGCAGGAGATACTTATAAAAAACTGTTTCAACTCCCTGTTTTCAATATTCACAGATTCTCATTCCTTCTGGGTTCTACTCAATGAAAAGCAAGTCATGCAGGCATTCTATCTTTTTCCTGTTTAGATGTTAGATCAGAACTGTGACAGAGAAATGGAATATATGAAAAGGGTATCTAGGTGGGGACTGCAGAGAAAAACAGATTCATGCTCACTTTAAATAAAGCCATAGAGAAATAACCCTCATGCAGTGCAAAGAGCACATATACACAATTCTTGGACTTGATCACCCTTCCCATGGTACAACCTATGGGAGATGGCTCAAGAGAAGGAAATTTATGTGACCACCCCCTCACATGGATGTGGTGGAAAATTTTCAACAACATCATTAAGACAAATAAGTAAAAGGATGAATTTTTCACATAAAAAATCACGAAAAACTCATTCCACTTTTCAACCAGCTATAGAGATGGAGCAAAAATGTCAAAATTCAAAAATCTGATGGAAAAGAGGACACATTGTTCCTTATTCCCCCCCACATGCACACACACACAATGTTCGATTGGGCTCACCTCCAAACCCCATGGATCCTCTGGGATCTACTGAAGGCCAAGATTATCTGTACTGAGACCCAATGCCACCAGCTCTGGACGGTGTCCCCTTGTCTTTAGATAATAGGAACACCACTTGGCACAGGTACTCCACTGCAAATGTGAGCAGCATACAAGATAACAAAAGCTCAAGACCAGATAATTATCATCTCATTCTTTTCTTAGAAAACTTGGGGGGTAGGGAGGAAGGGAAGCAAAGATAAATCTCTCTTTCCAGCAGGGATTTGGAACTGTGCTCCGGCTCCGCTCCAGCTCCAGGCAAAAACCTGCAGCTCCACTGCTCTGAAGCTGCTCCGCACTCCAGCTTCGGGCTCCGCTCCAAAGCCCTGCTTTCCAGCCAGCCATGTTTCCATCCAATACAATATCTCCCACATCCCACAAATTCCTGAGGATACAAAGTGCCATCCATGGAGTCTTGAACATAGTGGAGATGATGCCTGCACGTGGAGGCAGACGTGGACCTTGGGGATGGGACGGGAGAAGAAGAATGGTACACACCCTCCTGCCTCAAGAGGAATTTTTATTCACTAAAATAAGTGAATGTACAATTTTGCCCACAGTCATGAATGGCATAAAACTATTTACCGAACAAAATATGGCACTGGACATTAATCAGCATGGCAATTCACCATATTAATCAGGCAAACATTACTGTGTAGTTTGATAGAGTTGATCATAATTGATTTCCTAATACAATGTCACAGGATTGTCACTTTAAAACATATGCCTTTACTTCATCGGTAAAAAGCCCCTCACAGCTAGCAGGTAGCTCTATGGCAGGAGCAGAATGAAGCACACACGATGCCTTAACAACACCACTTAACAATTCAACATGTGAATTCAACAGACGTGACGACACACTGCAATTACCAGATGTTCCCACATGTGTAACAACGACGGAAATATATCACAGAAGAAAAGGAGGAATAAAAAGAGTTGCTGCCACAACAACAGAACTAAAACCACAGACAATAATATAACATTTCTTGTTTAATGGCACATAGGTGAAGGGTTCTCAGTCCTTTCATAGTGCAGATCACAATTTAACACCTCTCTTCCTATTCATGGTCACATAGCACCCCTGTGGCAATTACAGCAGCTGCTTGCGTGGAAAAGTGATATGAAGAAAGTGTATTTTTGGATGTCTGTTAATGTGATTTAGCAGCTGGAAACAAGCAGGTAACTCAGCCACACAGAATACACATTGTGAACCTCTGCCTCCCCTGCTGATACAGCCCTCCTAACTTAATCCCCTCTTTTCATAACCCCAATGAAGGGATTTAAATAAAACAAAAAAATGTGGTGCCACTGACATTTGCAAACCATTTTTCTATTCACTCTGCTTTATGTTATATTCCTTTCTCCACTCTGTCTTTCTTGTCCTTTTAGATTGTACACTTTTTGAGAGAGGGACTTTGTGTCATGCCTAGCACAATAGGGACTCATTCTCAATTTTTCCCTAGGCATTACCATAATAAAAATAATAAACAGTGAATGATAAATATGCCTTAAGTAGACCTGCCCTCCATTTAGATTACAATTTTCTTCTGACCCACATATAACTTGCTGTCTAACTTTTTGCCATGGTAATTTATTAGGTTCAGCGATTTCAAGTTATAGTAAATTAAGAAAACTTCAGCTAGCTCTTCTCTGCTTTTTTGTTTGTTTTGTTTATTAAATTCCAAACAAATAAAATGCAGATACACAGTGAAGCACCATAAAGAATGTAAATGTTTTCAGGTGCTGTGGCTACCTATCCTGTGGGGGACAAAACATTACCTGAGGTCATGTCTGATAATAAGATTAGATGAAATATATATTAAGGTTTCATTGGATACCTTTTCTGCTTTATTAAATTGCTCTGATCCTTGTGATTTGTCTCACAAATTTTGAAGATCATTTCATCTTCTGTTTGATGAATGGCTTTGGCTCGCTAAATAGGAATTCTTCTCTTGCCTATCCAAAAATGTGTAACGAGAGAGAGAGAGAGAGACACACCTCTATCTGTAGGAATCATCCAATACAGGTGGAAAAGGAACACTCTGTTCCCACCATGCTTTATCCTAGGCAGAACGCTAAAAATGTTACGAGAATATACGGATGCCTTCAGTAAATGCTCCTTTAGATATCTGAAAGATATCTTTATATAGCTTGTTTTGTACTTAATTATTGCACTTTTCCTTTTGTCCAAATAGAATTATTACTAAGATTTATTACATCCAGCTCTGTTTATACTCTAAAATCAATAGCCCTGACCTCAGAACAAAATATTGCTGCCAGTAATCTTTAACTGTTGTACAATGGTCAAGATATCAATAGCAGAACAACAAAAAACACCTCATCCTGCTTTCTTACATTTTTATTGTTTCCCAGCGTCATTATAGCATAATATTCCTTAGATCCTTCATCCTTCCTTTTTTTAAGAATATTTCCATGTTGTAATCTTAGCCCATGCTACTTCATGTGTTTTTGCCCAGTCTCCCCTCAATCATCCACATACAAACCCCTCAAGTACATGCTTATTTGTGCTTGGAACCCATGCTTGTCTGCATAGTTGGGGGCACAGTCTAAAACTGGAGCTGTGCTTTAGCTTGGGCTGGAAACTGCCCACTTTGCAGCAAAGACATAGGCAAGATCACTCGAGTGCTGATAGTCTTCTAATGCCCTTCCCACAATTTCCCCCAAAGGACAGATAAATTCTCCAGCAATTGACAGAGTTGATTGGGAAAGAATCCTACAGCAACTCAGCACACAAAACCATGGGATGTTTTCCTGAACACACACAGGCAAGTTAAGAAACAGTGACGACATAGTAATGTGGACAGGGCTTCGCTGTGGGAATGCTCATATTCAGGGTAGGCTGATCTGAGTATTCAGATTCAGGTGCCAACCACCAGGGCTGATTTACCCGAGTGTTGATTTACCCTAAGAAACAGAAAATAAAGAACCATCAGAGTAACATGTAGGATTAAGGTAGCATCGCTTTAAATTGTTTGTAAGCTCTCTAGTCACCTTCATTTTTCTATGTTTCAAAACCACCAGAATCTTGCTGGAGGAGCAGTGTATGTCACTAGACCTTGCATGTTACATATGCAGTTAGTAAATGGTTATCTGGATTCCATTTACCCTTTCATTTTGTGTCTGTGGTTTAAAGTAAAAGACAAAACCACCTAGTAAATTTGTTTCAGAATATGAAGACAAGGCTTGTCCCTTACTTCAATATTTATACATTGTGTTATGATTACTAAGATGCCTTTACAATGGCAGTTAATTGTACAAATGTTGACCAAAGTGTATAACAGGTGTTTTTGCTCCAGCAACAGGTATAATTTGTATAACATGATGAAAGAATGTGTGCTGAACATATGTGAGTGAAAAGGCAAATTATTAAATGTGAGGGTATAGATATGCAGTGATTAAAGAGTATTCTGTAGCCATACGTTGGCAGGTGTAAATCACTATGTCATGAACATGAATAACATCTTTCCTCTCAGAAGACTCCTTGCCATTCCTAGTGGCTTTGCCATTTTTCTGACCTTTTCTCTCTGCTCTCTGACATCTCTTCTACCATCTCCTTTTTAAAGACACAGGGGAATAGACTGCATCTATTTTTTTTTTTGCACAATTTTATTTCATACTTTATAATCTTATTTAACTAGATGAGGAACATCATAATGTGACTGTCACCATCATGAATTCTTTCTTTTGCTGAACATAGTGATGATTAATAAAATAAAAATAGCTCTAACAGGTTACACATATAAACACACTTATTCATTTGTTTTCTTTTAGTTTTCAAATCTGGCAAAAACTTGTTACTAAAAATTAGATTTTTAATTTACATTAATTTAAAAAAAGTGCTGCCTGATAACATAGGTGCTTCCAAAACCCACAAATGCTTATTTTAATTAAGCCTGCACCCCTTACCACCACATCTTCCCACCCCAGCCCCAACAGACTTGCTGATGCTCTCCAGCTCTAGAAGTTCTTCTTCACCTCCTGTCCCTGGTCTAGGGGCAAGACAACTGCAGTAATATATCTACCCCCATCCCTCAAACCTGCATGAATGCTCACACACACACACACCCCAGGCATGGAGGCAGCACAGCTTCAGGGGTTCTCCACCACAGGCCTGGAGGCAAGGAAGGGGACATGAGGTGTCAGAGAGGGGTGGTGATCTGCAGAGCTGTCAAGGATTATCTACTTCCCAGATGCTCTGAGAGCACAGGGCTGAACACTTCAGTAGCTATCCATCCCTTTGTGTTTAGACTGGGGAAGGGGGAAGAAAAGGAGAAATCTCATCTACATGCTGAGAAAGGAAGCTGCCTCTCAGCAGGTGCAGCAACACTGATTGGCTGCCTGTTCTCATTATCCTGTTCCTGGGACGGGGCAGCCACTGACCCATAGTAGGGTCTGAAAACCCGCAGTCCTTGGGGAAAATGCATCATGTTGGTGGGTCTCAGTCTTAATATGTGTAGTTGGCTGTTGTTTAGCCACCTCCCCAAGAAAGAGCTCACCTTACGGCAACATCCCTAAAGAGTACAATCAGCAGGTCGCTATGTGTGCCCAGTGTAAAAGGAGTTTTGAAATTAGTAAAAACACATTGCCTGATTTTCAGGGAGGCCAAGCATCGTTGACTTTAGTGGGAGTTACAGCTGCTCAGCATCTCTAATAATCAGGTCAATTTTATTCTATAATTTTTTTTTTGCAAAGTTCACAGAAAAATATGCTTTCTGATCATCTGATTAGAATGAGTCCAAGTAAGGAACACAGCTCATGTGATCAGTTGCATGCTTCCCAGGAGTTCCTCTACAATGTGTACTCAAAACAATAAAACACCTAGGAAATCTCTTCCACTTTGCGACAACAAATTAAAAGACAACAATATCAACAACTACCACCCCCACATCCAAATTACATCTTAATTATCCGTCATAATTAATATATGTTGCAAACTATAGGCCTAATTCTCATTCCCCATTCAAAACCTGAGTAAATGGGTTTTGCATTCAGTTTCAGAAAGGACGTAGCTCTGTTCCCAAACTGAAGCAATATAATGGTACAACGGTGCTGACACTCTGAAGCTCCTAGTGCAGCTTCCAGATTATAGTAGTGGTTGCAACTTGTTATATTCTCTCTGCATATTGGATCATTGCTTAGACTTTTGCTATATCCCCAAGCCTTCCATCCAAGGTGCCGCAGAGAGAGCCACCACAGAACACTGGCCCATGGCAAGATAGTGATGAAGAATCCTCTGTCTGGCCATTCCACAATTTGCCCCACCACACACAGGGACCAAGACAATTGTGCTGCTTTCTGGGCCTTGCATACCCCCACACAGAGTAGAAGCAGTATTTACACGTTGGGGGCTAGAACCTTTATTTACTAAGTGCAGGTACTCCTGGACAAAGGAGAGAGATTGGGAAAACCATTCTGTTTAAAACTGAAGAGGTGACTACATTATCCAAATGTGAACCTATCATCATAGGCTAGAAGCATGTCCCTATACTACATACATATTCTATTCCTGTCCATTGTCACTGAATGAGACTTTTCATTAGAAATATTTATACGAGAACCAGACCGCATGAGCATTATGCACACAAATCAAATTAAATATTTTATTTGTAGTACAGTACTTGAAAATCACTTGTATTATTCATCCACAAATGCACAGTTACACGCGTGCAGACGAATACAAAAAAAGTGTATTAAAAATAGTTACTGATATAGGTGTTTTTTTTAAAGGAGGCTAATATAATAATATAAAATATAATAAAATAATATTTTACCTTAACCATTTCTCGTCTACTAGCCCTTCCCTCAGACAATTTTCACAGGACTCAAATGCCAAGCTCCCTAGTAGCATTTCTAATGGCTTCCCTTGATATTAGTTCCAGTCTACGAAGTAGTCAGCCAGCTAATAAGAAATTCTGTGGTCCTGATTTGCTATTTTTACTGCTGCATGGAGACTAGAATCATACTCATCCTTACTCTATGCAAATAAAATCAATGGGCTATACTATCCTTGTCTAATAGCTGCAAAAAGGATACTTGAGATTCGTTATCACTTTCAGGGCCCCTGGCTCAGAGAGAGCCTAGCTTTGTAGTTCTATGGTGTGGGCTAAAAGTGTAAGGCAGCAATCTCAGGGCTGCAATATAGAGAGGAAGGCCATCCCAACACATGCTTAGCCTATCTGTGCTCTTCTCATGACACCTGTACCCTTTCCTGGAGAAGCTATATTGCCAATGACTTCTTGCCTGTCCCTGCACCTTATCCTCTTCCTTTAAGTACAGAGAAGAATCTTGTAGGACAGTGTCAAAAGTCCCTCCTACAGGAATTTTCCTGTGGTTTTCCAATAGGATGGTACCACATAGAGCAGCTATCACCCCACCATGCTCCCCAAATGCACAGAGCACCACCCTGCAGGTGTATGAAGGGATTTTTGCATGGGTCTCATACCTCCAATTAATACAAAGTACCTGATCCAGCTGAGCTGTGTAGGACTGCTCCTTCTGTAACTCCAGAAGCAGGCCACTCCTGTAGCGGTGAGCAAACAGGTTACACTGTGGGACAGGTATTCCACACATTGTACTGTGCATGGTGCAGGGCTTGCTCATCCCACTGCTCAAACTTTAACAGCAGGGAAAGGGGCATGTTAAGAGTGGAGGAGACAGAATACATCAAGGTCCAGACAAAGTAACTCGGCCTGTCACACAGGGCCGGCTCCAGGGTTTTTGCCGCCCCAAGCAGCAAAAAAAAAAAAGCCGCGATCGTGATCTGTGGCACTTCGGCGGCAGCTCTACCGCCGCCGCTTCAGTTTTCGGTGGCAATTCGGCGGCTGGTCCTTCGCTCCGAGAGGGAGTGAGGTGCCCTCTGCCGAATTGCCGCCAAACAGCCGGACGTGCCGCCCCTCTCTGTTGGCTGCCCCAAGCACCTGCTTGCTGGGCTGGTGCCTGGAGCCGGCCCTGCTGTCACATTCCCACAGTGGCTGTTAAACAACCGTTTAAGAAACCAATAGTCACTTCACTTCCAGACTGGACCAGATGTAATTGTTCTTCTGCAGTTACTGATGCTGCAGTGATCTGAAGGTATTACAGCTCCCAAAGAACTGGTTGGTATATACAGTACTTCCAATCAGCTGCTACCAGGAAATCTTGATTAGAGCAGATACCAATTGTTTTGTGACCTATAAAAGGTTCACCAATCTGAAGGCTTCACAAGGGGCTCTAAAATTGTTTGTGTGTGTCTTAGTCATTAAAACCATTGATGGGCACAAATACCCCTTTGACCTGGAGTCCCCTGTGGCTACAGACTAGGCAGTCCAGTTCAACTAGTCTTGTTGAACTGAGATTTAGATCACACACACACACAAAATCTCATCTCCATTTTTATTTCAGGTTAGATGGTATAATTAAAAATGTAACATTCCAACACTGGGAATAAATGAAACAAATTATGGGTAAGCAATCTCCAAATAAACAAACAGCAGTAACACTGATGAAGTGTGATTTCTTGACAGGCCCCATATACATGTTCTCTGCTCTTATTACCCAGATCTGGGACTAGTGCAGAAGGCACCTCATGCAGGAGAAGCATGCACCTTGCCCTGCTTTCAAAGCCCTCTCTAAGCCATCTCATAGTCAGAGTCTTAATTCTTTTTCATATTCAGGATAGGAAGTAGGGTCTGGACTTACTATCATACAGAGGATTTTCCCCAGCCCCAGCACAGACAGACATCAAGCAACTGGATCCGCAATCTATATTTTTCTTTTAACTATATAACTTTTAACTAATATATATAAGCTCATGCTGCACGCAGATGGAACAAATTCCACATATCTTCCTTATGAAAAATCAGCAAACTACTCTGAGTCTTGCTCATATTGCAGATGTGCAAATCAAGAAATCTTTTGCAAAATACATTTTTAAAACCTTAATTTTAAATTTCAGCCCACTGCAAGTGTATAGTATATACAGAGTAACAAGCTTTTAAACGACTTTAAATAATCCATTTTGGTCATCAGGACACATATGCACTCAGGCTGTATTATATGTTGAATAATAAATTAGTAAAGTGTCTGTAAATAATACATTTTTATAAATTTAACATTTAGCTTTGACAAAAACATTGAAAAGTTGATTTTATGGGTCAGAAATTGCAGTCCTTATTCATTTAAAACTCCCATTGAAGTCAAGTGAAATTTAAATCTAAATATGGACAGTAGGATCCAGCCTTTATAAGCAAGAAAACAATTTGGCAGTACAGAAATATATAGCATAAAATCTATACAGTACGTATAACAGCATTCACTTAATAGGATATGTTCTACATCTATGATATTCTATACGTATAAAACCTCTTCTGCAGCTACTGATAGCATATGAAAATAGATACATCATTCAGATTTGGCTTGTTGACAGTAAAAGTAAAAACCCCACTAATATTCTCAGTTATCACTAACCTTCCTCTTAGTTTTTTTACATTAAAATGTAGTTGTGAAGCCACTGAGGTCAAGCAGAGCATATCTACTCATGCTTAGAAAGCAGGTGACAACACCAAAAAACTTTGCAAGCCTCTCTTTATATGCCTGTTTATGTACAATTTTTGTGAGTGTCTGTTTCTCTTCTCTTAGTCTTTGTAATTAAGGGCATTAACATGAAAATGAATCTTTTGTTTAAGAATTCCTGGTGCTTATTTCCTACTTGATTGTAAAAGCCATATATGTGACATTACAGTGTTTTCTACAGCAATTAATTATGATGTCCAAAAGATTATGGACAAGATTTATTCCTTGTTTAATGCCACAGATGTCAATAACCTTTGACTATTATCCTAATCCTGCTGTTATTACTCTGGCAAAATTCTGTTGACTTCTGAGCAGTTTTTGGCAGAGACACAACAGTAGCATCAGACCTCTGGGTGAAAAGTAAAATAAAGCACAAATAAACTTTTAAGAAACAAAGATCTTATTTTCATCTGAATGTCCTCAAAACAGTGATTGTGAAAAGAATACAGAAAATATTTTTCCATGTAATGTTTTTCTATGAGTCATTAGTTGCTCTTTGAAAGACAGATTTTTGCTAACTTTACTCTCATCAAGCGGTTTCTTACTCCATGAGTAGTTGCACTGAAATCAGTGGTACTATTTGATAAGTAAGGTCCTACTCAACATGACAAAAGGGATTAGACTCAAGCCCTGAATTATGGACCAGCTACATAAATGTGATTGTGAATTTTATATATTTTGCTGAGTATATTTGCATAAGTAAGTTATTTTGCTGTTTTCAAAGTACCCAAAATGGGACTAAACCAACTAAGCTTACACTAAGCACAAGAACTTCATCTGCTAACCTGTTTTCACTATAAATATAGTACTAGTAACCATCTTCAGTAGTTATACCTAAAATCCTAACCTGGTCTGCTCTCTGTTTCAGCCAATGCAGTCTTAGTTTTTCCAACTTATTATAGTACTTTGAACTTGTATAGCAAACAAGTATATTCATAAGTTAGGACTGGCAAAATGATTAAATAAAATAAACAAGACATATAAAACAAACAGAAGAAACAGCTGGGTATTGTTTAATTTTACGTTAGTTATACTTGAAAGTAGCTGGCATAATAGAGATCTCTTATTATGTTTTTGCAGTCAAGCACCAGTCTGTTTACTGTCAGTTTATTCAATAAAGCCAAATGCAACAAAAATGAATAGTGCATGTCATAATTGTCCTTAAGTAGTTTTATGAATGAAGTCAAATTACTGTGTTAAATGATAGTCACACTTATACAGCAGACCTGTACACTACATGATAATAGCAATGAAACAGAGAATATTTGCTTTCACCAACTGTAACTGTAAGCAAATACAGGTACACAGTACTTTATTAGTAAGAATTCCTACAGTAAGCACACGTTAGAGGAATTAATCATTCATTCCCAGCAGACTGCTTATATATTTCACCGGGCCATTATCTGATCTGAATAACAAGAACAATTGCATAGTAAAATGCATTACCGCTGAGAGCAGCAACTTTACGCTATCAACTTTAAGATGTAACTATTTCTGTAGCATTGAAGGCAACAGAGATTTTTGAAATCTCCTTTGTTTCCTTCGAACTAGCCTGCCCTGATTTGACATGATCAAGATACATTCACACACACACACAATCAGACATAACACATATAAGCTTTAATTGCAGGGGCTTTGACTCAGGTCATTTTCCATTGTATTAAGTTATAATTACAGCAAGTGTGAAATATGTGTCAAGCCACTTTTCATTTAGACAGTTAAGTATTCCCATCAGAAATTCTAGATTTGTATGTATTTATATGCCAAGAATTGAGTAAAAAGTATGTTCCAAATTATTAAAGTCATAAGTATGCTGTCATTTAACCCAATCCCAATTGCATATGTGATTAAATACTTGGGAAATATATTAAAATACTTTTGGGGAAAAGACAGACCATATATTATACATTCAGTATCACATGTTGCATATCTGGGGATCACTTACCACACCAATGAGTCTAACCTAATAAACTTCTATCCACATAGTTTCAAAATGCATCATGCAAATTAGCTAGATACATTCTTTTAATGTTTTCCACACAGAGAATATCCCAGCAATGAACAGTGTCAAAATGTTACCCATTATTAGGAAAGTAATTTTGAATGTTAAATTTATGTTCATTAAGCAATTACACAGAATGCCTTACTATGCCATCAGATACATACTATCATTTTTGTTATTTCAAGTTCAGAAGTTCATAAAACAACATTTTGCTGCCATAAATGCTGCCAAACACACAAAGAATATTGTGATGCAGTACTAAGTCACCAATCGTTAACTATCCTGTGAACTTGTAGCCTATGCTTTGTATTATTCCTTGCTTTGAATTTATGTGCAGCTGTAGGCAAATGTGAATTGTATTCTACTACTGTACATGTTAGGTATTACAGACTGCTTTTATGTTAATGTCTTAAATCAATCTTGTCTAATTGGCCTTGTTGTTACAGTATATTCTAGTTTGATAACTGTAAAGATAAAAACATTTTGATTTTACAATAACTTTCACTTTTGAAAGTAACCATTAGCTGCCACTGATATTTAGGAGAAACGTTCACATTAAGATATAATATAGAATCATCCTGTGTTGTGTATCAAAAATGAATGTTCAGATATAAGTTGGTTAGTTTCTTGTAACTTTGAAAATTACGAGACCTAAATGCATTCTGAGAATCAAAAAACTGAAAGCAATATCTGCAGGGGATTAACTTTTGATGGTTCTATTTACACTACACCAAGTATACTGTATTTTTAATTTATACTGTGCAGTGTGGAATTTAATTTGTCAGGAAACAGGTAAGTTGTATCCAAATTGGGATCCATACTGTGCCTACTCTATGCATAACAATACAAGAAGAATTCAAATCAAAGTCCATTTGGCAATAATAATGAAAAAAATGCTGAAATGTTATTGATTCCTTCTTGTACATTCAATACAAACTGAGTCAACTGTATTTCTACTGATATGACACAAAGGTTTTATTTAGATATTATAAAACACCAGCTAATAGGTTTTCATTGCCCATATTCATCATTCTCCCCCCCCCCCCCCGCCCCTTTCCCTGCCTAGGAAGCAGTTAACCCTCAACTACTGATATTAGTAATACCAGTAAAATAAAATAAAAATTAGTAGTAAGCTTTTATATATACACATACACAGAGAGAGAGCAGAAATGCAGCAAATGCTGATTATGGGTATGTGTATCCCAAGGGGAATAATTCTTGCAAAAGTTTTTTTATGCAAAGACATTCAATGTTAAAGACACCTTAGACCTGCCACTTCCTGCCTTTGTACATTCTTCTGTCAGTAGCACAACTCAACCAACAAAGCACAATGGTATTCTCCCCTTCCAAATTGAGTTTACCCTATCCCCCCCGCCAAAAGAAAATCTTTTTCACAAATCCAAGAAATGCCCCCAATACTTTAAGTAGAGCTGGAAAATCAAAACAGTGTTTCCTTGAGCTGCCATTCCCATCAGAAAAAAAATGTACTAAAATTCCAACAACGTTGGAGATTTGGACTAAAAATAATGTTTTTAAAAACGCCAATTAATGGCAGCCAAAAGCATCCTTAGTAACTACACCACATGTTATTTTATAGTCGGATGATCTGACACCTAGAGTCACCTTTCCGTTCAAAACCTCTCCATCCCTACTAGAAGCATCTCTTTGTTTATATTTTATATAGACATAAATGTACCTAAACTCGGGGTAATATACACAACCAACACTATTCGAACCCATAACTCCTCTAATACAAGTGCTCACCTTCAATTTTTTTTTCTTTCTTAGATTTTTTTTGTTTTGTTGTTGTTATAAGCTCAGCAAACCACTCTTCCCATTGGGAACAGTTTAAGTTACAACAGTCAAAGTTTCCTCTTTGACCTGACCGGAGCTGGTTAGCAGAACCGAAACAGACACATTGTAAAATGAAAAGATGCCCCCCCCCCCCGCCCCGCGCGCACACACACACACACACACACACACAAACCCAATACAAACAAGGATTTACTCACTAAAGCAGCCAGCCCGGACCTCTTTGGAAAACCTCAAGGAGTCTTCGCTTTCCTCTCCTGCCAGCCAGATGAAGAACAGTGTCTCTATTCCACACGGGCCCAGAGCGAACTGCAAGGGAAGAGAAGCACATGCCACATCAAGCAGGTTTGTTTTGGTGGGCTGACGGGTTATTCTTTTCAGGAGAGAGGTTTGCACCACGGCGCTATAGCGCATACATAAAACCCAGGCTCAAGCGTGCCTTGAAAATTGTTGGGGGGGAGAGGGGGGAGAAGAAGAGAAATACCTGCAACTCTCTCCGCTGAGGCTGGCAGAGAGAGACTGGGGGGAGGGGGGTTGGAGGGGGGGTGAAAGTGAGACGCTCCTTGGTGGCAACAGCGGGAAGAGGCAGCGAGAGCACGAGGAGTCAATGGTGCTGTCAAAGTGACACACACCCGCCCGCTCCTGCTGTCGGCTGTGTGCGAGGCAGCGGCAGAGGCAGCATCTCCCTCCAGCGCGCGCACACACACACACACAGGCGCATCCCCACCAGCGGCAGCCCCAGCCCCACACGCGCTCACCTGCATTTCCTTAACGAGCCACTTGATGGCTGGCCGCGGCCATGCACGGCGCTCTCCCCGGCTCCGGCCAAAGCCCACCGGGGCGGGGGCGCTGATGCCGCTGATGCCGCTGCAACTTTACTTGCCCTCTCCCTGCCCGGAGCCGGGGTGGTGCCTTGCGGAGAGCAACCCCCCTCTGGGAGGATGCAGTTGCTGGCGCCTCGCCCCGCCCGCGAGGTGAGCCCGGCTGTCCTGCTCACGGGCTGCAGCGCGCACCCCCCGCTCGCTGCGCTGCCGGCGGGGGAGCAGCGCCAGGGGTTGTTCCTGGGCAGCCTCCGCCCTGGGTGCGGGGGGCAGAGAGAGAGGAGCGCTCCCCGCTCGGGGTCACGGGGGGAGGGGGACAAGCACCTTGACCCGCTGAACTTTCTACCAGGCGATTTTTTGGGGGAGGGGGTGCTTGTCGTGCGGGCTGCGCCCGGTGCACACCCCACGGCGTGCGGGCGAAGGGCGAGCTGCTGCCGCCGCCTGCTTTCCCGGCCCTCCCTCCTTCCCGTTGCACTCGTGCAAAAGGAGCAGCCGATCTTCCTGCTAATAATAATAATAATAATAATAAACCTCCCCCTTTCTCCCCCCCCCCTTTGCTCTTCACGGGAAAACAATTAATAATGCATCAAAATAATGCACCTTCACAAGCCAGCGGCTGGCAATGAGCAGATAATAATACCACCACTTAGGAGATCGCTGCTGTGGACACGGCGGTTAGGCACCTTTGCCTACCACTCACGCCGAAGTGTAAGCACAGATTGTGCCCCTGCTATTAATAAAGCCCCTTTCCCTCCCAAGCAGCTATCATCATCATCATCAAAGAAAGTCTCTCTCTCCCGAGCGGAGTGGATACAGCGCACCAGTGGGTCCCTGCTGGGGCTGTGTTCTAGGCAGGGTCCCCCCCTCCTCGCCCCAAAGCCAATCTGCTCGCTTCTCCTCCTCCTTTGCTTACACTGGTGGGTTAAGCAAAGCATTTGGCCCTTTTAGTGTTTGCCGTTCCTCCCCTGACGGTAGTTTGTGTATTTTAAATAAAGATTTCATTCTGCCAGCCCGCAGGAAGCTTTTAACAAGAGGCAGCTGAGCGTGTCGATATCTTATCTCTTTTTACTGCTGCACCGGCGTGGACATCAGCTCCAAACTCAGCTCTTTTCTTCGCCGCCTAACGCTGTGGCATCTGAGCGGCGGCAGCAGCAGAGCGCTGTTCCCGGGGGGAGGGGGAGGCTTTTACTTGGTCCTCAAAGTATCTCCCAGCACTGAGTGGAGTCTGAAAATCCGCCCTTCACTAAAGCAATATTCGGGGGTGATTGCCAGAAGGCTTCCAATTCCACTTTTAATAATAAATCCAGCGGGTAGGGAAATTGTTTTTTTTTTTTTCTCTCTTTAATTCTGAAGCATTTTCAAAAGAGGACGGCCAGGGCCTTTCAGCAACATTTCAATTACATGTTTCCCAGAAGTATTGGGAAATGCTGGTCCGTTCTTCAGGGCAGGGAAATATCCTGCACTTAAAAAACGTTTTAAAAGGATGGACAATTGACCTTCCTAAATAGTTTATTAAAGTCGGTAACAAAGGAAAAGACTACTGTAAAATAAAAGTAATCTGTATTTAAAATGCTATTTTATTGAGTGAGTCAGCTACCGCCTATTGAATTTTTTTAAAGCAATTGCTATACGGGATGTTTGATTAAAGCTGGTTTCATTTTATCACACATTTCCCACCACGTCTCTGTTCCGTTCTTGCTTGTGGTCACCTGCTACAAACACCTAAAAATACCTCCTTCGGCAAAGAGACAAGGACTAGGTTCACCCCCAAACACACGCTTAATACAATATAAATACATAAGCCAGCTAGAGGAGCTTCACTCAAAAGGAATCCGATTCTCATTCCGCAGGAAGGGGTTTGCCAGTTGCACCATTTACTCATGGCACCTGCGATAAGCATGCATACAATTAAATGCAGCTCAGTTTTCAAAACAGTGGGAACCTATCCTAGCTGTAAGAAATAGTGAACCATTGCGGGCTAACATAGCATCTAAAATAGATGGGACTCCTTTACTTAACATGTGGACAGTTTGTCAGCAGCAGTCTCACAGCGGTATTCAGGCTGATGGGAGCTGGACTTCTCAATTTCACAATAAGGCATCAATTTAAGGCACACTCCTTCATTCCCAAATTCCCAGTACAGTCAGTGTGCATTCACTTAACACAAACACACCCATGCAGGGTAGGAGTGGCAGCCTTGTGAACGATATAGGGCAGATCCTCAGCTGGTGAAAATTTTCCTAGTTCAGCTGCAGTCAATGGAGCTATGATAACTGACAGCAGCTGAACGGCGGCCCCTGTAATCTTATGGGGTAGACAAAGGCACCTTTTGCACGTAGTTCTGATCAAACTTTTAATTATGTAGTATATGCAGTTTCTTTACACCTTAATTTGACTCTTATCTGAACTACGCAGACTTACGGTTTGAGGGGGAAAACAACACAGAGAAAATCTCTTTTTTTCCTGCAATGAAATAGGGGCAACTAAAAATTATGCATGCTAAACAAATATATCTTTATTTGGATAGGTTGCCCAAAACTAATAAAGGAGTAGAAAAAAATCATATGCATGTTTTTTACTTTTAGTGGGTCACTTGCAAGTACTGTAGTCAATTATAAATAAATATGAAACTAATAAAATTGCAGATGTGTTTAATGTAATATACAAGGGTAAATATTGTAGACTATGTAATGATGGATTGTTATACCATAACAGACATGCATTCGTCTGAAATAAATACTATTTCTTTAACATCAGATGGTTTAATATGGCTTATTTCCCAACTTATTCCCCAACTTATTCTGTTTTTTCTTGGTTTCATTTAAAGTCTCTTTGTGACAGCATGAGTCGTACAATTGATAATATATTGCTATATAGCACCCTTCACAAGTTCAACGTTCGGGGCAGGTTAGCATTTTCAGGTCTTACTTCCACCCACCACTGAAATGCAGCCTCTGCTGGGGGGAAATGCAGCAACTATTCTGCCCCAAGAACATTACACTGTGATTTACTATATTAGTAAAAGCCTGGATGAATTCACAATTAGAAAGTATCAAAAAGGTGAGAGGGGAGGGAATGTATGAAAATCCTTGGGAAACAGTCTCTGAAAAGCTAAAGCAAGTGAGAAAGGTATGAGGAAGGAATTTCAAAATCAGAAGAGATCTATTTAAAAAAAAATAAAGTACACAAGAAAAGAAAAAATAGCCCCAAATTATAGTGCTTGCCATATCATGTCACCTGTCTCAAAAATAAAATAAAATCACCCTCAAGGAACCCATATCACCTATACACACCTAAGATACCTCACACTGTGCTCCTGTTGTAGTAAGGGTGATTTGTGCACCCGTACCTTTATAAATGAGATTACAAATTCACTACTTAATTTGCCAAAAGCACTTCTTTTTGGACTTACTCTGACTCATTTTCTTCTGATGTGTGCACCTTTGAAAAGGATGGCTGAGGTTGGACATTTTATAAATAGTGGGTATGAAGTTGATGCATATGAGAAAGAACTGGGGGAGCTGCAAAATAACATACAGGATGCAAAATAGCAGCTTATTTTACCTTTGCAGATAGATCTGTGTGTGCACTTATCCTTCCTTTTACAAATAACTTCATTCCTGGGCCCAATACTTTTTGTGACGAATAGCTCCCAAACAATCCTGCATTTGCAAAGAGATGGGCTTTGTGATCCAATAGGTCTTCACCATCTCTAACTTTTAATGATTCTACACTGTGCACATGGGGTCTGGTTATAAAGCTGATGTCCTTCATGCAGACAAAACTCCTAATAAAGTCAGTGACTGAAAGAGGACTGTAGAATCAGGACCTACTACAGATTGTACCAATAAGAAAAAATGGCACATTTACATAAAAAAAGCACATTTGTGATTTTAGCAGCATACATTATGCAAAAGAATGACACAATTAGATTTTCTTCATTGGTATGGGGCCAGGTATTATTCTCATGTACTAATAGTACTATAACTGTTAACTGGCAATTATTATGTTAAGGAAAACTATAAAAAAAAAATGATAGTCCAAATAAAGAGGTTGAAGAAGATGCTCTTTGTTGCCTTCTCCCTTTTGATCAAGTGGCAAAATGGCTTCAGGTCCTCTGCAGGAAGAATGGTTTGGGGGTCTTTTTGCCTATGTGCCACTACTTTTTAAAAATTATTCTTGACCTTTTGCACATTATACTCTGGTGCTGCACAAAGGAATTGCATTTCTTGTTAATAAAATCAACTAGAAATCTTGATCTTAAATTATGGAGCATAGATCGAAGCATTCAAAGTTGAGTGCCTAAAAGTTAGCCACCAAAATCTGTATTTAGACCTATATGTGAATTTAAGTAAATGTTGTCCCTAACTATCTCAGACAACAAGGAATAACAGATGACAGGATTTTCGTATAATTCCACTGAATATGGTGTCACTTCTGCCAAGACTTATGCACCTGCTTAATTTTAACTTAAAAGTTTTTTGGAAGGGATATTAAGCCTCTTGTTTCAGGGCTATAGCTAACCTCAAACTACTTCAGGATGAGAATCAGTGTGAAAGACTGATTATGCGGTGCCGTTGTAGCTGTGTCAGTCTCCAAGCTCATCATGAGAAGCAAGCTCCCCATGGACCAGTACATACTAACTCAAAGTGGCACCAGACACTGCCAGAAAAAATACATTCTTCAAGAGATGCAAAACCTGCAGATATATCTACACTGCTACAACGATCAATACCCTCCACCACACACCTTTCAAGATCCCTGGGTCCTATACATGCCTATCAACATGTGGCATACCTCACCCACTGCACTAAATGACCTAATAACAACAATGGGTGAAATCAATCACTATACACTCAAATGAACTTACACAGGAAAATTATAAGAGATAAAAACACCCTATTACCCTTTGGTGAACACTGTTCACAAAGGGATCACTCGGTATCTGACCTATCAGTCCTCATCCTCAAAGGAAACCCCGCACAACACTTTCAAAAGACAAGCCTGGGAGCTTAAATTCATAACTTTGCTGGACACTAAAAATGACCGTCTTAATAAGGACACTGGATTCATGACTTATTACAATTTGTAACTCACAACCCCCCACTTTTTTGTCCTATGACTGCAGAGGTGTTAATGGGCCACTTCCCTTTCAGTGGTCCCTTAGAATGTGAGCTTAGCATAAGTAATCTCTTCAACCTTGTATTTAGCCATGATACTCTTAGTATCTTTCCCACACCTGAAGTAGAGCTCTGTGTAGCTCAAAAGCTTTTCTCTCTCACCGACAAAGTTGGCCCAATAAAAGATATTACTTCACCCATCTTGTCTCTCTGAAGGGCGGATTATAATTCATCTGCCTACTGCAGGGTACTTGGATGGATTAGGGGAACCTCAGGCCTGATCCAGTATGGTTGTTCCTACATACTGTGAGAAGTCCCATTGACTTCAGTGAGATTACTCATAGTACATAAAGTTAGGCATGCATGTATATCTCCACAGGATCAGGGCCTGTCATGGAGTAAATGTATCAATCTGGCCAAAGCAATCAAGTCCCTACTTGTGCTTCTATTAAAAACAATAAGAGTGTTATCATTTAATTAAGTGGGAACAGAATTGGGCCCTAAATAAGAAATCTCATCTCTCTCCTCCAGAAGAGGACTTGGTAACAGTATTACAACAACTGCTGCAGTAATCCACCTACTGCTATTTCAGATGTCTTTTTTTATGCACTGGGGGCAATGGAGGAATTCTTTTGGTTAATAAGATTTCTGAAATGGTAGAAAAAACAATGTTGTTCTCACCTTGAAGACTGTTTCTCTAATTCTCGCAAAATATGCCTTGAGCACATGTTTTACAGTCTTGGACTAAAAGAAAGTGAAATGGAGAGAGAGAACTGAGTGCTATTTTGCAGAAGAAGGGGGGAAAAAAGGAGATTGATAGCAAAACTCCTAGAGGCAGACAGAACAATATACCTTGCAATGAGTCAAAAATCACAAGCTCTTTTCATTCATCTGTTATAATAATCTGCATTCCCAAGATACAAAACTCTTTGGTTATGACACTGGTGAGGTAGATGTCAGACATGTTATTTTTAATTGGGAGACAAACAAAATATGCATTGACTTCTTTCGTGTTGAATAATGTCTTAATACTACATGAACTTTCCCTCCACTTACTTTCCCTTTAATCAGTGCCACTTTAATTTGTCCATGAAGTCAGAGTCAAGAAGCTGTAATATACTTATATAAAATTCCATTATTTTTCCATGCTGGTCCAATTTAAAACAACTCTTCTCTGAATATTACACTTTAAAAAATTAATTAGTGTATTAAAATACAAATTAAGTGGAGAGAGACTATACAAGTTGGTGGAAAAAACATTTGAGAGAGACAAACTGCTGTTCTTTTCCTCTGACAAAAACCTTTACTGTAATGGGTGAAATTTAGGAATACTTATTCCACATTATTCTTTCCGCAGGGATTGAATTATCCATTCTGAAGTCCAACCTTTTTGTGAAGTCCAATTAGGCATTAATAGTCCATTTAAACCAAGATTTGTCCTAATTGATACTTCTGTTATACATCCTGAAACCATAATTGGAGGCAGAATTGTTTATTATAATCTATCCTGCATTACAGCCTTCAGTACAAAATATGTTATTATTTGTAGATAGGATATTATTGTAGTTCAATTGTCATGTACTTCAGGTACCAAATGCACATAGTATAAAATCACTGCCTGAACCTGAAGAGTGGTCTGCTTACACTGAAATTTCCACTACATCCTCTGCAAAATTCTCTGGAAAACTTCTATATAATTCTTCAGAACACCAGCAAAATTCATCAAAGAACTAGACCATAGGTTGTGAGAGCAGGAGATAAAGCAATCTGTTAAGGGGCTTCATATGTGGAATGAGCTTGCAGAGGAGATCAGATTGAACCAAAGTCTGAATGATTTTAGAGCATGCTAAAAGGCCATCTATTTGCTAAAGCTTTCCCATCATAACAAATGTATACAAACAAAAACATAAGCAAAGAAAACAAGCAGAGCTTTTCTAAAAGCTGGAATAGGTAAAAATCAGAATCCCCTATGAAGTCCTTTATGGACATCTACACGTAAGTCTCCTTTTCCTGAGCACCAATCTCGCAATGAGCTCCATGTGGCAGACACCTGTGCTCATGCAGAGCCCCACTGACTTCTATAGGATTCCATGTGGACTCAGGTGCACAGAGCTCATTGCAGGATTGCGGTCTTGGGTACGATATTAATGGGAGCTATAGAAATACCTACCATAGACAGACAGCATAGTGCAGCCACAGCCACTCAGATCCATCCATTTGCAGTAAACCAGAGTGTATAGGTAATAAATTAATGGAGATGTCCTATCTCCTAGAACTGGAAGGGACCTTGAAAGGTCATTGAGTCCAGCCCCCTGCCTTCACTAGCAGGACCAAGTACTGATTTTGCCCCAGATCCCTAAGTGGCCCCCTCAAGGATTGAACTCACAACGCTGGGTTTAGCAGACCAATGCTCAAACCACTGAGCTATCCCTCCCCCCTTAAAGTTCTAAATCTTGTTCTTGTTAATTCTTGTAGTTCTTGTTAATCTTAGGGCTCAATCCTGCAAACTGCTAAGCACCTTCAGCTTTCATTGACGTAAATGGAATTTACAGACACAGCATCTGTCAGGAAGTGTTCAAGCACCTCACTGCATCAGGCCTTTATTTATTACCCCAAATTATTGGAAACCTAAGTGACAATTTCCCTGCTAATGAAATTGCTTTCATTATGAATCTACCAGATAATTTAGAAAAGTTTGTTCCTGGATCCAGATCAAATCATCTTGGTCTTTTTCAGCAAATTTCTATTGCATTAATTCTCAATAAAACTGCTTGCTCTCAATCTGTACATTTCTTAATGTTCCCCAATAGCATTCACATCTTCTCCCTTTTTCTCTGACCTTCCTGCGTAAGATACCCATGAGAGAGAGCAGGTGATGACAACCCTAATGTTTCACAATGCTCATGATGCTGTGCAAGCTTAAGTATGGAGAGGAGGCCTCTCACATTTTCTGTGTATCTGGAAATGTAGCTATGACTACTTATAAGGACTTGGCCTATACAATCCACATACTTGAATATGGCAAAGCACAGTACACCTTTCAAGATCCATGGATCCTATATATGCCTATCACAACATGTCATGTACCTCATCCACTGCACTAAATGACCCAATAACGACGATGTAGGTGAAACCAGACAATCACTACGCTCTCAAATGAACTTACACAGGAAAACAATAGAGACTAAAACACCCTAACACTGTTCACAAAGTGATCACTCTATATCTGACCTATCAGTCCTCATCCTCAAAGGAAACCTGCACAGCAGTTTCAAAAGACAAGCTTGGGAGCTTAAATTCACAACTCTTCTGGACACTAAAAATCATGGTCTTAATAAAGACATTGGATTTATGGCTTATTACAACAATTTGTAACCCACAACCCCCCACTTTTTTGCCTATGACTGCAGAGGTGTTAGAGGGCCACTGCATATTGAATTGTCCCTTAGAATATGTGCTAACTACTTATGCTAAACAATCTGTTCCACCTCCTGTTTAGCTGTGACTCTCAGGGTATGTCTACACAACTAGGCACCTGCAACTGGCCCATGCCAACCAACTCAGGCTCAGAGGGCTCGGGCTGTGAGACTGTTTCATTGCTGTGTAGATGTCTGGGCTTGGGCTGGCGGTCAGGCCTAGGACCCTGCGAGGTGGGAGGGTCCCAGCGGCCGCGCTCCACCCTGAGCCCAGACATCTACACATCAATGAAACAGCCCCACAGTCCGAGCCCCGGGAGCCTGAGTCATCTGGCATGGGACAGCCGTGGTTTTTCTTTGCTGCGTAGAAACATTCTCAGAGAATCTTTCCCACACCTGAATAAGAGCTCTTTGTAGCTCGAACTCATCTCTTTCACCAACAGAAGTTGGTTCAATAAAAGATATTACCTTGCCTACTTTGTCTCTCTAAAGCACAGTGGTGAGACAAAATGTGAGAGAGCCCAAAATGAGGAAGACAAGAAAAATAGTATGCATCTTTCAATGATGTAGTATTAATTTATTGTACATAAAAACATTTCCCTATGAATCTGTTTTAATGATTCAGCATTTGGGATGTCAATAAGTTGCAACAAACAAACAGTGAAGGAACACTAGGTCTGTGAGCAAAGGAAGGAAATCTGGGACTAAAATGAGAGACATCCTTTGTACTGAGAGATGAAAAGTATTGCATAGTCAGGGTCTGAACTATCAATATTCCCAGCAACCTGCTGTGACATCAATGGAGGTGAAGTAGTTTCCCACAGCTGTAGAATAAGAGCCTATCCAATGCCTGTATTGGTAAACATAGTGATAGTGAAGGAACCCTAAAGCCTACCAATGAGCAAAATGAAATCCAGAGTGACACTGTTTCTGGAACAATACTGTCCAAGAAAGAAATATCTTGAGGGCAGAGACACAGACTTTGCATATTCAGTTAGATGTCCTCAAAGTGTTAAAAAATAAAATCCCATTATGTTTATCAATTATCATTAGAAATTTCAAGAGAGGAGAAGCCTACTTCTCTAAAAGATATACAAATTTAAATTTCCAATGAATAGTCTGAGTGCAATCCAATTCCTTATTCAAAAATATTTCTCTTAAATGTTATCATGAGTCAGCAAAAAATCATTTGAGATTTGTGCATTATTTTGTTGAATATTCCAGATATAGTAAATAAAAAAATCTGTTTTATTTCTTTAAATTATAGATTCATTGACCTTAAAGCCAGAATAGACCATTATAATTGTCTAGTCTGACCTCCTGCATAAACACATGCCACAGAGCCTAACTAGATTACATCAAAAAGGAGTTCCAGGTAATAAGAGATTATTTTCCTCCTGTGGGTAAGAGCTTTCCTTACCTTCTCCAGAAATCTCTCTCCCCCCACCCCTTCTCATTTAGGTACAACTTCTATTTTGGAGACCATCGATGCTCTAGATTATTTTCCAAAAATACTATAAGAAGAAAATGTGGGGAAAAATGCTTCTATATTTAGGGTTACATCCCAAATGAAGTGGAGTTTGAAATTAGCATGAAAATATACAGAGTATATGTAAAATTTGGGGTTTTGGAATATTCTCTTGGGAAAATGGTGAATAAGTCATGAAGATGTCTTATGGACTTCATTGCTGTTACATACTATTGACAATAAATACTAATTATTATGATCTTTCCCCAAACACCCACAGAAGCTAATATAAAATCTATTTTTCAACTCATACATTGCAAAACAAACAAAAATTCCAACGTTCCAGGAATGGGTTGCAACATATTATTTCAAATGACTTCTTCAGTAAATTAGGACCTGGAATATGGCTCTTGCACTTTCACTGTTGGATTTTGAATTGGAACAGTCTCCATATTCATAGCAAGATTCCAAAATTAATCCCACAGAAAGACTTCTTTTTGATAACTTTACTCTGAATTAAATTTAACCAAATTAAGGCTACTTTAATTCTGAACAACAGCATCCACACAGAGATTTAATACAGTTTAACTAATCTCCTTCAAATTCATACTTTTCGTTAATTTGGATTAGTTTTCCTGGATGTCCTCATGTAGACAAGCCCTACATGTTTGTACAGGTCCTAGCACGATGGGTCACCTAGGTGCTACTGTAACGCAAATAATAGTAATAATAGACTATCCAGGGCTAATGTAGTCATTTGAGCTAATAGTGCTCTTCAAAATTATCAATCACAAATTTATATCTTCTTATTAAATACAACACATTCACTGTCTTGTCAGGTTACAAACACTTAAATCTATCTTGATAAATCACTTTAGAAAGAACTATATATTTGCATTTCAATACTGCTCTACAGATGGCAATACAGTGGAGGGATGCACAAAAAAAAAAATCATAAAATTCTAATTATACAAAACTCGCCCACACACACAGACCACTTGATTAAAAAACAGATAAGGAAAAAACAGGCAAGCAAGGACCAGAGTAAACAGCTATAAATCGTAATTCCAAAGCAATAACAGAGATAAAGCTGAAGTTCACTCTTCCAAATAGGTACCGGATTCTGATCTCATTTACACTAGCTTTTACACTTTTTTTTTTACACTCATTTATCACTGCCTTCAGTGGAGCTACTCCAGATTTATACCAGTATAAATGAGCTCAGAATCAGGCCTTGAGTTTCACAGCTCAACTTCCCCAGTCTCACAACATATGCTCCAATATGCCAAGCACTAAAATAAGAAGCCCCTCCTTAGTCAATATCATAAAGGAGGGAAGTACAATAAAACAACAGCTTAAAGGAGACCAAATCTCTAAAATACTTAATGGCTGGCCCTTGCAGCTCACAAAGAATCAATAAAGTACAAACAATGGAATAATTTTACCTAGCTGATGTCATTTTAAAAACAAAAATCAAAACATGTTTTGATGTTACAGAATCTTAATCTAGCAATGCAAAGTCCCGGAAAGCTGTCTCTTAAAACTTTCTCATCTCCTGATGCAACTGGGCAGGTGAGAGCAGCACTGATCATGGAGCCATTTCTGTTGGCAGCTGTGCACTGTGGCCGATATACATTATCTTAACAAAAAGATACTGTCTTATAAAGGATCCATTATTAGCACACCAATGAAGCCTCCATCTCAGGTTCTTATTGCCTCAAATAACTAAAGGAATACTTGGCACAACCCCATGTGAATTATCCCCACCTGGTATGGCCAACCAAGACTTCATGATCTTTTGAGGCTGGCAATGAATCTATTAAACACATAACATCTGTGCGTTCCAACTCAAACAAACTGAAAAAAATATAACCTCAGATATTACTCACATGCACTTACAGGATATGTAAACATTCTAATTAATTATTACAGTATTTCAAAGGAAAGAAATAATATTTGCTACAAAATAAAAATACTTCTGGCTATGTACATGCTTTTAATGCATGTAAAATTCATATACACAGTCTTATGTTTTAAAAGTGACTTATCAGCTATATCCTATAGAGACACTGAACCCAATATAACATGCTAGGAAAACAAAATAAGTGTAATTGACAGAGATTCTGAAACCCCTTTGCTACTACTTGCAGGAGAAATCACTTTTATATAATGTTTGAAAGCAGAGTGGACTTCTCCAATGTTTCCACTATGTCCTTTCGAATGCATCTGGAGGGCGGATCAAACTAGACTATTTATAAGCGACATTCAAACTTATAACCTGCAGCAAAATATGAATGTATATATTTATTTAAACAGGAGGCATCATATATACATGCACACAAGAAAAAAAAAACAGATAGCTTGTCTCTTCTATAGTTTCACTCATTTTTCCATAATAGTAACTATCTTATTTGCTCTTCTATAGGAACTCCAGAATTGCAATATCAGATCATAGCAGTGGTCCATCTCATTGAGTGTCCTGTCTTTAGCAATGGCCAGTACATTATGCTTTTGAGGAAGGTACAAGAAAATCTGCACCAGTCAGTTATGGAATAATCTGCACATAGGAAAGCTTTCCTATAACCCACCCCCACCCTCCCACTCCCCATCAGCTACAGTTTGGCTTATACCCTGAAGCATGATGTTTTATCTCCCTTCCAAAACTCTTGGGTTTTGCTTTTAAAATATGTATTTTTGTAAGCCTGGACATTCTTGATACCCTTTAACAAAAACTCTGAAGCTATAGAATTTGCCCAAGGTCACACATTATGTCAGTAATCACTCAATTCTCAGACCATCAAACAAGGCCATGTCCAAAGTGTTTTCATGTCACTCGAGCTCTATAACAAAGTGTAGGGCCGTTGATTAATTGCAGTTAATTCACGCGATTAACTCCAAAAAATTAATCACAATTAATTGCACTGTTAAACAATAGAATACCAATTGAAATTAAATATTTTTGAATGTTTTTTGTACATTTTCAAATATATTATTTCAATTACAACACAGAATACAAAGTGTACAGTGCTCACTTTATATTATTTTTAATATTTTCACTGTACAAATGATAGAAATAGTATTTTTCAATTCATCTCCTACAAGTAATGTAGTGCAATCTCTTTATCGTGAAAGCGTAACTGAAAAATATAGACTTTTTAGTTACATAACTGCACTCAAAAACAAAACAATGTAAAACTCTAGAGCCTACAAGTCCACTCAGTCCTACTTTTTGTTCAGCTAACCGCTAAGACAAATTAGTTTGTTTACATTGACAGGAGATACGTCACCTGAAAGTGAAAACAGGCTTTTGCATGGCACTTTTGTAGCCAGCGTTGCAAGGTATTTACTTGCCAGACATGAAGGGGCATACGAATGTTTAGCATGCTTCGGCCACCATTCCAGAGGACATGCTTCAATGCTGATGATGTTCGTTAAAAAAATAATGTGTTAATTAAATTTGTGACTGAACTCATTTGAGGGAGAATTATATGTCTCCTGTTCTGTTTTACACACATTCTGCCATATATTTCATGTTATAGCAGTCTCGGATGATGACCTAGCACATGTTTGTTTTAAGAACACTTTCACTGTAGATTTGACAAAACACAAAGAAGGTACAATGTGAGATTTCTAAAAATAGCTACGGCACTCGACTCAAGATTTAAGAATCTGAAGTGCCATCCAAAATCTGACAGGATGAGGTGTGGAGTATGATTTCAGAAGTCTTAAAAGAGCAACACTATGATGCAGAACTACAGAACCCAAACCACCAAAAAAGAAAATCAATCTTCTGCCTGTGGCATCTGACTCAGATGATGAAAATAAACATGCATCAGTCCACTCTGCTTTGGACCGTTATTGAACAGAACCCATCATCAGCATGGACGCATGTCCTCTAGAATGGTGGTTGAAGCATGAAGGGACATATGAATCTTTAGTGCATCTGGCACGTATACATCTTGTGACACCGGCTAAAACAGTGCCATGTGAACACCTGTTCTCACTTTCAGGTGATATTGTAAACAAGAAGTGGGCAGCATTATCTCCTGCAATTGTAACCAAACTTATTTGTCTGAGTGATTGGCTGAACAAGTAGTAGGACTGAGTGGACTTGTAGGCGCTAAAGTTTTAGATTGTTTTATTTTTGAATGCAGTTATTTTTGTACATAATTCTTCATTTGTAAGTTCAACTTTTATGATAAAGCATTTGCACTACAGTAGTTGTATTAGGTGAATTGAAAAATACTATTTATTTTGTTTTTTCACTGTGCAAATATTTGTAATAAAAAATAAATAGGAAGTCAGAACTGTACACTTTATATTCTGTGTTGTAATTAAAATCAATATATTTGAAAATGTAGAAAACTTCCAAAATATTTGAATAAATGGTATTCTCTTATTGTTTATGAGTGTGATTAATCATGATAATTTCTTTTAATTGCTTGACAGCCCTAATAAAGAGATAACAAAGTCCCTTATTTAGAGTTCATTCTCTAAACCAAAGATAAAATCCAACTTCCTAGATATCTACCTCCTTTCAAAACCAATCCATTCTAGAACTTCACAGTTCAAAACTATACAGGGAAAGCATCCAGTGGGAGTTAACACTACAACCATGTAGGTTGCCTGTAGATTTTCTTATGGCTGCAGAGACCATCTTTTTATATAGATATTCTGTCTTTTTGGTTCATATCCATGGGCCACACCCTCCACTGGTGCAAATCATCATAGCTGTATTGACTGTTATGGAGCTATGCTAATTTATACCAATAGAGGCTCCAGCCCCATATGTTTGAGATTCCATTTCCATGAATTCAGTTTCAGGATGTTCCATATCTTTTCTACTGTCATTCGTAGCTTGCCTTCATTATATTTACTGCTTTGCCTTATATTTTGCTTTGCATCATATTCAGCAGTAATGCAAGAAACCTACAGGCCTGTATCCTGTAAGATATTAGCTTCAGCAAGTTAGCATAAGGCTTGAGACCTATGATCTTTGAACAGATAAACAACCCAATGGAAAACCCCAAGTATTTGGGGAGCTGAAAATAGAATTTAAGGGCAAGTTTTGACGGCAGGTAAATAATTCAACCACAGAAGTGTCCTGGCAACAAAATGACATACATAACAAGTACATGTGATAAAAAATGTGGCAAGCCTTAAATGTATTTATTTTATATATTATATATATATATATATTTCCTTATAAGTTTCTTATTTTCTTTCTTGTTTTATTATAATAGGTTTATATTAGGGTATATTTTGGCTGTAACACAAGGGACCTGCAGGCCATACCTCCTATATGGTGAGCGAAGGCAGAGTTAGCATACATATGTGTGGGACTTTTCACCTAGATAAATGGAGCTAAAGCATAAGTACATGTATGACTGTGACCTTTAGCATAGAGGATGCGCTGAAGCAGGTTGGCATAGGGGCTTTCCTAAGTTCATACCCTTTTAAACTTAACAGGTACCCCACAACTTAGAACTTGGAAAGAACTGAAATAACCAGTTAGGACAGAATTAACAAATGCGATATTAAACCTCAAAAGGACCATGGTAACAAATTGACATATATAATAAGTTGAGATCATGGATATTCTAACTTATAGGAAAGACACTTCAACATTAGTGAGGTGAGGAAATACAAATAAGGAGAAGGGAAAAATCCCCTACTGAATATGCATCGAACATAACGGCATCAACGTAACATATTATAAAAGTGGCATCCCAGCCTAGGGGCGGTAGGAGAGAGAGGTGCCAGAATGATGGCCACTGGTGATGATGGGGAAGGTGATGGCTTACATTTCAGGTTGTTCTACAAGGGATGGTGTGAGTATTCAGGTGTGCAGATGTACATTCTGTAGTATTTCTATCTATCTTACTAAGTTGGGGTGTTTGTGACTCTGCTAAAATAATTAATAAATTACATTTGTAAACATAAAAGAGTTCCTATATTGTGAGTGTTGCAACTGTGCACATCAGGGTTCCCAACTATATAATAATTTAAATAACACTGGGTCTGATCTTGGGGCAAGAACCTGTCAACCCTCAAAGTGATAACTGGGGATTCTGAAGTAATCAATATAATTAATACATAATCTAAGATCAGGCTGCACATCCTCCAAGAGACAATGAACTGGGGAACTTATATTTGCATACACAACAGTAGAAGTGAACACTGAAACTACGTTCACTTTTTTTTCCTGCTGTGACCTACGTACCTTTTCTTCTGCAGTGACTTATTAGCACAACTATTCTACATTGTTAGGAGAGACTGTTTGACTAAGTGAATAGTGTGCTACACAAACCTCAAAATTTCTCCCATAGTTGTTGCCCTAAATAATTTCAAGAATTTCACTACCATTGGATTCCAACTCTTCTAGGATGTCAATAACTTCAATAACCATCATATTCACCTTTTCCCCCCCATTTGGTATTGAAGGGATTTGCATCATACATCAATATGGCATCATGTCTTGACAATATATGTCCAACTCTTTGGCTCTCCAATCAGTTCAGAAAATCCCATTATACATGGCTTCAGTCTTCATATATCTATATCTATATCTGTCTTTGCCAAATCCTGGCCCATGGCCTATGTCATCGTAATTGAATCCACCAGTATGCCTCCCAGTAGGAGCTGAGCTCCTAGGCCTGAAATGTTTCAGCAATCTCATTTTCAAAACTGAGATTTAAGATCCAGTTTCACTTCTGCTAACAACTGATCTGAGTGGGCTTTAAAACATGTTCTCATTGGCTGCTTGAAGTACACTAAGTGAATATGCATTAGATGACAATTAAAAGGTGGATAAAACCAGACTATTTTTTACAGAATGGGTTTTATTATTTAGCATCTCCACACAACAAATAGCAAGCAGTCCAAAAAGTGTTTAATTGTTTTTCCTTTCTTTCATGCTTACTGACCCAACAGGAAGATTTTGTTATTAGGTGGGCACATGAAACAAAATTCTTCGCTGGGAACTTGGCTGTAGCAATACATGCAAATACAGGAAAAAATAGAAAGGTAAGAACATAGGAACCTTGGTCCATATAGTTTGGTACCCTAACTCCAGGAATAACTTATTTAATATATCAGAGGAATTAAAAACACAAAAGAGTGCCCAGTTATGCAATGCTATTTACCATGTGGGGGGGGGGGGGAATTGCTTTATGTCCAGTTGGTGATCACTTTATGCATGAAAACTGATAGACCTTTTAAAATTTTTATCTTGCTAGTGTGACAGCAATTATTGCTATTCAAATGCGTTTTTAAAGACTTCCTAAACTACTATAGAATAGTTTTTCGGGGAGGGGGAAGGGGGGGCATAATACATAAATAATCTGATGTTTAACAGTTTAAAGAAAACAACCCCCTGAAAGAGCAAAGATATGACAGTACTTATGCAGCAACTTTTAGTTCTATGGTAATTGGGAAAAAGATCACAAGAAACTTTTATTTATTGACATACTAACATATCCTTACATGCCCAGATCTGCACCATGGAAGTCTTCTTGAAACAAAATGTATTAGCATTTGAGTCAATAATATCCTGTAGCTGTGAATTCCACAGGTTGGTTTCACACCATAATATATTTTGTAGTCTTTTGATTTAATCAGTTTTTGAAGAAGGGTTTGGCACATATTTAACAGTTGTGAGATTAGGGATTTGTAAAGAGGACTGGATAAAGCAAGAACTGCCCTGGGTCTTCACTCACAATGAATAAAACAATTTTTATAATTGCTTTTATAGATAGGAATTGTACTTACAAGCAAAGGTGCCAGAAAATGGGATTTTTCCGTTTGTGGAAAATTTTGAATTTTGTAAACCCCTCTGCCCCCTCAAAAAACACCCGGGAAAAAAAAATTAGTTGAAAACCAAAACCTTTTGTGTTTCAGTTATTTTTTTTCCAATTAATTGAAAATCCAATTTTCTATCAAAAAAAGTTTTGACAGAAATTTTGAACAGTCCTAGTTAGAAGTCCTATTTTAGCATTTACTCCTGCAATTAACTGAAAGTTCAAAATTATGGGTGCAATAAAATGGGGGGAGAAAAATTGCATTCAGAAAAGTGGAAGCTATTTCTAAAAATCAGGCTCTAAATGGGTAAGTTTTTAGTACAGAGCATGAACATTTAGTTATGGAAGTTTCATTGTTATTGGGAATCATGGCTGTTCTGCACATTCATTCAAGAGTTACAGTTAGGCTCTTTTCTTTATCCAACTTTTTATTTTCTGTCAGTGCTTCCATTTTAGTAGGAGGTGCAAATATGCTCAGAACTGCTGAAAAAAATCAATCCACTTATATTTAGGCACCTAGCTATGCACTTAAAAGCCTAACTTTAGACACCCATTTTCTAAAAGATCTCAGCCATGTACCTTTTATTTTTATGGTCCTCCTCTGGCCGCACAAGACTTTTGTGTGTAACCCCATCTACAGATCTACTGTATAGAATGACTCTGAAAAGAGCGACTTTCACTTTTTTGGTCTCTCAACATTGCCCATGTGAAACATGCTTAGAAAATAAGATGTTCCCTCCCATCTGTCAGTCCAATACACAACTGGAAAAAAAATCAAACTGGATTCTTTGCTTCTCAGGCATCAATCAAGGTTCTGCAGTCCAAATTATGCCCTCATGTAGACTGGTACCATCCCATTACCATAAGGAATTGGATTGAATTATATGGATAGATCTTGCAACCCTTACTCATGTGGGTGAACTTTTATTCATACAAATGTAGCCCTACTGAATTTAATGGGATTATGCATTCTAGCCCTTAATAAACAGTTATTTTGGTGATTCACACAAAGCAATAGAATCCAGTCTACTTTCTCTTAGCTGCCATTGCTGTGAAGTGCTTGCAGAAAGATAAAGTCAAATTTATTTTTGTCACTTAAATTTAAGTTCACTGGGGTAGGGACAGTGGCTTCCTAGGTGTTTGTACAGTGTCTAGCACAAGAGGATCTTGACTGGCTCTTCTGGGAGTTACCATAATCTAATTAATGAAGAATAATGAAGGGGAAGATATGACTGAACACACAGGCTGGGTAATGGGGTGTAATTTACAGAGTCACTTTTTAGAGCACAACGTCACTTTATGGGCTATATCCAGCTCTCACTGAAGTTAATACAGGTCTTGCCATTTACTTCAGCAGGAGCAGGATCAGATCCTAAACTGGTAGGTGACCAGGCGGTTGTGATCATACACTCTAAAACTGACTCCTGCATAAAATACTCCATCTCATTCCATTGCTCCATATAGTTCAAATAACTTAAAAATCCTTTATTTTAAAGGTGCTTTCATTGTGACCAGGGCTGACCTCATATTAATCAACCATCACCTCTACTTGTTTTTAACCCCATGAATGCAGCTGTTTGTTGAAGAAGGGTGGTCTCTTAAAATGTTTTGCAATGTATCTTCAGTTGTTTGATTATTATATGGAGCTCCCAGAGTCCTTCAATGGGGAGGTGGGTTGGAGAGGAGAAAGGAAGCTTTACAAATAACTTTAGTATTAATTATCATGATTTCTTTCTTTTCTTGTTTCTCCCTGCCCCCCCACCCCACCCCCCGGGCTATAAGTGAGAGAGCAATTCTCAATGAAGATTCACCTCTGTAGAGCGGTTTCATAAATTGTCTTTTCTACTGGAAAATCTAAATAAATTAGGGCTCATAAATAGGAATTTTGAGATTACATCTATTTAATTATAAATAATAATTTATTTATACTTTGTGCCAATCACACTATTTCTAGATGCCCAAATAATGGTAGACTTGTGTCTCTGGTGGGCATAACTTCTGGAAGAGAGTGAATGTGACCATACGTTCTAGATTTTTGTACCTTAAGTTCTCCAGCTATGGTCCTAATTCAGGAAAACACTTAAGCATGTGCTTAGATCCCACTGATGTCAAGTTAAATCTAGCGTGTGGTAAAATTCTTTCAAAAATTGGGACTCAAGTCAAAAGAGCTGGTCTTACTTTCACAAATGGTTTAATTTAGAATCCCAGGCTGAGATTCATCCCTCTCATGCTGGGTTTATCTACATGGTCATCACTTAATTTTAAGAGTCTTCTTCACTTTTGCTGTCCCTTGGCTCAAAGTTATTTGCACTCCAGTATTTCAAACTTCAAGCTTAATTGTTTCATAATATTGCATCTAAACTAGAAATTTTCACACTCATTGTTCCCAACAGGCAGTACGCCACTAATGGAAGTGCTTGTGTAGACAAAGCACAGACGTTTTTATCTGTGTGTCACCTCAGAGCAGCTTTGATTAAAGAGTGGCAAAAAGTATCTGTGCCTTGTCTATGAGCCTGACCTAGAGACCCACTGCACTCAATAGGAGCCTTTCCATTCAGTTCAATGACGCTTTAAGGCTTCTTCTGGCACTAGCATCAGCTGAGTGTTACCCACTGGGAATAATGGGTAAGGACATTTCCAGTGTAGAAAAAAGCCTAACATCTGGATTCAGCAAAGCACTTAGAAAACATTTGCCTCATTTCAAGCATAAAGTATTTCCACTGACTTCAGTGGGGATACTCACATGCTTAAAAGGTATGCACATAAAAAATAAATACTTTGCTGTCTGAGGACCTAAGAGTCTTGGATTAAAAATAATTAAAATTACAGAACAATGGGAGTTGCTGGGTGCTGAGTGCTTTGAAAATCTGGCCTACAGACCCATCTCCTCCTCCATCCATAAAGCTCAAGGGTGGGATCTTTCCAGGGAGGAAAGCTTATGGAGTGTCAGCTATGGAAGGTGATTCCTTTTTGTTGGTAGCTATCTAAAGTGAGGAATAATACAAAAGGTATGTTCAGAGCGGCCAGACTTCTTACCAAGAGGTTTTCCCCATAAACAAACATAAAAAAGGTCACAATGGCAGAGGTCCCACTGAGAATGATTATATTAAATGGAGATAGAGAGATTACAATGCCACCTGAGCCAGTCGTAATACAGGATGACAAAAAAGAATACAGAGCTGGAGCCATCAATCCTGCGAGAGGAAATGGTGTATGTATTATGAAAATGAGGCCTGAGAAAGCACCAGAGGTAGGTAATGTACCTGCAAAATTATTAAAAGATATTGGCAAATAAAGTACTGATCTTCTTTTAAAAAAATTGTAATGATGTATAGATGACTAGAAACTGTTCAGAGGACTGAACAAAGGAAATTTTTCTGCCTTTACCAAGGAAAGCTGACATAACAGAACGTAGTAATTATCTTATCTCCCTGATATAGCACACAAGCAAAATTGTTTTGTACATAATCAAGGATCACATGAAATGAAGGACAGACATAGAATCACCACCACAACAAGCTGGCTTCAGAGAGGGAGACCAAATCATGAATATCTGTCACATCATTGGAAAATGCAGAGTACAATCACCTATTGACCATATGCTTCATTGATTACTCAAAAGCATTCTATACTGTCCAACCTGACACTTAATATTGGAAGAATGATTGGGCCCTAAGGCCTGATACAAAGCCTGTTAAAGTCAATGGAAAGACTCCCTTTGGCTTCAAATCAGGCCCTCAGTGACTTACCCAAGGTCAAAAGTAAGTTTATGGAAGAGCCATAAAAGCAATCTGGGTCTCCCAACTTCTTATGCCTTTACCACAAAACCATCCTTCCTTCCGTCTCATCTCTCATTTTTCAGAGGAGAAAATAATTAGGCAGTTGAGAGAAACACACCTTTTCCGACTTCCCACAGCTTAGTCTGACTAAAACAAAAACATTCTTATTATAATACTTGTTTTAACAGGAAAATGTTACAAATCTCTCCATGCATTTGGCAATGAATCACAAATTCACATACTCTTATTTTAGAATTGCACCACTGGCGATTTAAAACCCCCCACATGTTTTTCATCTCCCTCTGCCCATGTCTGGTCTTTTCATGTTGTAAAATTGCACTACTCTCCTTAATAGGTGATACAGTCCAGTCACATTTAAACAATGTGTGCTGTCCACTTACCATTGCTTTGCATTAATCTATAATTTTTTATCTCTATTAATGCAGCCTTTGCTCCCTGCTGGGAAGAAGAGGGGTTCCATTGTAACAACAGCACTTGAGGTGATTTCTACAGATCCCCTGAAGTTAGGTTTAATCGTTTTAGGTACTTAGGAGTTGTCCTCAAAATCAACCCTTGAATATTTATCCCAAAACTGTATCTTCAAAATAATATTTTCCCATTTTATTTTCTGTACTATCCATAAATGCATAACCATTTAGCTGATTTTTTTAATTAATTCTAGACTACTGCTTTTTATTGGTAGGTACTAATAAAATACCCTGAAAATAGGATATTAAGAAAAGAGATGGAAAACATACCCTACAGTTAGGTAGAAAACACTGACAGGAGATAGCAGGCTTTTTCTAATTACATATGCAGCGTCAAAAAAAGTGCTGCTAGCACTTTACCACCACAGTGCTCATGCAGTCACATGTCAGAGCAAGTGTCGGTTTTAATGATTTTACAATTAACATACAATTTTACTACTCTACCTCCTGCTGATTAGTCATTTTAATTGTGTAACTTTAAAATATAACACTAGGTTACTGTCAGGAAGACAAACCAGAATCACCCAAATGTACATCGATTTATAATCCCAATTAACATTTGAAATATATAGGGATAAATTTATAAAATGCGAAGAGTTACTTACTAAAAATCTGTGTTCTGTTTCCTTAGATCGCATGATGCCATTTCTATAGCATGTTGCCAGAGGCATTGTGGCTGTTAATATATAATTGACTAACATTTATTTTTCAGTTCTTTTATAAATTGATTTATCTATCTAGGTACATATATAGCCCCCATCACCATAGTATCAGAGTGCTTCCTGAGTATTTTAAAATAGAAATAACAACAGACTTCATTTGTCTCTCTCACTCTTTCCCCCATCCCTAGTCTGTAGCAGAAATAGCTAATTAGTATTTTGGGGGAAGAGACTGTGGGCACAGCTGTGATAAAGGGAGCTATGTGTGTGCCATTTTTATTAGTAGATCTTATTGAGGGGAACCAAAAAGGTTATCTCACTGAACATTAAGCTGTGGGGGCTGCTGTCAGCCTTGTAAGAAAAAGTGTGACTCCTTTAAAGACTAAATGGCCAGAGAGTGACTTGCTGTGGCAGCTTCAGATCAGGTCAGTATGGGGACACTGACCCATCCTCTGCTCCAGATGGCTGGAAGAGAGGGGAGACTATTTAGGTCCACACCAGTGCAGGAAAAGCCCTCTTACCTGGACCAGGCAGAGCAGCTGTAGAAAATAGTTGTAGTCAGAGGTCATGGTTACAGAGGAAGAGGCAATCTCTGAGGTACCTAGGCCCAACCATATTGTAGTCTATTGAATATCAGGATGGAGATCTTGAACTGAGCTCTGTATTCAATGGGGAGCCAGTGCAGAGAAAAATCAACAATGGGGTGATGTGCTCATGGCGATCTATGCTGCTAAGCAGGTAGATTGCTGCTTTTTGTATTACCTGGAGATTTTACATGCGTGTGACTTCATTGCTAAATATAATGTGTTGAGGTAATTGGGCATGAAATCACAATTGCATGGATCACTGTGGCCAGGTCAGTGACTTATACAATAGGGTGCAATAGGATATTGAGCCCTGGATGGAGTTGAGTGGTTTTTGCCTCCCCTGCAAGACTAACCTGTTTTCCAGTAGTACAGAGAAGTTCAAAGTGACCCCAAGGCTGCCATCCATTCTGCACGCAGATGCTCTTAGTATGAAAGATGCTATAAAGGAAGCATGTTCCTCAAAGCACTTCCCTCTTCCTATCAACATGATCCCCGTTTTTGCCTGGGTTCAGCTTTGCCCAGCCTCTCTGCATCCAAAGGCTCATTTTGGGCAAGCATTAAGGAAGCTGAGAGAAGGTGCTCTTTGAGTTTGATATAAAGACGGTAGAACTAGATGTCATCTGTGTACTGCCAACACTTCAGCCAGTGTTGCCTTACCATTGTCCCAAATTAATCTTGTTAATGTTAGGAACTTTGTTCTCTCAGGATTACAGAGACTTTGTTCATAGGTTCCTAACATGAAAATGGGTGCCAAATAAATACACCTAAGTGTCTGTAACACAACGTATACTACTATGCAGTTCAAAATGCAAGATTCAAAATTTAGGGCAATATACCAGATAGTTGTGGTGTTGTCGAATTCAGTGATGTTCTGACTAACAAATACAATTCAGTCTCAGACAAAAATTTCATGTGTAATATTCATAATTAGTTGTTCTTCTGAAGTGTAACCCCTTTTGATCATCATATTTCTTAGGGCTATATGCTCCCCTTTCTGGCAAACAGGTATGGTAAGTGCTAAGATTTTCAAACATTTATTATGAAACTATCCTGCCACCTAGTCATGTGAAAAAATGTATGTAATAACTAATAATGGGAATAGGTAGAAAGACCCATTAAAAAACTACGATACTACATTAGAGAAGATGTAGAGTACTGCTTATTACATTCACATTCTCTGCATAAGCTATGCTCATGAAGATTGCCTAAAACGGGGAATGGAATTAATTTCATGACACCCCCGCCCATAATTTTGTTTTCCATTTTTTTATGAGGACAGATATTTTTCACATCAAACAACATAAAAGCCACTTGTACTTTCACGATGTTTTGAATAAATGATATTTTGTCTTAGCAAAATTTCAGTGACACATGGTCGCAGAATAATGGCCATCAAAAACATTTTCTTTTATCAAAATTGTTTGTGCTGACACTCGTTAGAACAAAGGCTGGGTTCAGACAGTCGAGGATCCTGAAGGAAAACAGTATGATTTCAACCTTATGACGAAAGCCAATGAAGGAAGCTAAAATCTCAAACATGCACCACAAAAATCACTATTAAAATTTCTGCTGACATCCAGAAAAAATAAATCTTCCGCAGTGATATGTAAAGTTTTATAGGACTCAGTGCATTTTCTGTGAAGATGCACAAACTAAAAAAAGGGAAAAATCTGAGGGTTTTTCATTTTGTGACAGAGTTCACGCAGACCTAATTTAAACTGTATGGACATGCCATTATAGTCGCATCCGTGCATAACCACAATGGCCCTGGTCTCATGCAGCTTATAAAATTATCACATCCATCTTGTTTTCCCTTCTGTTCTTGAGACTTCCACAGGGCATGCTGTCCAGCCAAAACTATCTATATTTTACTAAACAAGATCTTGATAGGAGATCTTATTTAATATGAACGAAAATGGACACGTTTTCCTGCTCCCAAAACATTTATTACTCAAAGTGGCATTAGGACATCAATATGGGTGGCAGAGGGTACTGCTATTTATTAAGGAGCATTAATATGAGCTGATCCCACATCATGCATCTATTACCTCGCCAGTGCAATATGGCATCCTCAGTACCAAGATCTAGTTGCCACCTATTGCTCATGGAAAGTGTCTGTTTTTTCAACTACCAACAAGATAAATTCACTAAGCAAAAGACAGCCTGCCAAAGAACCCGCTCCCCCCCCACAAAAAAAAATATATTTCAGTGATATCACTGCATCTGAATAATAAAGGTGACTGTGCAGTCTTGCCAATATATAATGTCCCTATTATAAGGGCTTGTTTGTTTTACAAAAGCAGGTGTTCTGACATGGTTTCTGTACTCAACTGCCAATTGACCAGGGGAAGGAGCCCATCAGACAGCTGAGCTAAGAACAAAACCACTTGAACCAGTGTGTTCATATGTTGACACTCTGTTGCCCTCCCCTTCCTTTTCACCAGGCCTCCCACTGGCTACAAAACACAAACGCTCATTTGAACACACAAATGCCATTTTTTACATAGGCAAATGGAATTCCCTGCAAATTTAGTGGGTGAATTTTCAGAGGCTCATTTGAAAATTTCCCCTAATTGATGGCATTTCTCCACTATATCTGTTTAGATTCCCTTCTTTTTAACCCACTGCTGAAATATCACATGTGAATGATGACCATTAGAGCATGCAAATAACTTATTTTTCAATTTGCTGGCTGTTCAAAGAAATTGAAAAAGAAAAAAAAAACACGCAAACAAACCGGCTTCCTGTTTGTGTCAAAGCAAAACCAACATTTTTCAGAACTTTCAGCAAATTGAAAGAGTCAGAAAAATTGAGTTTGGGGGTCAAACAAAATGTTTTATTTGGGATATTTTTAATAAAAGCAAAGGAAATGAAGGGCTAGATTCACCAAAATGAGGAGGTGATGATTCCACTTATACCCAATAGCCAAGTGTTTAGGGCATCCACCTGGGGCGTGAATATCCCTGCTTTGGAACAGGCACTTGAATCTCTGGCTCCCTCCCCTTCCAAATGAGGGCACTAACCCCCAGGCTATAGATAATCTGTGGAGCGGGTCTCTCAATCTCTCCTGTTGAAGCTGTTCCACTTTGTATAAAATACTTGACTAGTCATTGGGCCAGAGAAAGCAAGTGAAAATGACTCTATAGCCTAGTACAAGGGTTGGCAACGTTTGGCACGCGGCTCGCCAGGGTAAGCACTCTGGCGGGCCGGGCCAGTTTATTTACCTGCTGACGCGGCAGGTTCGGCCGATCGCGGCCCCCACTGGCCCGGGACGGCAAACCGGGGCGAGCCACATGCCAAACGTTGCCGACCCCTGGCCTAGTAGGTAGGACACTCACTTGGGAGGAGGGACTCCCTGGTTCCAGTCCCTCTGCTCCAATGATCAACAAATTATTTATACAAAGTGAAACTGAAACAGATTCAACCACAGAAATGGAGAGAATATTTCACAATTCATCATCTCTGCGTCTGGTCCTTCAGCAACCCATGGTAAAACAGCCATTCAATCTCAGATGCGCAGAAGACCACACACATTTAAAAAAAAAAAGTTGAAGGGGAGAACAGAAAAGAAAATATATGCACTAGCTGTGGCATAGAAAGAAATATCAATGGGACAGAAAACAAGTTGTTGAGATCTCCACCTTCCCAGACATGCACTCCTTCTGTTCTGAAATGATGAAATACCAATTTTTAAATGAAAATCCAGAAAATTAAAAAAAAATCCAAATCCTTTTTGTGAAAGTTTCCAGATTATTTTAAAAAAAAGTTTTGATCAAAATATGTTGGCTAGCTCCAATTTCAATCCTGGAGTTTGGTTTGCATTGGTTTATTTCCAGTTACATTTTCAAGTCTGTTTCTGCAAGTACAACAGCTAGAAACTTATTCCTTTTGTTTCAGAAAACAGCCCCAAATATAAAATTCAAAACTTTTCACAGATTTTAAGAAAAATTGTGGAGCATTTTGAAAAAATAAAACAGAATTTTCCTAGAAATCCATTATAGCTGCCCAAGATTGGCCTCTGGGAATCAAGAAAGCTATGGCCACGGGTCCCTTCATGTTTGGAAAGACCCCCAGTCAGCTCATGGCTCTGCAGAACTTTTTTTCTGATGCAACTAAGGCTGCCACCAGCTTTTTTTTTTTTTTTTTTCCTTCAAACTGCTGCCTGCAGCTAACCTGACTTCTCTACAATACTTTCATTTTTTTTCCTGCCCTAAGTGACATCTGATGGTGTAGGAAGGATTCGGATTCAGATTTTCCTGGTTTGCTTTTCCCCAATAAAAAAGACTAATTGATTGTCAGCCCCTCACAGTACTCCAAAAGCAATCAGCATATGCTATCACAAAGGTGTGTTTGCTGAACCCACAAACTGAAGTCTATTAAATAATACAGAATTGACTTTGACCTCAATTTGTACATCATTATTCACAGTAGAAATGTACTGTGTGTCAACAACAACAAAAAGAAACAAACCAAGCCCCATGGACATTTTTTCACATGGACTGTGCCTTCAGATAAAGGGTATAAAATAAAAACAATGCACATAGACTTGAAGCACAGGGTAAATGCCTAACACTGTGTCTGATTTTTGACACTAGTGAACTTTTACAAGTCTTAATCATTTGATCAAGAGAGGTACATAATGCTATAAGGGGGGAGGGATAGCTCAGTGGTTTAAGCATTAGCCTGCTAAACCTAGGGTTGAGTTCAATCCTTAAGGGGGCCACTTAGGGATCTGGGGCAAAATCAGTACTTGGTCCTGCTAGTGAAGGCAGGGGGCTGGACTCGATGACCTTTCAAGGTCCCTTCCAGTTCTAGGAGATAGGTATAGCTCCATATATTATTATTATTATTATACAAAGCAAGGAGATGCATGGGACATAATCACTAATTGACTGACCTTCCAAGTAGAATGAATGGCCCAATTCTCTTGCCAACATTTCTAGCTTCCACAGAATCTAGTGTCTCCACGTCACTTCCCAGCTATCTTTTCTTAATTACCTCTGATATTATAGAGGCCAGCTCACATTTGTAATTTGTTATGACTTGGGGCCATAGCACACTTTCCCATATTAAAGCCAGCAGAAGGGAGGCAGAGGGATAAGGCAATTCTACAAAATTCACCTAATTACATCTAACTCATCCTTCTCGCAGAGGGAAGTGGTTGAGGGGCATGGAGGAGATAAGTGGGATAGTCTCCCAAACCTATGGATTCTGAAAGGGAGCTCCACTGCCAAACTAGGGCCACCTCTTCTGTTCTGCTCTTGAATCATTTCCAGCAGCATGGCCCCTACTCACTACACAAACCCCTCTCTCTGAGCTATGTAAGTAAATACAAATAGCCAGTTACACCTGTGAAAGGAGATAGACTTGGAATGCAACTGCGGCCTTGGTCCTCCTCTTCTCACCCCCTGTTCTGCTCCTCAAAACCCAGAGTTATGATCCCACATATCAGAGGTAAAGGGTCTTTCACTGGTTCTAAAAAGAGAGAAACTCCACTGTTTTCCTCCTCTGGGAACCCCATCCACTGGCAGAAATCTGCAGGCCTTGACAACACTCCACACATATTTATGAGTGATAGTACAAGTCCCTTGATGATGAGGTTATTCAATTTTATATTAGCTGATAATCTGTCTTTAAGGCAAATGTTGCTGTCAAGTGAGCACTGATGAACTTTTGAATGTTGCCATAGTTCTTAATTTTATTATTTCAATTGAAAATAAGGAACTGATATATTGAGGGGTTCCCCCAGCCAACAGTGATGCCTTATACCTAAATACACAGATTGTCAATTTACACTGATTATGTTTGACGTAATCTTGTAATGTAATGTAATGAGGTGATTTCAACATACCTTACAGTACTGTAAATTTGGCAGACAGGTTATATGAGTAGTGTGAGATCATATCATTGCCTGTTCCTTCTTAAAAGCTGTGATAGTGCTATATTGGCTACATATGGAATAAGGATACTATATACTTGCACTGAAGCTTTGCTACTGACAGGCTACTTTCAACCTCGTGATCAAACATGCTTTAGGGCAGTATCTATCACTGAAGTTTTGCAACCACCTCCCCAATTAACTTACATCAATGTTCTCGGCTAAAATCCAATAAATGGAAGAGGTGACCTCAGATGACCTGCATTTCTCCAAGCTGGAGGTCTCAAGTCCAGCATGAAAACAATAATCAATTTTTGTAAACTGTCATCCTTTATTCTCATGTAAGGGCATGTGAACTATCAGAATCTGATAAAGACAACTGATCTTTTGTTGACTTCTGTTTTTTTTCCCTGTAACAGCAGTCTATAATAAATGAGCCAACCAAATTTCAAGACTTGAACTCAAGAGGAAGCAGCTGTCACTATATTATATTCATAACATATTTCATAAAAATGTACCAATAGAGTATTCTATTGTGGACAGCTCTAATTAAGACCCCAATTTGAAAGCATTCCTATTCAGGAAAGCATCTAAGAATATGTATAAGTGCTTCCCTGAATCAGGGCCAAAGACACAGGGTGCCCCAGCATCTCTCTTCCCATCTATGAACTAGACCTTTCCCTGTTACACACACATTTTACCTATGAAGGCTCCTAGTGCCTTCTGCCTGTGACCCCCATGATGTGGTGACACCATTTTGACTACTTAGGAGGTTCCAAGGCCTCTAGTAATGCCTACATGGATGCCATTAGCAAACTCATTGATTGGAACTGAGAGAGACACAGTAGCATTAGGAAGTAAATTCAGGGACTTGCACTACTGGAAGATACAAGATAACTCAACTTGCACGCTAAAGTGACGGACGAAGAAAACAACAGTATGAGGCAGAAGACAAAACCTGGAGGGCAGAGCAACAAATAGCAAGTTCAGCAAAGATCAATGTCAATAGAAAATATTTTTTTAAAGAAAAAATACAAAATGACTCTTTCATGACTGACATAGCATAGGAAGGCTGGCAGAACCGTCTGAACTGATGTGGGCAGCTTCTGACCCACCAGGACACAAATGTTCCAGTCTGCTGCAGCTGGCTTTGCTTCATCTCAGGCTCCCAACAGGCAAATAGTACCAGAAACACAACCTACCATGTGAGGAGTTCACATAGGAATTCCAATACTGTCACCAATAATACTGCAAGTCCACATAGCTGGAAAGGAAATGGAAGCAAGGAATGAGAGGACAATGGGATGGAGAGGGAGTTGGTGATCGTCCAACTGCAATCCAAGCAACTGGTAGCAGCTCAGCCTTTTCTACACATGGCTAGCTCACAGGTCATGTTTGAGTATGCATAACCTTATGCAATCATATAAGCAGCCTACCAATACATTTTTCCTCCTCTCTGCAAAGATGCATTACTTTATGCCTTATCACTGCACTGATGACTTCTGCATACACAGCCCAACTGACTGACTGTCTGCTGTGTGTCCTGTATAAAGCCTCAAAGCTTGAAAATCCAATTTAAGTCCGCAACTTCTGAGAGTCTTTATGGACTCTGGTTAACTAAAGGAAACAAAACAGGAAAACACTGTTAATTTTGGAAGTCAGACACGTTATATTTTTTCTGTAGTTCCTAGCTACATCATTAGCCAACCTGTGCCTAAAGTGTCTATTAATTGCTACACGTGAATTCCAGATTGCATCAAGGTAGACTACTTGAATAATGCAGAATGCTTTTCAGGGACTCTCTTCTTTGCTCATTACTCTCACCAGGATACTGAAATCTTCTGTTCAGTCTGCCAATATTTTCACCATATTTGTAATTTGCTTTTAATCTAGTCTCATTTCTTACCAACCTACAGCATAACAAAAACAAAACATTTCTTCCAGGAGAAAATCTCAACTCTCTTTTCAGCCAATTCACAGCTTCATAACTACAATCATTTGGACTAATAAGTGATAGCATCCTTTACCAGGTGTATTCCTGGTACCCAAAGACCCACCCATGTTTTGATGCTTTAGATTATTAAAAACTGGTATCCCATGTGGGCCACCTTTCTGGCATCGTTATGGGTTTGTTTGGTTGGGGTGTACTAGTTGTCTGAGATGGTGCAGACAACCCCTTTTCTTAGATGCCTGACTGTTGTATCTTGCTCATATTCTCAAGGTCAAACTGTCACAAGATTTGGGGTCAGGAAGTGATCTTTGAGTTTTTTATTTGGTTTCTTTCATGAGATTCTGTCTGAACTGAGAGTCAAAGAGAAGAGAAAGTCCTTGAGATAAACCAGTGGCTTAAAGAGATGAGTCTTGAGTTCATAGAAGATTGGTCCTTTACTCTACCAAAACTGCTCATCATGACAGCTCAGATAGCTCATTTCATCAATAGTGGATACAGCTTTTTATGTGGTAAACTAGCAGAACTGGTTGGGAAGGCTTTTCCTAATATGGTTGCTATCCAAAGCAAAGCTCTGAAGGACATCAGTAGTGCTATTGATTTCAGTAGGATTATTTAGGTGTTTGAAATATTTTGTTATATCAGGGCCCAAGAAAGAACCAAACAATGGAGGTTATAATACACCAAATTAGATCTAAATGTTTGCACAGAGCCAAAGGTAATACTGACAGTGTTAAGGAAAGTGAGCAAAACATTTGAGATGTCCAAATATTATATATTATTAAATTGTTAACATACTGAAAAGCATATGGGGAATTAGCAGGAAAGAACAGATCTCTTCATGCATGGAAAGAGCTGATTTTTGTTGGTTCTAGAAAAACAGGGTGGGAAGAGGCATAAGACTGGAATTCCAATATACTGTAGAAGAATACTAAAACAGGGACAATTAGAACTAAGAAAAAGTCAAGGTAGTGGAGCATGGTACATGAGAACACAAACACAAAATAAAGAATACCAGAAGCATATATGATATTAGGAGTAAGTTATAGAACATCTTCCCTTTTCCCCTGAATTAGGTGAAGTAACTTACTGTGAAAGTAATGATAATGCAAAAAAGTTAAGATACCTTAATAAAGTCTACCAAGCAGGGCCGGCTCTACCATTTTTGCCACCCCAAGCAAAAAAAAAAAAAAAAAAACGCCCGGACTGTGCCACCCCAGGAATGGATGGAATGCTGCCCCTTAGCATGTGCCGCCCCAGGTACATGCTTCCTCCACTGGTGCCTGGAGCTGGCCCTGCTACCAAGTCATCTACTGAAAACTATATACAGTGGGAAATTTGTAAAATAAATGTTTATGCTTTGTTACTCCAAAAGCATGGAAGAAAAAAACAAGGGGACAACAGAACTGTTGATCTGATATTAAAACAAAATTGTACCCGATCTGAAATTGAGGGAAAACTGATGAATTAGCGACCATAAATGGATCACATTTATGGTACAATAAAGAGTTAAAAATCAAGTACTATAAACTGAATACTTTAAAACATCAAATTTAGGTAAGTTTTGTGACAGTAAACAAAATAGTCAGTATAAAAGGAAATGCACAATTAAAAGGAAAGAAGATAGGAGGAGGATGTATTCACAGTACTGGAAGCTCAAAAGCTAAACACCAGGAAATTTTACAAATACAAAGATGATTAAAGACAACAACATGGATCTAAAGCAGGATTTGTGGAATCTGAGAGGCATAAGGATGAATTGTACTTAGGGAATAAAAATGACTCCCTTTCTATCATTCAGCGAATGACTGTCTGGATTCTGATAGATAATTAAATATGCACAAGTTTTACCAGAATGGAATGAAGGTTTTTAAAGAAGTTATCATGTTCTTTTGTTAGCATGACTATTACATTGCTTAAATATTTCACTTTGCTCTTTTCCTTTCGTTAGAAAACTACTTTAGATAGTTTTCCTTTCTAGAAACTGGCAAATTTCCAGATATCTACTATATACATTTGTATGCAGACATTATTTTGCATATAGCCTATTCTCTTCCTTGGTTGTACCAATCTAGTCTATACTTCTATACATTCAAAATTATTTAATGAAGCAGCAATTGAGACTTGCATCCCCTCCCCACACACACACTTTCCTATACTTGAATACCCAGTATAGATTCAGATTTCTTGTTACGATTCTTTGTGTAAACTATCTCTTGTATAGTTTCTTCACATTTGCCCTCTGTTTAAATATACACAGAAGATATTGACAAACAGAAAAATCATTTATAGTAAGACTTCAAAGTGGTTAATATAGTATTTAGTAGGGTATTCCATCTACCAACCTTTCCACACTTAAAATATCTCCACACTTAAAACACACTCTTCCCCTCCTGGCTTAGCCTTCAGCATTCCTCCATTTCTGGCCTGACCACCTCCAGGACCCACGCTGCCACCCGGGGCATTCACCTTGTCCACATTTCCCACACAACAAACAAGAGTCCAGGGCATACCTCTCCTGACATCGGTGGACCTCCTGTCACTGATTCTGCTGTGCTGCCCACAGAACCTGTTGCTGCCTCTGCTGATCCTGCAGAAATTGCAAGAGGGCAGCCTAGATCTGTTGGCATTGCAACAGGCTCTGTATTTCTTCCCCCCCGTCCCATCTTGCTTTCTATCACTACACTGTAGCTCTCTGTGATAGGTTCAATGAGACCTCTCCTGCTCTCTGCCCCAGCATGACAGCCACCCAAGGACCCCCTGTAATTTCCCTTCTTGGATCCTTAAGAACTCTACATCATAATCCAAAGGTAATTAAAACACTCCCCTTCAGGGGTCCAATTTATTTATTCCTAACACACATCAGACTTCCAGGCCCCAACCCCACTTTCACACTCTCCCCTTTCCAGAACTGCAACACAATTCCTTCATTCTGTAAGAGCTCCCCAACTCTCTCTTATAAGAAGCCTGATTGGATCACCTGACCCTCTGCTCACATGATCTTCATTTTCCTCACCTGGGGAGGTGAGTTAAACTTGTCACAAATGGACTGAGGCCCATTTCCCCTTAAGAGACCATTTACCCTGTGACTCTAATATAAAGGTGTAAAGTAAAAAGCAAGCTAAATATCAAGACCATATCATGAGCCCAATGTGAAAAGAGTCAATGCTACTTTGTAGGGGATCACATGAAAAAGTAGGAAGATAAAATGCCCCGCTAAATAGCCTAGCGTAGTCACCATTGGCATGTTGTGTGAAATTATCCCACAGTTTAGGAAAGATTAAAAAGCATAAACAGAAAGAAAAATGATACAGGGTGCAAGAAAAGACATGTCAAAGTTATTTATTTACATTTAGGGCTAACTTCTACTTTCTAGCATTTTGATATGCAAGGATTGGAGCCTGGAAGGAAAGGGGTTTAGGAGCTGCTGCCCCATGCATGTAACCATACGGGATCTTTCCAGGGACTTTAAGCATAGTTAGAGAGGCAGTTGATAGTGTGCTGGCCCATGCATCAAGAAAGTATGGTCTGTGGGTCAGGGACTGTGTTTAATCATCATCCAGCTTCTGTTTTAAAGGCTGAACACACTAGAGGTTGTTGGGGATCAAGTGAAGAAAAAAACGTAACAGAGCAATTAAGAACAGGTTTCACTAGATGCAGGCCACAGGGATTAATCCAAAAGAGAGAAGGAATCAGCAACAAGTATCAGACTAGGATCATTGAGAGGAAGGGAAGAATGGGATCAGGGTCACAGGGAGGCAATAGGTGGGCTGGACAATTTCAGTTCTTCATGTACAGAGCTTGTTATGGGCAAAGAGAGTGTGTGTAGAAAATTGAGTAATGCAAGATGGAACCTTTCATCACTAGGTCACTGTTTTTTGATCTAGCTTTGGTCAGTAATGACTGAAAATGTTTTATACTAAGACTGCTGCACTGTGACTTATGTGAAACAACTTGACAGTCTCACTCCAGCTGCTTGTAGATAGAAGCCCAGATAAAAGAAAAGCCATCCTCACCACTGCTTTTAATTGGTGTCCTTGTTAGTAGTCTCAGCAATGGTTGCATGGGCAGTGAATTACCTCAGAATTCTAGAATTTGTCCCTCAGAATCTTGGCAGAGGCAATTGGTGAGGGAAGCTTGTGGTGCCACAATCCATGTGGCACCTGTTTTGTAGATAAATGTTGTCAGAAATAACACCTTTCCCCTCAAAAAGAGAAAGGATGTTCCTTTTCAGGCATACTGCAGTTATAAAGCTCTGTTTCCATTTAAATTTTCATTCATGGTTTTTATATATTGCTAACTAATAAAACTGCAAATGTGCCCAGTACATGCAAGAGAGATTTTATAAACATTCAGCACCCATCCCCACAGGAGCCAGCAGTAAGCTGCTATACTTAGAGTAGGTTATACAGGAGTGTTTTGATCACAGTTGGGGGCTAAATGTTGGTGCCCAGGGTGTCACCTATTGAACATTAAGGGATGTTTTGGGATGCAAAAGGTTTCTATTATTGTTATAGGAAATCTCTTTTGCTTCTTATTCGTTAACTTGAAACAGAAGTGTGCCTATATAACACCCTATTTCTTTTGCAGCATAGTGCTGCCTGTGTCTCAGCTATCTGGTGATGGTACCTTAGGGAACCATCCTTTCTTAGCACTACTGCTCCATATTTAGGAGGCCTCCAAGGGGGAAATTGTTGGATATGATCCCAATTTTAAATCTATCAATCTTACTTTACAACTCACTGACTTTATTTGATGTGTCAGCTGGGCCCCAGGATATCATTAAACATTTTCTCCCTTTGGCATTTTTTACACCCCACATTTGCAAAAAATTATTCCCTCCAAACTTCTGAAAAGATTTGTTGCTTGAATTGTCAAAGCCTGCATCCCACATACTAAATTATGGCAAGTAGCCATGCTACCTCCAGTTATTAACTATCTGGTTTCACACACTAAACAAGCTATGCTAGGTCAGGATTTGGGAGAGGAGACCTCCAGAAAAAAAAAAATCTAGATGCCATAGAAAGCTGTGGTGGGACACTCCTCTTTCTGAGTCAATACTGAATGAAGGTTCTAGATGGCACTGTGATAGCTGAGGGATAGAACTGGCTTCCTGACTGCCTGTTCTGGAAAGGGCCATGGGATCTTTCCTTACAACAATATAGACATTAGCCTTGTTGTCCTCAGAAATTTCTCTCTGCCTTCCTAAACTCCTCCTGAAGATTCTATTAGATATATTCTTCACTTCTTATCCTAAATTATTGCACACTGTTGTGTGCTGTTAAACTGTTGCTATGTTTAAAACCACAGGTAGCTGCCCATTAGTATCAAGTAAATAGATTCCTGCAATAAAAGTCAGCTAAAAAGCATCAGAGGGGTAGCCGTGTTAGTCTGGATCTGTAAAAAGCAACAGAGAGTCCTGTGGGACCTTTAAGATTAACAGATGTATTGGAGCATAAGCTTCCGTGGGTGAATGCCCACTTCGTCAGATGCATGTAATTATTAAAATAACTTTTCTTGTAATCAATTGCTTTTGCTGCAAGACGGATGGTATGTATCCATAAATAGGTGGTGTACAAGAGACAATTATTTAATGCACACTATTAAAAATGTAAGGACTTCTTATTCTCAACAATGCACTTGACAATGAAGGGAGGATATCATACTCAGCAGGAAGAGGTGGGGCAAGGAAGGACATGAGTTATAGGAATATATGTATATGCCATTACTCGGGTTAGGCCTAGCAGATGTCATGTTCATATCTCCTTTTGAGAGCCACAAATATTGGAGAGGAATGCCAACTGCTCTCTGCAGACTCACTCTATTACAGAGGCACAGATGAGCAACAGCACTATGCATTCTCACAGCAGTATTTGTATAACCTCTCTCTCCAGCCACCATTTGTGCTTCAGTAGTTATCCACAGTGACCAGCCCTGTTAGATGAACCAACTTCCAAGCGTGTTGCATATTGTGGTGGGTCCAGTCCTTTTCCTTGGTGAGGTGGGTCAGGACACTGCCCCTGCCCCTATTCTTGGGCTCCGCTAGTGCCCTGGAGAGGGAAAGAAGACGAGCAGGGGGGAAGGACCCAAGTTCACCCCTCCTCCAGTCCCAGCCCCTTCAGCTTCACAGGCTTCTTACCCTCTTTCCCATTGGGCTAGGTTTCTCTCAGTCCTTTGTGCTGGGGGAATCCCTCTGCCCTTCTTGGGCAGGGTCTCCCAATCCCTGGTTCTCTAATCTTCTGGTCAACACCAGTACTCCTCCAAACTACAGTAAACTCTTCTTCCCCTCCTCTGGCTGACTGAAGCAGGGTTTTTTATTAGGTCTCAGGAGGGGCCTTAATTGGCTCCAGGTGCTCTAATTACCCTGTAGTATCCTCTCCTTAGTCCACAGGGAATAAGTGTCTGATCATCCTAGGGTAGTGGTTCTCAAACCATTTTTTTTTTTTTTTTTGCAGACCACTTGAAAATTGCTGAGGGTCTCAGTAGACCACTTAATGATCTTTCCAAATCTTGTTTATACCATTAGCTAAGTATTGTAAAACGCTTTAGATAAAAGTGCTATATAAAAAATAATAAATTTTTTTGTTCTACAAATATGAGCACACAACTAATATTTTAATATCAATAGTATTACCTTTCTAATGTGATTCATGTGCCCTCTCTCCCCCACTGCAGCGCCTCAGAGATGGGGCTGGGAAGGAGGAGGGGTCTCCCCCAACGCAGTAACCCCTGAGCGGGGGGGGGGGGGTTTCTCCCTCTCTCCCCACCATAGCAGTCACAGAGCTGAGGCTGGGAAGGAGGGCTGTCTCTCCCTGGCAGCCACAGCCCTGGAGCTGGGGAAAGTCACCTCTTTCTCTGGCCGCTGTTGCCTTGCAAGTCCCAAATTCTCCCCACCCCCTCTTCGCACCCCACTAGCCCCTCCCACCTACCCCCTATTTCCCCCAAGGCCACCACCTCACCTTACATGTGCGTCTTCTTCAGGGTCCAGGCACCTAATTAGTGGAACCATGGCTGCGCGGCTCCACTAATTAGGTGGGTGTCCCTTCATTCTCTCATGTGTGATCACCCAGGCATGCACCTTAGAGGGAACTATCCACGGACTACCTGAATGGAGCTCGCAGACTACTGGTGGTCCATGGACCACAGTTTGAGAACCTCTGTCCTAGGGCTTATATACCTTCCATCTATCACTCTCCTACTGTCCTCTGGCCCTGCTGTATCACAATATGTTATCAATACCCTGTGCTTTCCCCCAGACCTTGATTCCACATCTTTACTCATAATGTTTCACCTAATCTAGCAGTCTTCAGTGAAACACTTAAAAAACCAGGCCTCCAGCCAATCCAGTTCCATTTCATCTGTCACAGTGCAAAATACCAATCCAGCAATGTTTCCATCTCATCAAGAGGATGTTTAGCTGGATCAGTGGCCAGACACAATATATGGCTGACTAGTAACACATTCCCTTCTTCTTGGCATCTACAGTCTCCAAGGGTTTTTTGTTCTTTTGTTATTTAAAAACCTTTTTAAGAGGGGAAAAAACATAAAATAACAGTGGGTCAGGTCAGTAAATTGGAGTCTAGTTTCTTCAGCCACCATTTTATTCCCCTGTGGGACCTCTTGCTTTCTATATTTTTTTTATATCTTTGGACGTCTTGCTTTCTATATTTTTTTTCTTATTCAGTATTTGTATAGCCCACAATTGTATCAGACCCAATCCCATGAACCATGGGTAGCAAGGCTCAGGACCTTGCCCATTAACCATCCTAGTTGCAACCTTGGGATTAGGGATTTGGTGATCTCAATGGAGTCTGAAGTTTTGTGAACATCTCCAACAATTTTTTATGTTTGCTAAACTTGTTAAAATATGGCAAACCCTCTTATTCTCTTGTAATTTAAACTCATATCTTTTCTTCCTGACAGAGATTCAGTTAGAAACAACCTAATTTTCTGCACAAAAGGACTCCTATACTCTTCATTAAGAGTAAAAAAACAATCTGTTTCCCCATCTTTCAAAAAAAGGCTAGATGGGTACAAGTGAATATCATATAGTCACAGTACACTCGTGCATTTCTGAGAGAGCACATCAATAGGTTTTCTCATTCCCAAATAAAATGGACAAATGAGGTATGTGTTTGCCACCATATAACAGGGTATAGTCCAGTACTTAACATGAGTTGGCTTTAGCGGTTTTCCTTTTGATGTCACATAGTAAACTAGAGGAAGCAGATATGCAAGCGAAGGGGAATATTCAGTTCACTAGTCACAACACTTTCCATATTATATAAAAATTTTAAACTTGTAATGTTTTCGTCCTTGCTTACATGAAGACCATTAGTTTGTGTGTGAGATTTCTCTTTTAGAACACTTTGTTTCCATAATTTTTTTATTAGACTACAAATGATTACTCAACAAAAATCTCTTACAAGATCCATATTTACATTAATATCCATGTAGCAAACTTAATTGAGCAACAGAAGAGCTGTTGTTGTTCTGTTATTGATGTCTTGGCTGTATCATGAAGGCAGCAATTTAGCACAAGGCTATAAATAGAAAAATACAGTGGATGGAACTGGCTGGTCTTGTGCTTTTAATATTCCCTTCAGGGTAAAGTATGACATAACCTAATTACAGTGGTAGAGCTTTCACTGTAGGGAAAATTGTTGTTATTCCATCTGACAATCAAGTAATTAGCTTCTCTCCTGGATGTTTTACTGGATGTTACTAATTAAGCCATCCACTGGAATTTATTTATAATTCAGCAAAGGTTCTGCTGTTATAAAAGTTAAAGCCTCATAACATGATCAGTTTTTTTAAAGAATTCATATTCTGGGCTAGATTTAATCCAGTACCTGTGTGGATGCATATGTGGAGGTGGAGGCGTGTGGGGGGAGGGCATGGTAGGAGTCTTCTACTACTACTTGTTCCCTATACAGAACCTGAGCACAATTTGCAATCCATGCATTTCCCTGAAGCCAGTGGAGCTCCTGGTTAGTTCTGGTGCCTGTTAGTTACACCTTTTGGAGTAAGTAAGAGGTGGCAAATTAGATCTAAATGTTTGCACAGAGCCAAAGATAATACTGACAGTGTTAAGGAAAGTGAGCAAAACATTTGAGACGTCATACAGCTGGCTGGACTTAAATGGGAACACTCTATGAGGACCTGATCCTGTAATGTAGTATGGGCCGGTGGGCCTGGGAGCTCTGTGCAGGAGCTAGGATCTGTCCACAAACATCACAGTTCAGAATAGACGACTGGAAGAGTGGCACAATATCTATGCTTCCTAGAAGCCCTGCGAGCCTTGCTTGAGGCATAAAGCCTCCCAGAGCTCCCACCAAGATGAGGTGCCACAACCCTGCCCTAAAGCAGGGCTGGGAGTTCACTCTGTAATTAAGCCCTATGTGTTCAATTCAGGTAAATGTGTTTCTACTTATTTATTTTTCCTTCTGCGCAGATAAGAAGATCTAACCCTTCCTGAAGTAATTTACAGGCAGACAATATAAAATGTTTGATTATTTCGAAAACTAATACCCCAGACCAAATCTGGCAGTCCTGTCATTCAGAAAGCACACTGACTGTTCAGGAGGGTCTGCATGATCTGTCCCACTGGTTGTGCCCAACACCTTACTGGTTCATAATATTCACAGTTAAAATTTTGTCCTCCTGCCTCACCAAAATCATTGAATGCCTTTAAAGAGGTTCCTTTCACCTCTTAGCAATTGGATAAGGTATTAACTACACTAGTGGTATTTACTATCAACATTCCTATATTATACCCTAGTAGTATAAATGTAGACAGAACCTTCTTAAATGCACTAACCATATCTGGGCATTCCCCCTGTATTAAAATATTGTAAATACTACATTTATTATTAGTATGTATTACAAATTTCTATAAACGAACACTGTTGAATTATCCTAATTCATCTCCAAATCAGCTGAATACTTCTTACACAGAATTACAGATACTTAAAGGTTAAGGAGAAACACTATAAAATCCCCAAAAGCAATATTTCAACACTCTCCTACAACAGTTCTGTAAACAAGAGAGATCTAAAGAACAGGGGATGTGCTTCTCTGAAAGTAAATGCTGGAAAGAATTCATTTATAAATGCCGATAATTTCATTGTAGAACACGTCCACTGAAATTAAATTTGTTTTTTTTTTTCTCTACATCAGGTCTATTGTTAAACAGACTTAAGTCATTTTTCAGATGAATAAAAAGCATAATCACATATTCACACCTTCGGCACAGTCGTTCCCTTTGTCAGTGTTGCAAAACCTACATTACACATTGGAGTCAGGAGTCTGATGCTGTCTGTATTTAAAGCTGTGTGTACTGACTATTGCTGTTTTTAGCAGTGCTCTTGCTCTTTAAATCTAGTCAAGACAAATTATACCTGGGCTGAGTTTGCAGTAGTAGGAGCACTTTAGTGTACAAATCCTTTGATAGTTAGATTACACTTGTCTTGCTACTTCAGTGTAAATATAATTTGAGAGGCTTGTTGCTTGTTTCTGGTAAGTGTTGTGAGTTGAAGATGAAAATATGCCACACTGGCTTGTTGGTTCTACTTGAAAAAGACATAGAACTGTCACAACCAAGAAAGAAGAGAATGTTTCATCATCCCCATTAAACTCCAAGGACTTACAAGATCTGCTGTGTTTACAAAGTTTCAAGTATTTTTTGTTCAATAACTATGTACAACTTCAAACTAAGAGTAGCTTTGGGCTTTGTTTTTTTTTTTTTTAATGGCATTGACGTATCATTGTAGGAGAACAGAGAGCTTTCTTAAAAACGATGGTAGACAGCATTTTGTTGCCACATATTAGTATTAAAAACTAAATGCACTATCTGGAAAGGAGGTTATGAGAAATAGCCATTATGAGAGAATTCCTTCCTCCTAAAAAAACAACAAACCCGATATAACTTTCCTGTATTTTGAAAAAAATGGCTTTGAACTTTGCACAGAGAAATCTAGATAGGTACTAGAAGGAAACTAGCCATTCTAGGGGCTACAACTAGTTCAACTAAGGCTGCTCCTCATGTCAGTTTGAGTTTGTTCCTATGAAGTAGCTATTGAATCTTTTCTTTGTGTTATGCTGTTCCTTAGAAAACTTTTTCTTCTGACACACCTATGATGCACTAACGATCTGTACCAGTGAAGATAAAATCTCATAGCAGTTGCTATTAGTGTTCCTTAATTTAAGAATCTGCAGTATTTCCATCCAAAACCATCAATACAGGTGCATATGGTATAATTTGGTCAAAACTTTCATTGTGTGTTGAATACAGATTTTATTCTCTCAGTAAAGTGTGTGTGTGGATTTATAAAGAACACAAATTAGGCTTAATAGTAGGTGGAATATGAATCCTGCATGGATTGTTGACAGATGATTGTTATGCAAATTTATACACCTAGAAAAAAGTTACAGTCCATTTAGCAATATGGGAAAGACTTAGTAAGGTTAAGATCCCCTGTACTAATACATTCATATATAATAAAAATAAAACAGGAGATGCACATAAAGGGCAGGATGTTCACTGGTGTTGTAGGTGTTAACAAGGAGAGAGAAACCAGAAAACGTCCTCCTTTTTATATCCTCGCTCAGGGACATATTCACTCAGAATCCTTGTGATCACCTGAGTGCAAAGATCTGCGAGGTACTAGCACTGCTAGCTACCCCAACTGGAGCAGGATAGGGAAGGGCCATGGCTCTAATCCCTTTTGCACTGGCCAGCCACATACAGTAGTGCATATGTAATGGGTGCCATCTTGGCTAATACCAGAATGATGTTCAGTGATCACTCAAAGCCAAAGAGTCTGACAGAGATCTGCTTCATTAACTGTCTAAGCTCTAACTCATCAGCATTGTGTAAAGCCTCTACATTACAGAACAACCACTTCCAACGAGGTCTTGCCAGGCCTCTTAAACGTACAGTTTCCTGCAACCAGTAATTAAACCTGGGATATCCAGAGTTGAAAGCAGAAGTTGAGCTAGAGAAGCTGGCTGTCTAGTTCAGACCTGTAAGAGAACTATCCTCTGTGGATCAGACACAGATGGGGACACACAGCACACACTGAGCCCTCTTTAAGTGAGCAGTTGTGTTCCCACTGTGTGTTGAGGTGCTCCTTGAGACACTAATCCTCCACTCTGCATGGATTTAAGGAATGATAAAGCCTACTAGGATTATAATCTTTCATATACTTTCACATACTTATAACAGCAAAATCAAGAATATAAGTGATGAATAATTATATCAATAATTGACACCCAAAGCAGCTCTCCTTACAATATCTGAACTGTAGTTTCAACCAGCCCCTTTCAAACCCTATTATGAGTTTTAATTGCATAATTATTTTTGTATGTCAAATGTTACAGAATTTTGTTGGGTATATTATTACCATCTATACCGGAGACAAATAGAGACATGGGAAAAATACACAGAAACCAAATCTGCTCCAACACTCATTCCCATCCCTCCGGGATGCCATTGAGCAATACGGCACTATCAATATCTTTACTGTCTACAGACTATTGTCTGAAGTCTACACCAATTTGTTTGACTGGATCTAAAATCTACTCAAATTGTATTAAATTGGGATGTGTCATCTTTTTATGTATTTGTAAAAATCAGGATCTCACTGAATTCAATGGCAGTTTTGCCTGAGTAAACACTTTAAAGCAAGGCCCAATGTCAATTTACTAGTATTTCTGACACATTCATGTATTACTTGTGTAATACTGTTGCAGACTGACAGCAATTAATATTAAATCTGCATATAGAATCATAGAATTTTAGCAGGGCCGGCTCCAGGCACCAGCTTGCCAAGCAGGTGCTTGGGGCGGCCACTCCGGAGAGGGGCGGCACGTCCAGCTATTCGGCGGCAATTCGGCGGACGGTCCCTCACTCCCGCTCAGAGCGAAAGACCTCCCACGGAATTGCCGCCGCAGATTGCGATCACGGCTTTTTTTTTTTTTTT